>NW_024962256.1:7684094-8028042 GCF_019238085.1 Lagopus leucura
AAAGAAAGAAAGAAAGAAAGAAAGAAAGAAAGAAAGAAAGAAAGAAAGAAAGAAAGAAAGAAAGAAAGAAAGAAAGAAAGAAAGAAAGAAAGAAGGAAAGAAAGAAGGAAAGAAAGAAAGATCCTTTTGTGCACTTTCAGACTTCCTTTTACAACTCATGACAGTTATTAATTAGTATTAATCCTTCAAACACAATAGCCACCATTTCTGCTCCCAAATTAGGACTGAACTAAGGATACCATGGACCTGTTACGTCTGGGCTTTTATTATTAGAATTAAAGCTCAGGACCTGGAGCCAGGAAGTGCTTTTTCAGCTTGAGTAAGGAAGGGGCACAAAAAGAGCCGAAATCTGTGATTAATACAGTCTGATTAAATCCAAATAAAGAGAAATGAGCACAAATCCAGCAATGAATGGGTCTAAAAGAAAAGGAAATAGCTGATTTAATTAGGTTTTAAAGGATGATTCAGAGCAACATAAATCTTAATGAAAGAACAAAAATAATTACAGGTAATTAATGCCAAAGTATCTGAAGCTAAGGAATTTACTTAGCCTTGAGCATGGTGCACAACACACCCAGCTCTTCTTTCTGCAGGTAATACAGTGCATCTGGTAATTTAGATCATCGAGTTGCTCTTACATTGGTAATTATTTTTAATGGTTAAATTTCTTTTGCCATTACAGAAACAGTGTTGATATCACAAGTAAGAAAATCTTTCTGTGACATGGAGGCATTTTTATTCTACTATTCCTGCAACTATCAACAGTTAAAAAAGAAAAAAAAGAAAAAATAATTTAAAAAAGGTATCAATCATTCTACCAGTGTATGGATTGGCATAAAATTAGTAAGTTACAAGTCAAACTAGATTCCATGATTTTTCTAGCTCTGTCTGCACTCAGTAGCATTCCTCAGCCAAGGAGGAATTACGATAGCAGGACAGGTGTCAAAAATCTAGCTCTTAAATGGCCACATTCTGTACCAGTGTTATGGCCAAATTTTAGTTCTGATCTTACACTTATGATTCTTTGGGAAGACCTGTTTTGTTTGCATAAATCCCACAGTAATTTAAAAGGCATTTCTTTGCTTCCAGTAATTCCATTGAACAAGCTAATATAACAGTTGTAAAGACAAAATGTTTGGCTATTGACAAAAACTGCTGGGCCACCCTCTGAATGGACTTGTCTGAGAGCGTGGATCTTGTTGAAAGATGCATTTTGGTTTCAGTAACCGGGAAATAAAATCTCTTTCTTGGGTCAGGTCCTATTCCATATATTTCTTTGTCTTGTAAAGCATGTGAGCTCTTGAAGATACTCAACTAAGGTAGAGCAAAACGAGCCCCATCGGTAGCCATGAGTAGATCATTTGATTGTGGGTCAACTCTAAAGAGAAGTTTGATCGGGAAAGGGACAAAGAACTCAGTCTCAACTTTCCATCAAGTGCTGGTTCTAAAAATATTTCTTTCTATATTCCCCAAAATATATGGATTATCTCCTGCTCCTGGCAAGCTTAGGCATCACAAGATCGCCCCTTGTCCAAATGACAGATGGCACAGGCAGTGAATTACCTAAAACCAAGAAACAAGGATATAATTTTCCCACTCAAAAACATGAGCAGCATTTGGGTGCAGTTTGACAGCTGGCAGTCAGGCAAGCCCCATCCTGTGTGGCAATTACAGACGTGCTCTGCCACTTCCCTTCATCATACATTCCCTTCTCCAGCCCCCAGCATGATAGAGGGCCAGAGCTTCCCTGAGGTACGAGAGACCTTCAGCACAAGCCTGCCTGAGGCAGTGGTGGGGCCAGAAAGATCTGTGCCCTGCTCTTCCCATGGGACGTGTCACAGGGCTGCTGCCCCACACACACCTTGTGACCACCAGCTCCAGTGAGCTACAGAGGTGCTCAAGCAGTCACAGTTTCCCTACCTCTACTGGGACCATGACCTGAAAGGTCTGATGGCGTTGCTCATGGAGAAAAGCCATGTCTTGTTTGGAGCACAGCAAGCGGGTGCAGGGCCTGGGTCCCTCATGCTCCTCCATTAGGCTTCCCTATTGGGATGCAAAGCAGGTCAGCACATCTCTGGGCTTTCAACCAAGAGTGGTTGATTGGGATATTGGCTCCACAGGCTGAACCAGAGATAAAAGGCATATGCAATGCCAGCGTTTGCGCAGCTTCAGGGAAGGTGCTGCTATTCTGGGAAAGGAGAGGCTTTCAAGAAGCTCCAGAGGGATTTGGGAGTGTAACTGCCACTGGCAATCAACAGAAGGAGCCCTCATAGGGCACATTTAAAAGGCCCTTTTGAGTTATGAACTGCTCCATCCTTCTGAAGAGCAGTACTTCATATAGGGAAGTTAATGGGTCTGAAATCAAGCTTCACCAACAGAAGCAGCCATTTTCCCTATGTTCCCTAAGGGTAGCTGGGAAAGCAGTTACAGATCTGTTCCCTGGACCTGCATAAGGAAGCCAAGAAACTTGTGTTTTAACTACATAAAAGTCAACGCTTAGGTCTACATTTAGTCTTCCCATTCAAAAACAGAAGTTAGATAAAGATGTTTCTCTTGCTTTGCTCTGAATACAGTTTTTTAGAGCCTGGAGAAGTTAGAATTCAGGCACAAGCTCAGCAAAATATAAAACCTCAAAACATGCAAATAAATCAATCATCCAAGTTATATATATCAGTAAATAGAATTCAAAAATAATCTTGGGAGCAGTTTCCAAACTTTCATATTACATAAACTGAATGCCCTGCAGCAGACTTGGACTGACTTGAATTACACAGTAAAATAAATACATGCAGGGATGTGTTTCTTGTTGCTGATATTTCACTTTTCCTTCTCCCTTTAGAAAGCTGCATTATAGCTCATAATGCTTGATAAGTTAAAATCAGAAGTGCCATTTTAAGCAGTGAACTAATTCAATTTTTGTGCTGCAGATTTCTAACTTAGTCCACAGGAATGCTCTTGTCTGTCACAGATATTTTCCCCCTCTGAAATATTCAAGCAAGCGTAGGACATGCCTGAGAGATGCGTGAGAGCATTTTCTTAAGAAAGAATTTAACCTTTGACTTTTACAAGCAGAGACTCGATTTCTAGATATGAGTTCTTTGCCTGCTTTTTAGTAAATTTTGTTTTACAATCATTTGTGAAACTGTATCCAAGTCTTTACTGAGCATGACACTCAGAGTTCTTTTTTATTGACGTACATTGCCTCTTGCCAAAGTAAAAATCTTGGAAGCAAGGCCACCAGCTTGTGAAAAATTGTGGGAAGAACAGTTACTTTGGTAGGAAACAAAATAAATGGAACAAAATAAACATTTCCCGTTTTATGGCCATGTTTGCATCACAGACTGCAAGAAAAATAACAGAACTAAACCAAGCTTGTTGTCATCAGAAGATGCAGGCAGTTTCATAGGATCGTGGAATCATTAAGGTGGGAAAAGACCACTAAGATCCCCAGGCCCAACACCAGCACACCCTACAATGCCCACTGCCCATGTCTCTCAGTGCCACGTCTCCATGCTTCTGGAACGCCTCCAGGGACAGGGAATCCCTTGCTTCCCTGGGCAGCTGTGCCTTGCCTCTCCAGAATGAATTTTCATGCATGTAATACTTGTATGTGAGTGCCCTAATTGAGCAGCACGGTGGGATACTCCTGGATGTGCGCAGTAGGAAGAGAGCTTTACATCGGCACCGCTTGCTGCTCAGATCTCTTCTTCCCCTCTGATTCCTCACACCTTGCTTCCTTCCCCTTCGCAAACTTGCACCTTGGTTTCCCCCTCTGTATTCTCCCCTTCCCTTCCTTTACTGAATTTGTGTTGCGTGCGTTGGCTTTTTTTGTTGATTATTTGTTGATATGATTATTTGGAATCATTGAATCCTTAGAGTTGGAAGGGACATTTAAAAGTCATCTAGTCCAACTTCCCTGCAATGAGCAGGGACACTCACAGCTCCATCAGGAGCTCACAGCCTGGTGCAGCCTGGCATTGAAAGTCTCCAGGGATGGGGCACCCACACATCTCTGGGCAGCCATTTCCAGTGGCTCACCAACCTCACTGTAAAAGGCTTTTTCCTTATATCCAACTTAAATGTCCCCTCTTTAAGTTTGAAATTATTTTCTCTTGTCTATCATCATGAGCCCTGCTAAAGAGTCTGTCCCCTTCATTCTTTATTTTTTGTAAGGATTATTTTAGGATTATTTTTCAGTACTAATAATTTTAAAGGGCTGTTTCAATTCCTGTATCTGAAAATACAAGGAATACATAAAACAACTTTTATTTGCTTTCACTCAAACCCAAGCACTGATTACCAGACCAAACCTTCCTTACATTTAAAACTTCCCTGCACTTTCTCCTTCTCTGATGTGTAGATGCCTGCAACAGACTGAGACCTTGAGGGGGAGGGCAGAGGGAGGCCAGCAGAGATGAGGGAGATCTGATGACTTCCCAGCAATGCCAGCAGTCTCAGCCAGTGTTTACTGAGTTTTTCCTAGCACAGCCCGAGGTTTGCAAATGCACCAAACCACAAACCTACAGTTGATTTTGCAAAGGCCAAAGCCCAAGATTAAATATTTGCAGTGAGAGAAGCAAATATTTTACATGTTTCTGCTCTGTCTATACATGGCCTAGGGGAAAAAGAAAAAAAAAAAAAAAAGAAAAAAAAAAAGGAAAAAAAACCCACTAAACATTACTGATTTTAGGGGAAAAAAAATCAGTAAAACTCAACAAATCTCACTTGCATTCATATTGAAGTTAAAGCACACTGTTATTTTCACATCGTTTTGAAGCAAAATCAAAAGATCCTAAAAGACATTAATTCCCCAGAAGCCCATGTGTTACAAAGCCTGTCCAGTTCAGTGTTTTCTCCTCCTGTATCTATGGACTAGCTGCTTTACAGGGAGAGCTTAGCACATCTCACAATGCTCTGGTTTGTGCTGCTCCAGAACTACACAGGTAGAAAGGTAGGCTTAGCCCTCAGATCTCTGCAGGATAACTCATCTGTCTAAGTCTGTCTTCAGGGTTTTCATCACCTTAAAATACAGACAGTCTGGTAAATGTGAAAACAAACAACACAAACAGGCACACACAGGTTTTTTAGTTTTCAGATTATTACCATCTGTACATTGTGAGTGTTTCATATCTGTAGAAATACCTCTACATCTCTACACATAAGTGTAGCTGGAACATAATTCAAGGTGAAGCCGAGCGTCTCTGTGGTGGAAATATTTTTGGTATTCAAGGTAGTAAAGGAGTTCCCTCAAGTACCTGTGCACTGCCCTAGTCAGCATGGCCACATCCTGCCAGAAAAGATTTTAAGAGAGCAAAATACGGATTGTTTTTGACACTGACCACCTCAGTCCTGGGAGAGTCTCACCCACTGTCCAGAATGGTATTTTTTTTTCAACCAGCAGTTCAGGAGAAGCCTCTCTTCCCACCCAGAAACTAGTCAGGGGTGAAGATAGATGGCAGCATGTTTGCTAAGACAAATACAGAGGAAAAAAACCTGCCTTGTTGCACGGGAACCTTTTCTTGCTCCCTCTTGGTAACTGAGGTAAGAATGAGTGCCATGTGTTTTACCAGGGAATATCAGCATATTTCATCTCAGCTTTCTATGCTACACAGAAACACAGTGAGGCAGTGTGATGGGACAAAAAAAAAAAAAGCAGAGAGAAAAGAAGAAATACAACCGGATGAGATCTAATTGGACTTCTGCTTACTAGGAGTCTTTTCAATGTTCCCATGTGGAATTTCGTGCTTCATCAGTATGGTGCTGACTTCTGCTAGGCTATATTATGTGGCAGTCATGAATATTTATACAGCAGTACATCCTTGACTCAAGAGGTCTAGAAGGTAACACAAAGGCTTATTTGGTAATAAATACTACTGCAATGTCTAAACTTCAACTGTCTGAACACAGAGGGTTTAGGGACAACAGAAATCAGAACTGTTCTATCACTCAGATTGAATGGGTTTAACTAAAAATAACACCTCACAAAGAACCCTTGTTTTCTTTTTGTTTTCTTTTTTTTTTTTTTCCCCCAAAATGAACACATTCAGCTCAAAATTAACAGGTTTTGACTGAGCAATACAAAGGTAAAGCATGAAAGCAAAATAGTTTGGCATTCCTGTTTCTAGCCCAAACTAGCATAAATATAGCCAGAGCTCCTGTGCTCCTTCTCCCTGGGTTTGTGCCTCAAAGAATTTTGCCTTCATGATCACTCCCATAGCAGTGGTGTCTGCTGGCAATACATCCTGCATGTACTGTGCACAGGCACTCAGCCAGCAGTACCTGGGAAATGAAAATAGCATTTTTAAAGGGAAATATGCACAGTGCATGTGCATGACAATTATGCAGTGTGTGTAGGAGAAAGCATAGGAAAACAGTATTTGAAGTTTAGTACATTAATATTCTATGTACTGAAGAATAGTGGGCACTGGTCTCATTCAGTTAGTAACAGATCTCTTTTGGTGGACCATGAAGTTACTGGAATACCTGATGCTATTTGTGACCACCAGTAGTGTACCAACCTCCTGTCTGGTTCTGATTGGGTTAGGACACATTCAGCACTGGGTGGGTCATCCCAACCTTCTACACAGAATAAGAAGCACCATATGAAAGTCCCAAGGGGACGTGCAACAAGCGTGTGTCCAAATTAAGCTGGATGTGGAGTTATGGGGATATAGGGTCATTTGCTCTTCGGAACATAAATGCTATGCCCTTGCTTCCTGAGCATCCATTTTCTCACTCTCCAAAAGCTTGAGACAAAGAAAACAAGTCAGAGAAAATGAGATCTCTTGCCTTCTGCATAACCATTATGGTCCTGAGTGAAAGCCTCCTAAAGTCAGTAAGACAGGGTACCCGAAGGAATTTGGAGTGGGATCCATATGTCTAAACACTGTTTATATTCCTGAAGCGTGCTATTCTGTTGGATCACCATGGAGATATATGGGTTTCTCCTGCAAACTCTTTTGGTTTTATGGGCAGCAGTGAAACTGTGCCAGGCCACGAGAAGCATGTCTGTACAACTCCCACTTCCCTCACCAGGAATCTTTCCTGCAAGTACAAGAAGTTGTGGAGTCTGCTATGGAGATGTTGAAGATCCAGCTGGACACCTACCAATGTGACCTATTGTGGGTTACCTGCTTTAGTAGGGGGGTTGGGCTCAATGACTTCTTGAGGTCCCTTCCAAACCCTGCAATTCTGTGATTCTATGATGCACATAGTCCTCCCACGATGGAAAAACATAGAATAATTTGCACCTTCCACACTGGTGCATCCATTTTTACCTACATGACTCCCTTCCTCTCTACCTTCCTTCTTCCTTCCTTCCTGCTTTCTTTTCACTTCTGTCAATACTTTTATCTTCTCCTTTTATTCCTTCCTTTTTTCTTTCCTTCATATAGACCAGTTGAATTCTCTGAGACCTGAAGTAGTGGAGATGTGTTAATTCCACCTTGCAGAATTGTTAATTCCAGAGTAGAAATATTACTATTTGAGTAAAGAGAAGAGCTGGACTCTGTAAAGTCACAGAATCACAGAATCACAGAATTGTAGGGGTTGGAAGGGACCTCCAGAGATCATCGAGTCCAACCCCCCTGCCAAAGCAGGTTCCCTACAGCAGGTCGCACAGGTAGGCATCCAGGCAGGTCTTGAACATCTCCAGAGAAGGAGACTCCACCACCTCCCTGGGCAGCCTGTTCCAGTGCTCCGTCACCCTCACTGTAAAGAAGTTCTTGCGCATGTTTGTGCGGAACTTCCTATGCTGCAGTTTCCAGCCGTTTCCCCTTGTCCTGTCTCCACTCACCACTGAAAAGAGTCCGGCCTCGCCATTCTGCCCCCCACACCTTAGATATTTATAGACCTGGATCAGGTCCCCTCTCAGTCTCCTTTTCTCAAGGCTGAACAGACCCAGTTCACTCAGCCTTTCTTCATAGGGGAGATGCTCCAGGCCCTTCACCATCTTCGTGGCCCTCTGCTGGACTCTTTCCAAGAGATCCCTGTCTGTTTTGTACTGGGGAGCCCAGAACTGGACGCAGTACTCCAGATGAGGTCTTACCAGGGCAGAGTAGAGGGGGAGGATCACCTCCTTTGACCTGCTGGCCACGCTCTTTTTAATGCACCCCAGTAAGCCATTGGCCTTTTTGGCCACAAGGGCACACTGCTGGCTCATGGCCAACCTGTCGTCCACCAGGACACCCAGGTCCCTTTCCGCAGAGCTCCCCTCCAGCAGGTCATCCCCCAACCTGTACTGGTGCATGGAATTATTCCTCCCCAGATGCAAGACTCTACACTTGCTTTTGTTAAACCTCATCTGGTTTTTTTCTGCCCAGCTCTCCAGCCTGTCCAGGTCTTGCTGAATGGCAACACAGCCTTCAGGCGTGTCAGCCAATCCTCCCAACTTCGTATCATCGGCAAACTTGCTGAGGGTGGCCATTATCCCCTCATCAAGGTCATTGATGAAGATGTTGAACAAGACCGGACCCAGAACAGACCCCTGAGGAACACCGCTAGTTACAGGCCTCCAACCGGACTCTGCACCACCAACAACGACCCTCTGTGCTCTGCCAGTCAGCCAGTTCTCAACCCACCTCACTGTCCACTCATCTATCCCACACTTCCTCAGCTTTGTTATAAGGATGTCGTAGGGGACAGTATCAAATGCCTTGCTGAAATCAAGGTAGACTACATCCACTGCTCTCCCCCTATCCACCCAGCCAGAGACAACATCATAGAAGGCTACCAGGTTGGTCAAGCACGACCTCCCCCTTGTGAACCCGTGCTGACTACTCCTGATAACCTCCTCTTCTTCCAGTTGTCTGGAGATGACATCCAGTACAAGCTGTTCCATCACCTTTCCAGGGACAGAGGTGAGGCTGACTGGCCTATAATTGCCTGGGTCTTCCTTCTTGCCTTTTTTGAAGACCGGGGTGACGTTGGCTATCTTCCAGTCTTCAGGCACCTTCCCCGTCTTCCAAGACTTCTCAAAGATGACAGAAAGCGGTTCAGCAATCACCTCTGCCAGCTCCTTCAGCACCCGTGGATGAATCCCATCGGGTCCCATGGATTTCTGAACACTGATGTTGCCTAGGCGCTCCTGGACCACCTCTTCCCTGACAGAAGGGGGGTCTTCCATTCCCCAGATCCTCTCACTAATCTCCAGGGTCTCAGATTCCCGAGGGGGAGCTTTTTCACTGAAGACAGAAGCAAAGAAGGCATTCAGTATCTCCACCTTCTCAGCATCCCCCGTTACCAGAACACCCCCGTCACTTAGCAGGGGAGCCACATTCTCCCCAGTCTTCCTTTTACTGTTAATGTACTTGAAAAAACCTTTTTTATTATCCTTTATCCCCTTTGCCAGATTTAATTCCAGGCGGGCTTTAGCCTTCCTTGTCGCATCCCTGCAGACCCTGACAACATTCCTGTATTCTTCCCAAGTAGTCAGACCCTTTTTCCACATTTCATGGGCCTTCTTCTTTCCTTTGAGTTTGTGCATGAGCTCCTTGCTCATCCACAGAGGTCTCCTGCCACCCTTTCCCGATTTCTTCCTCACAGGGACGCACCGATCCTGAGCTTGGAAGAAGAGCTGCTTAAATGCTGACCAGCTCTCACAGGCCCCCTTGCCTTCCAACACCCTAGCCCATGAGACAGCTCCAAGTAGGCCCCGAAAGAGATCGAAGTTGGCTCTCCTAAAGTCCAGGATAGCAATCCTACTTTTTGCTTTACTTCTTCCACTCAGGATCTTGAACTCCACCATCTCGTGGTCACTACAACCCAAGCTACCCCCGACCTTTACTTCCCTGACAAGCCCTTCTCTATTAGTGAGAATAAGGTCCAGCAGTACCCCTCTCCTCGTCGATTCCTCAACCACATGCATCCATAGTGATATAAGATATGAATAAAATTAATAGAACTAAGGGAGATCTGCATCTTTCAAGACTACAATAAATGCCCTTACAACTATAGCCTGGGATTTTGGTAGAAAAAAAATGCAAGTATAATGACTTATGCAATGGTTCTTTCACTCAAGTCAATGACTTCTCACAGCCCAGGGAAGAATGAAGACTATGTTATAATGAGAAAGCATTTATTACTTAAGACAAAGGGAATTTTGTCTTAAAAATTAAAAAAAAGAACAAATATGATTTCTCAGAAGGAAAACAAACTATACTTTGCACATTATATGAAAGATCACATTTTTTAAAAGGAGGGCTAATCGCTTCATCTTACATTTTTGCATTGGTTAGTTCTCCCTGTCTCAAGCAAGTAGCTGGAATTCCCCACTGTTCATTCCTGTAAGGGTGCATCCCTACAGAAATGCAGTTGTGTGGGGTTGGTGCTTTTTTTAACTTTTGGGTGTTTGGGGGGTTTTTTCCTGTTTTTTGTTGCTGTTTTTTTTTTTTTTTAAGCTAAAGAAGTGATAAGAAGTAAAGTGAGTATGCAATGCATAAATGAAAGTGAAGAAAGGTCTTTTGTTCTTTTGAGTAATCTTTACATTATATCTTTTTTTTTTTTCCAGTAAGCGGATGTAGCATCAGTTACAGCCCTATCTGAATATTCTCACATTTTTGCAAGAGAGCCAAAGAATATACAGTTTATAGAAATCTTGAGAACTGCTTCAGGTGAGATGACAGATATGGCAACAACTTCCTACTCCGAATTCCCTCTCTGCTTGACAGCCAAAACCAAGTCATGCAGCATGTGAACAAAATACAAAGCCAAGCAACAGATGATGTACTCACAGCTGCACTTTTAAGAAGACAGTGCGTCAAGCAATACTTCTAGTTAATGCTAAAATTCCCACTTCATCAAATGAAAACACAATTTCATCAACCTATATCAAGCACCATCTAATCTTGTTACATTCAGAAGGAACGGGAGGAAAAGGCACAGGTCAAAGAAGTAATATGTCACATTTTCTAACCCTTGAAATTTTTTGCATTATTGAATGAACGGTTATTAAACATTAAAAATAATAATAATTTAAATGCATTTTAGCAATTCCATTGTGAGATTTCTTTACCAAACATTTCACAAGAGGCTGTATATATATATATATATATATTTATATATATATATATATATCTCAACCACCTGACCAGAGAACATATGTCAGTTTTAATTACAAACTGCTCCTCTGTTGACTGCAAAGGGAATTTAAGCTGTTGAGATAGAGTGTTTCAGGTGGAATCTATTTTACATGGATCAGTTCATTTATGTGACCTGTCTTTAAGGCTCAGAAACTACATCTGCCATTGAAGTTATATTCATGACAGGGTTGTTCATTTTCGGACATTATGCTGGATAAAAAGAAACACCACCTCCTAATTTTAATCTCAGTGGGTAGCATCTCTGAACCCCACCTGACAGGTATCAAGACTTCTTCCAAGAAGCTGAAGAACAGTGCCGTGAAACAGCTCTACACTGAACAGTGAATTAGGTTAGAACTTTTTAAGGCTCTCTCATTTCCTTGTAAAACTGCATATCTGTTAAAGAATGTGGTTAAGTGGAAGCACAAGTAGACTGGGTTCCATTGGTTGCTGACCTGCTTCCAATGAGGAATGCATTTTAGGAATTGGAATCCTTAAATTCAAGAATATGAATGTTTTCTTACAAGAAAATCATGACTTTGTGTCTAAATGAATCATTGTAAAGGACCGGTGATAATATTTTTCTTTACAGAAAGAATGGCATTGTAAATAGCCATAAGAGCCTAAAGCCATTGGATTTTAGCTTGTACCCAGGTGTTCTTTGATGAATCAAAGGCATCATTTGTTTTGTAGAGTGAATTCCCTTTTGCATATTATAACCTTTTCCTGTAGGTAACATTTATTAAGTTATGGTTGGGAGTAAGCCATTGAACAAGGCTGATTTGTTTAGCAGCAAGATACGGAATTTACTTGTTCTCTTGGAATAATGTCCTCCTACAGGAATGTCATGCTTATGGTGGTAAGCAGCAGGCGACACTTTCAGAATGTTTCAGGATTTTCTTCTTTCATTTGAGATCAGTTTCATGGAAAATGGATGTAAGTGTTGCTAAGACACTTAAACCAGGCTTATGGAATGGGTTTAGGAAGACGATCTCGGCCACAAGACAACCTCCTCTGAGAACTGGATATAAAAGACCTCCTGTTTCACTGTCATTCTATGTGCCTGCTGGCTTAATTCCTCTCTGCCTGGTGTAAAAGACCACCCACCATGTGGCACATGGCCACCATTTATATGGGAACTGTGATAATATTGATGCGTTGTCCCTCTGTCACTGGCTTCACAGTGGGAGTGGAGAACAGCCTTGTTCTCATACAGCCCAATCCAAAACCTACTGGAGATGGCAGCAGTTTTGTTGAGTTCACCAGCTTCTGGAGGAAACTGTTAGGAATAATATAGGATGCAGGTGAAGAGCAAGCTTATAGAACCCTTGTGCTTGACTGGCAGCACAGACAGGTTGAAAGTTTTTCCTAAACCAAATAGCAACTTTAATTCAATCTCCATCAGAAAAAATAGGAAAAATTAAATGCTTGCCAGATGGTGAAAATATGTTAAGCTTCAAAGAAGTAGAAATAATTAAATACAACTATGTAAAGTTTTTTTTAGGTTTGAATAGGATGCCAGTTTCAATATTATAAAACATACACATATAATCCCATTAAAGCTTATTTGAAAAAAGGAATGCTTTGAATAATGAAAGCTCTTAGGTCACATTTTTTCACCTGCATATTTGTTTTTGTTTTAATCAAGAGTGGTATGACTACAGAAGTTCTATGATTTTGTGTAGCCTTCCATGTACACTAAAGATTCTATTTTCTCCTACAGCTTGCATCTACTTGAGACAATCTTTAAAGATAAAGAAATGAGAACTGCAAAATACATAAATGTACTTCATGTAAGAGCAAACTCTACATTCAGAAGGAATATTAAGATTTAGACTTAGAAAGAAGACTTTGGGCTTTTTTCACCATAGTTTTGTATCAGATAATGTCACGCTGGACTGTGCGTGCTTTCCTTGTCCATCTTTTCCATACATAAAATATTTAGAGCGACAACTGCTGAAATCAAGGCAGTGAAAAGAGAAAACCTGAGCCTCCACCTCCCTTTGCTGTTTGATTTGCCCCACAAAGAGCACTGATAACCCAGATCAAGGAGCTTTATGAATGCTTCTGTTACGAACATTCTTAGCAGAATGCTAAATGCTCTCACGTACACTAAATACTTTCCCACACATACCTAAAATCTACCTAAAGATCTCTGTATAAAACCTTGTCAGGCACATGAATGCTTATAGAAAAGCCAGCCCAGGAGCAAAGAAATGGCTATATGTATTTCTCCACAGTTTATCTTTCCCAGACACAAAGGGCTAATCCCTATTCCCAGACGTTCCAGTTCCTGCTCTCAGAGCCAGTATCTCTTCAGGTTCTGCAGGCCTGACAGGAGAAAGTGGTTTCTTGAAGAGCAGGGTCTTCTTAGACTCCCATTCATTTATTTGTTTGTTTGTTTGTTTGTTTTCCAGCAGTAAAAATCAGAAGCAATTCCTGTTATTTATCTCCATGGAGTGATGCAGGGAGAACTCAAGCTCAACACCATTGCCCTGCTATATCTGATCAAGATAAGACAGTGCTAGTTCTATTCCAAACAACTTACAAGCTACTTTCATTTGCACTGAAAGGCTCACTTTGCCATTATGTTATCTTCAGAACAACGAAGATATCATTTTCCAAACTGCTAGATAGACTGCAGTCTGCCTCCCCTTTTTTGAACCTTTATCCCATAAAAAATAGTAGTGCTCATATGTGTTGCTCTGTGGATTAAAGTGACTGCAGCAGTCCCAAATGCTATCATTTCTTGCTTCAGGAAAGAGAATCTGCGCATCTCTCCCACAGCACGCAGCAAACAAAGAGCTGCACTGTTTTTCCCAGCAGCACAAAAAGTCAAGCCCCTAAAAGTTCAGGCAAAATTTTGGCTTTACAAAAGGAATTTGCAAATGCGTCTCTCAAATATTAATATGGGTGGTCTACCTACCACAGGACTTGTGGTGCAAGCTGGTTTGTTTGAGTGAGTGCAACCACCAGTCTTGTATACATGCTGTTGTTAGGAGGTTGGGTTTGGTGGTTGATGTTTTTGGTGGGTGCTGTTGTGTTGTTTTTTTTTTTTTATGGGAAAAATGAACATTAACCCAATATTTCTTTCCTTGTAAAAGCAGATTAATTCATTAGAATAAAAATAATGCTTTCAAAGTATTTTGGAATTTCTTCCGGTAAAGAAGCTAATAATTGAGTTTGTTGTTCTGTTTGAATAAACATTCTCTGATGATAATCAACACACACATTTACATGGCAAACTCTTCAATTTCAGCAGGAGAAATTAGGCAAAGGAACATGAAAGACAGCATAAGACCGTAAGAACTGGGCATGTTTCTGGGCATCCTGCTTAGTTGGCCCTGCTTTAAGAGAGGAGATGGTCAGCCAAGGTCACATAAATTCTGTAAGGTCCTGGAACAAGTAAGGAGAAACACCTGAGAGTGAGCTATACAACTCACTCTGATTTTCTCATTATCAAAATAGAAAATCAGTAGAACCCACTTTTCAGGAAAGTTTGTGTGTGTCTGCTCAATTTCCCATTTAGCTTCACAAGCTGTTTAGAAGAAGAAAGGAGCACAATGGGTTTCTGGATTCAAACATAAACTATGTAAACTGCTGACCTAACTATATGAGACAATCCCTCCACATTGGTAAACTAGAAAGGGGAAAAAGCAGTCAAAATTAATACTAGCAGCCAAAAGTTGACTGAGATTAGTGACAAAGACTAAATAAAGCTAAGAAGAAGGAAATGCAATGACATTCTGGATTATGACAGTGTTTTTCCCACAGACTCCACTGTTGGTGGGAAACTCTGTATTTGCTTATAAATGCATTTTACAGTCATCTAAATAATACCAACAATAAACACTGAAATCCACTGTTTCTGTGAGCACGAAAATGTCTAAGAAAAGGCCCCTAAAGTGGGTAGGGTTTTTTTTGTTTGGGAGGTTTATTTACCCATTTACAAATACCACGAATTATATAAGTTAACTTAAAAAGCGTTGTGAAAAATTGTTCTTAAGTGAATGGTTAATGTCAGAGCTGCTCTGTAAACAGAGCCTTGATAGCATCCCTTGTTTCACACTGAAGGAAGAGATTCTCCATAGCTGGAGCTCCAGCAAATAACAAGACCTGTAGTTCTTTTGCAGCTGCGTTGTGTTGAGGCAACAAGAATTTGTTGGCAGGTACAGATTATATCTTGTTTTGTAATGGAAAACAGTCATAAAAAAATAAAGTAGGATCTGAGATCTCTAACTTCAGCTAGGAATTTGGAGGCTCAAAATGAGTCTCTCCCAATGTGAAGGAGGAGAGTAAAGATGTATAAACATGCTCACGAGCATCTTCCATTGATGGTAAGGAACACTGGAAATCTTTTCTAATAAAATACAATCTACAACAAAAAAGGGCCTAAATAGTTGGCTTTACACAATTCCAAGGTAAGATGTGGGGATCAGAATAGAAAATTCTGTGAAAATGTCAGCTCAGTACTCAATGGATATTGAAAGAAGGAAAGGGATAGAGAAGAAAGGAAGAAAAAAGAACATCCGCATGATGACCTTTCAGTCTGTGGTATGTGCAAATCTCAAGTGCTTTCTACAGTTTTAGTGTCTCCTTGTCTCAGAAAGGATGCAGAAGAACAGAAAAATCCTTATAAACATAGCAAGGATACTCAGAACAAGGCTGGTTTCTGTATGGACAGATCAAGATGGTTCAACCTGGAAACAAGACAGCCGAATGGCAGCAAGAGAGCACATCAGCAGTTGGCTGAATATTGGACTGCTGCTCTCTGATCATGAATTTAAGCAAGTAGCAAATCAAAGGGACATGCTTCTCCATGCAGTATGCAGCTGTGGAAGCCCTTGCACATGGGCAGAAGGTGCAAGGATGACAGAAGTCTTCATGCATTAAGAAATGGACTGCTTCAATTCACATAGGAAAAAGCAGAGATGGGCTTACAAAGGCCATTGGAACTACCCCTGGTTTCTGAGTAGTCCCTAGGCATCAAATGGTTGAAAGAAACTTCTAAGAAGTATGACCATGGTATGCTCTGCTCGTTAAGCTTTTTCTTTCAGCCAGTTAGAGACAAAGTACTGGGTTAAATGAATATCTATCCTGGTTCGGCTGTTCCTGTGTTATGTTAGATTCCCTCCAGTCCTGTAACCACAACCTCAATTGCCCGCAGAAAGAAGTTACATTAAAATAATTTGATGTAGTATATGTAAGTTTTAACTGAAGTTTAGCAGCTGTAAATATGGGGCACCATTAAACCACTGTTCTGGGACTTATTGTCAGGTATTCTTCACACAACAGTGAACACAGAATTATCTGCAAAAACGTGTTGTGAGAAAAGGGCTGTAATATCCAGACACGGAAACACACTTAGCAAAAAGAGCCACATAGATCATCAGTTTCAGTCCCCTAATATTCTAAGGACTATGTCATGTAATCCCTTTTACAAACTGCTTGGCTTAATTATGGTTAAATTTATTAGCCTCCATTTTTCCTGGATGGCTGTTTCAGAATTTCACTGCTCTCTTGATTAGAAATCTTTTAATTTCCAAGCGAAATTTCATATGACAAGTTTATACCATTCAGGAGAATTGTTACAGTTGCTCTCCACAGATAGATCACAGAGCAAATACCAACAAGGGAAAACAGCCATTGGAGTTAAAAACAGTCATAACACCAAGGCATTCCTGACCAAGCAGTTTCCTCCAATTTTAGATGCAGATCCCACTGCAACCTTTAATTCTTTGGTAATAAGCTACTACTGAGGGAACTCAATCTGTGCAGATCAGCTCTGGTTTATGTCTACAAATGCATATTAACTTCTTTCCAACTAATGAATCACTGGGCCTGTCATAACTCTAATGAACAGATTTCTTTCTGAGGGTGTTGATCATTTGAAAGTGCTCACTTGTTTTTCCTGCCTTGAATTACACTGTAAGTGTAAGCACATCTCTGGAGAGTTTATCTATAGAGATTGAACTGGAGACCTTTGGATCTGCAAAGCACAAGCGTTTCCATTTGCAGCTTAAATAACAGCTGTGCTACCTCAAAGGGAAACTCACTCACATGCTGCTGCCTATGTGACCTGTTGGAGAGGTTTAGCTGCAAACTTGTTGGGTAGTGCTGCCCTGGACTTTCCAATGGAGATGAGAAAACAGAATGTAAGGCAAGGACTGGGGTCATGGGGTGGGAATGGCAAAGGAAGAGGTGGAGCTGGAGGATGGGAAGGGGCTCATCTCGGTCATGGCCACTTGGCCATAGTCAAGCATCTTGCATTTGATGTGTGATTGAAGTGGGCACATGGGAAGATGACCATGCCCTCCACATACAGCATAAAGCACAGTAGGGTGAGGGGTCTTGACTGGAACCATTGGTGACTACAAAAATATAAATTCAAGTGCTGCTTGCAACCCATTTCCTTGCATTTAAAAAACTCATGCCATTGTTGTAGGCATGTCTGATGTTCTTCCAAGTGCAGTAAGAAGAGATGTGCTCCCCAGTACAGATGGCAGTGCAGAACCGACTATTGTCAGTCACTTTCCAGAGATAATTAGGACTCAGCGACTTTAATGACAACTCCTAAAGTTTATAAAGCATTTATCAGGCTATTTACTGTGTGTTATTTCAATTAAAACCCTAGATTATACAGCACTTGCTATATATAGGAGAATGAGAGAGTAATGGAGAAAAAAGGATTTGTTATAGATTTCTTATTATAGAAAGATTTCTTATCATAAAGTTCAACAGTATTTTATTTTCAATTTGATTTCTAGTAGTGATTAAAGGCAGCCAATTTTGGAGGTAATAGACATTTCAGTACCACTTTGGCACACAATTACTAGTCAAGAGAATAGCAACCTACAGAAACTAAGAAAATACACTTGTTATCTATCTGAGTTGTAACATGGAGCAATTTGTTTTGTTCTCCACCTGTTTCCAAATCTTATTTTCTATTAGTTGTACTTCATTTCTGTCCCAGAGCTCCACTACCCCTCTGAGCCTATGCTTCTTTGCTTTCCTGTCTAGCAGATGATTTCCAGGTTTAGTCCTACAAATATCCTACAAGGTTATGAGAGATCCCCTTAAAGACAGGATTTGGAGTTGGGAATGCTCTGAAATAACATCACCTAAGCCATTCTTCTCCTAGTTACCAGTGCATGGAAGTGACCATGAAGAAAGAGTGGGATCAGGGCTGCTGATAAAGCCCTTTTGCAGAGAGCATGTTCCCATTATTAGTGTGTAAAGGCAGCTCACCACTTTTCAGCCTTGCCCAACACAGGAGGCTACATGCCTCCTTGTTTCCAGTTTTTTGCTGTTTTTCCAACAGCAGTGGTAGCTTCAAGAGGCTTTTCACCTCTTTCTAGAGAGAGATTTTCTAGGCTCAGACTGATCCTGAGAGAAGCATAGTATAGCAGTGTCTTTCATTAGCTAAACGAAGTAAGAATAGGCAAGTGCTACTAATTATATTTCAACACAAAGCAGTACCCACTTAAGCACAAGCTAAAGGCCACAACTCCATTGTTAACAGGGGTGTTCTCACGGAAAAGCTTTGAACACACTGGGAGCATTAAAGAGAAGATGTCTCGCATGTGCAATTACTCAACACATCTTTAAAACTGCAAACACTTGTTCACATGTGGTGAAAATTAGAGCTGTGAGCACTTGGGAAAAAAAAATCCCACCTGGCAGGCACTTTCTTTTTTGCTTTAGACTTTTATAGGAGCTTTCAGAGCTTGTTGGTCCAGTGAGAGCTGAACCACAGTCAGTGGGGGAAACTGTGAGAGAGGCAAAAGAAAATGCAGAGAAATGTGCTATTTTTGTTCTAAACTCAACTAGTTTTACTCTCCTGGTCTGGCTCCCCCTTGTAAAATTAAAAATAAATAAATAAAAAATGAAAGGGGAAAAAAAGAAAAAAAATAAAACTATGCATCTCTCGACCTAAATATTGACAGCTTCTTGGCATCTTTCTCTGCTGGCTTGAAATGGGAAGGAGTTGTCAACCTTTTTCATCTTATTCTACAGGTGGGTTTGCTTAGCAGTATTCAGCAAGTCTGAGCTGCTCTAGGAAATTTGGGGCAGGATCCAATAATTCTCTAAGAATTAATTTTTTCTGTATAAATTAAAGAATAAATATTGGTCAACTCCAGCAGCCACATCATGTGAACTTGAGTTGTAGATTTTCAGTGTCCTAGTTGAATCCTAAAAGAAAAACACATCAAGGACAAGAAATGACCTCTATTCCAACAGAGAAAGAGAGATCTTCAGTTTTATTTCATGGGCTGTTTGAACTGGTAAATATTTTGGGACTAGAGACAAAGTTATTTAAATAGTCATGAGCATGGAGACTCTAATCTTCCTGTAGCAAAATAAAAGTTCTACATGATGAAATCATACATTTGATCTCTGTTTCTATGCATTGTTCAATATCCATTGCTTTCCACAAATGCTCAATTTCTAGCATTGACAGTTAGGTGTTTTCTGTAGAAGGGCATCAGTCACGTAGCGAAACACCAAGCTCTGAGTTTTGGCAGATACTTCCATGATTGAGATGCACAAATTACAGTGTGATTTTTTTCCCCATATCTCTTCCACATAAATGGACTGACTAATGTATTAGGTGCATCCAGTTTAGCTGGATTTACTACCACAGATGAAATGACAATTTAAGAAACCTCCTAAGCTTTTTAAAAACTTTGCAAGGAAGTAAAAAGCTATATGGAGCTTAGGTCAGATGAACACAAGCATTTTGAGCCAAAAAGCATGGAATGTGTTGACAGTTTAAAGAAAGGAGGAAGTTGGAGAACAAACGAGATTTGACTAATACTTTTTTGGTCCATCCAGAGGCTTGTTATGATTACCCCTTAAACTTACCTTAGGGACTCATTACAGCTTAGATAGCAATATCTGTCTACTGTTGTTCTTCCTTTCTCTCTTCTAACGACAAAATGCTGATAGCCAGACATCATTCCAAACACATTTACTTGTAACATAATAAGGTTGGAACAGCATCAGTGGTAGATAGATGTAATTTGATGGGTTATGCTAGCCAGGGAAACTGGAAGTACGGCTCCTGTTTAATATTTCCAGTCTGG
The DNA here is from genome assembly GCF_019238085.1 of Lagopus leucura. Lineage (NCBI taxonomy): Eukaryota > Metazoa > Chordata > Aves > Galliformes > Phasianidae > Lagopus > Lagopus leucura. The sequence goes on from NW_024962256.1 coordinate 7,704,259, forward strand.
AGTGGTACGGGTAATAACCGTGGTGATAGGAGAGCTCTAACAGCTACCATGAAACTACACGGCTTCTATGTTGTGACTAATGAGGTGACAAAAAAGTTACGCTCTGTATGTTTACATCTCCAGTCTTCCATCATTTAATACACGATCTAGCACACTTACCTCTCTATAAGAGGTAGATATTGAAGCTTGTTTACAAGGCAATGCTACATGAAGGTTTCTCTCAAATGAAAGGGCGCTTGTAGAGAGAAACGAGTCTAGCCCACGTTCTTTGGAAACAGCAGTTCCAAGCCACAAGCTTTCTTATTCGAGATGTCGGTCTAAGCACTGATTCTGTACCATGGAAATTTCAAAAGTGATGACATACAGAAGGAGTCATGTTACTTCCCCTGAGACTTGTTTGTAATGCCAATTTGCCAAATGATGTGGCAATTACATTGACTTCAGTCGCATACAAAATGTGTTCTTGCATATGGGTATATTGCTAACATCTGTGATTATTAAGAAAAATTTGCATTGCTGAAAACCAAACCCCCATCAAAAAATGAACAATTACCGTCTTTAAAAAATAAATAAGAAAATCAGTGTAAATCAGAAATTCTGCAAACAGAAAAAGTCCCTCTCCATTAGTCCATTCCTTAATTTTACAAGTTTTAAATGTAAACAGATCACAAGACTTGACATTATGCAATGCCAGCAAAAATTGCCTAACCGGCCACAATATTTTTTTCCATGTGACATTTATTCTGAAGATTGTGGTCCAGAAACTAATATCAGGCCACAGAGAGGTTTTGGAACTACATCTACGCAAAAACCTGCACCAAAAAAATTGCTCCTCTATTTGTAAGAACCTTGGAAAATATAATTTTCCAAATCAGAAACAGGGAAATGTTTGTATCATTGCCTTCATTTCTCCCGTGTTTCATAGAATCACAAAATCATTAAGGTTAGAAAGACAACTAAGATCACCAAGTCCAACCATTAACCCATGCTTATGACCACTCTAAACCACGTCACTCAGTGCTACATCTCCTTTTCTCCAGTTCCTCCCGGGATGATGACTCCACCACCTCCCTAAGCAGTCTGTACCAGTGCCTCACCACTCTTTCTGAGAATAATTTTTTCCAAATGTCCAACCTGACCCTCTCCAGCACAATTTAAGGCCACTACCTCTTGTTTCCTCCCCATCTCCCACTCTCTTCCTCTACACTGTCCTCTTTCACAGAGGCTTTTGTACCAGGTCACATTAATTCCAGGTAAAGTGCAGTACTGATATTCTCTATAGCTGTGAAACCCAAGCTGCTGGTTGCCAACTGGTCTGTCCATTGTTCTTAGCTCCAGCCTAGCAGAGCTTACGTGAGACCGGCACCCCGATGTTCCTACAGCAATCAGGATGCAGACAGTCCCTCCTCTCCCCAGGATGGGAGAATACAATCATAACAGCAAGCAGCACAAGCAGAGAAAGGCTGGGCTCAGCTTGCCGCACCATTCTGCATCTCATGAAGGCACTGTACCTTTTGGCATGCTCTTAAATTTCTGCTTCTGGATACCACGTAATCCCTGGCATTCATAAACTTAAATTAGAGGATTATCCATAATTTCCTGCCAGAGAACAGAGCACTCCGGTTACCTCGTGTTGGTTCAGGACACTTACGCCAGGAAGCAAAAGCAGTTTTCCTAATGTTGACAGTGATCTGCCCAGCAAGGACAGTGTGTATCTAAAATATTTTAGCATGTATGCCTATGGAATATCTTTGAAAAATATATAATCATTTAAAAATGAATGCATTGTAAAGAGGTTTTCAAATTATATTTTTGGAAATCTTCGAATTTCTCCTCGCCACCACTTGTTCAAACTCACTGGAACAGTTCAGTGCGTGAGAACTGCTGCCAGCATCCCACCTAAACACCAGCTCACACCTCCAGACTGGCGCCTTTCGTTCATGCAGTTCATCTCGGGCAAGCAAAAGGAATGTCTGCCTCCCTAAAGCACGATCCTGGGAAGGTACAGCCCCCAGGTTGAAATGCACACGGTACAGTGAAGCACTCACACACGTTATGGTGACTGAGCAGGATGGAGTCTGGAGCAGAGAACAAGGGGAAGCATCAGGAAAAAACCCCGTTGTGCAAATGGTGTTCCCAAAGTCAAAGAGAAATGAATCACTCTCAAACAGTAGAACTCTAAATGCTGGATGGAACAATTTCTGAATACTAGTCAGACCAAAAACAACACACCGCTGGAATAATGAGGATATAGAAGAAACCAACAAAAGCCAGGAAATTCAAAGCTGAGGCTAAAATTCCACTCCTAATTTTAGGGCTGTTTTCTTTTTTTAAAGAATACTGTTCAACTTGGTTGGGGCTGTTTAAGTTGTTTTCATAAGGTTTTACAAAATTCACACAAGATGAAACTTTTTGCTCTTTCTTTTTATTATTATTATCCTGCAAATAAAATAAAATAAAATAACTAACTAAATAAGAAAAGGAATCAACTGTTAGGTTTTTATTGAATTTTAGCTGTGTTACTTGTATAACTCCACTTTTCAACCCCAGACACTGTCTGCCTTATACTGGCTTGCAAAACTCAGACTGAAGGCCCTCATCCCTGGAGTTTGTAATGGAAGTGACAAAAGGCAGATGACACAAGCTGGATGGGGAGATCCAGACCTGGTGCTGCTGCAGCAAGAGCGGCCCATCAGCTCAGCACAGGATGGAAATGCCAGAACTGATTGTCAGGAGGGGCAGGAAGAAACACAGGTTATAGCAGCAGGCACATAACCTCTCTTTGAAGAAAGATAAGTTCTTTCTTGCTAATAGAGGTACAGGATTTAGTAGAAATAAGTACTCCCTACAACACCATGAACTTCAGAGGGGTACTTTAACATTGGCTGTCTCCTGTGCAAAGGGTGGCAGGGGGGAACAGTTGGACCATTCTCCATTCCTCTTCCTGCTGGAGCAAAGGAATTCTGTGTGTGTTTACTTTATAGTCTCCAGGCTGATTTGTATTTATATAAGGGCAGACACAGGCTTGTTTGCTCATGCTGAGCAGCACATCACTTTGCAAACAACCCCAGTGACTTCAGCAAAGCTGCTGGGGAGCAGCAGGAATTCCACCAGCAGTGTCTGGCTCCAGAGGGATATCTCAGGGATCTCACCAGAAAAGGCAGTTTCTCCTTCCTTTTCCTCCTCCCCAGACATAACCACCACTAAATACAGTCTCAACAGTTACCGATGTCTTTCTGGAGCAAAAGGATGCACGTCTCCCATCCCGGCTGCACCTGGCCACCTTTTTCCTCCTTAGGAGAACTCCACTCTGTGCTTACAGTGCCCATCCCGAAGGGACAATCTGGGTCAGTTTGTGCTCACATTTCCTCTTTTTTCCCCTCTTTTTTTTTTTTTTTTTTTGGTGTTTTCCTCCCCGGCTCTTTGCTTTCTCCAACCACAGAGGGCACTGTTGGGGAGCTCTCAGCCCCAAACCCAAGGGAAAGACAGGGAAAGGAGAAAGGATTGTCAGCTAGCTCTGTATTTTCACAGGAGGACGACTAACAACACCAGGAAAGCCAAGACGAAAGCCATTAACACAGGCTAATGCACCAGATGTAGCCATCTCAAACGCTGACACTTTTATTTTTGTTTCCAAAGGAAAAGCTGTTGAAGCATGAATTCTGTAATGAAAACAAATTTTGCATTGCTGCTCTCGACCTGAAATTGGTATTGGACTGACATGGCAATGACCTGAAAAAATATAAATTCTTTGACATTCTAGAAAAGCAAGAAGCAGATTTGCAATTAGGTTTCATTTTTAATTATAGAAAGATTTCAGAGAAAAAAAATATCTGATGTGTCCTGAGGCTACCTGCATATTTTACTATCGAGTTACCTCTCATTTAGCTACTGAAATGCAACAAGAGAGCTTTTGCGTATGACAACATGACATGCCTATCTTAGTCTACCACTCATTTTGACTCTGCTCCACAGAATAAGAAGTACCTTTCATTCAGGTGTGTTTATGATGAGTAAACTTGACCAGATGTTAGGCCTCGTTTGTATTTCAAAGTGTTTTACGGCTCACAGTAGTCAGCTGGAAAAGGGCAGTTCATTTATATTCCCTTGTACGTTTTTTTTCAGGTTCAAGCTTCCCTAACATGGAACATGGGACTATGTGAAAATATTTGAAAGGAAGAAATGAGCAATTCCAAAATATCACAATGTATGGCACTGAACTGAGTAAGGGCCCATAATTTACAGGATGAATTCTATAAATATTGAGTGTTATGAGGCTAGAATTCCAACAGTTTATCATAGAATAGAATCACAGAATCATTAAGGTTGGAAAAGACCACTAAGATCACCTAAGTCCAACCATACACCTACCACTAATAAACCAGCACTCCCCAATAAACCATGTTCCTTAGTACCAAAATTTCACATTTCTTGAACACCTCCAAGGACGGTGACCCCACCACCTTCCTGAGCAGCCTGTTCCAATGCCTCACCACTCTTTTGGAGAAGTTTTTCCTAATATCTAACCTGACCTTCCCCAGGCACAACTTAGGCTATTCCCTCTAGTCCTATTGCTGACCCCCACATCATCAAAACCTCCTTTCAGGTAGTGTAGTGGGCAATGAAGTTTCCCCTGAGCCTCCTCTTCTTTAGACTAAACAATCCACATTCCTGCAGCCACTCTTCATAGGACCTGTGCTCCAAACCATTCACAGGTCCATTGCCCTTCTTTGTACACATTCCAGGGCCTCAATGTCTTTCTTGTAGTGTGTGGCCCAAAAATGAGCACAGTACTCAAGATATGGGCTCATCAGAGCTGAGTACAGGGGAATAAGCTCTTCCCTGCTCCTGCTGGCTGCACTATTTCTGATACAAGCCAGGACGCCATAGGTCTTCCTGGCCACCTGGGAACAGTGCTGGCTCATGTTCTGTTGACTGTTAACCAACAAATATGTAAGAGCAAGTTTATCCCACTCCTTTGCTCACAAGGGAGATTAGAATTATATTTAAAAGCATATTCTCTTCCTTGTAGAAACAGTCCTGATGATGCACAGAAGTCAGAAAAGAGCCATAGACTTTTCATACATGTTAACACACTGATAGTGACCTATTTGAAGGCTCTTCTCCCTAAATGTCATTGTTAGAGGATATTAGAATATAAATTAGAATAAAATTTTCAGACTAATTCAGACACTCAGATCCTCAGAAGATGGTTGGCAGCACTGAAATCTTAGCCTTACTCTGGGCTTGAATGCTTCATCAGGCTGGGTGCCTGCCCTCCAGCACGGTTAGGTCAATGGAACTCAAAACACACCCAGCTGAGACAGCATGGTGGGAATGCAAAGCCTTTGCCTCAGCTCAGCCTTCATAGGAGGATCTGTCAGGGCCAGTAGTAGATTTAAACTGTGTGAAGAGGATGTTCCTGTGTTCATTAGTTAGGAGACAGCCTTCATCCATCCCTCCTGGCAGTCAGTGTGCAGTAAGACGATGCAGAGTTAAGGCAGCCCAAAGGCTTTGGAAAGGCAGCACCAGCAATTAAAGATGTTATGCTGAAGCCTTGCATCTCACCTCCTTGAGAACTTAAAAGACACTGCCTTCTAGTACCTGTGCTGCAAGCTGCCCAAAACTGTGCCAATGCTCACAGCTTCACCTCTCCCCATGGTGCTCAGCATCACACTGACCACAGCTGTGTGGTGTTTGGTCAGCTCAGAGCAGGGGCAAAATGAGTTAATGTCTGCCCACAACATGTCATGTCAGCATGTTCTCAAGTCTGCTGCTCAGTCAAATGAAATATCTTGCTTCCAGTAAGGCTACCACGAGGCTGTGGGACACAGCCACCCTTACTAGGCATGGCCATGGCCTCAGCTCCAGGCAACTTCACAGATTTCTGCACCACCACAAAGCAGATTTCCATCACGTAGAGCAAGGCACTTTTATGTGTAATCTTTCAAACGTACTCTCCAGTACAATATCTAGGACCCATGGCAGTTCAGACCCCGTTGTACCTTAATGCTTGAGAAAATCCAACTGACCAGTGTGATTATTTCTCAACTACTGCTGTTGGAATGTCTTTAGTACTTTGGCTGCAAAAGCTTTTTTTTTCAGCCTCTAAAGAATTTACATTTCAGATACTTCATCATTGCAGAAAAAGGTGAGATACAAAGACTCCTGTTGAAGTTAGAAGTAAAAGCAATCTTTTTCCAGCTTTACGTGAACAAACTAAAATAATTTTTAAAAAGTCATTAAATAAACATAACTGCTAGGATGCAAACCTTTCCTTCAGCTCACATTAGAATATTTTATCTTGCTAGTATTTTTTTCTAGCCACTGGCCTCTTGGAAACACACATTGGGATCCCTCTCACCTCCTCTGGGACCAGAGCACCCCTGAAGAAATAGACATTCACTACAATATGTTGAAAAGAACTTTATCTAAGTCCTAAGCATAGGGAGCAATCAATAAATAAAGAGTTATGTCATATAAATGAAACATAATGGATTATAATTAATTTACACAGATTAAATAACTATTGAAAGAGGAATTAAATGGAAGGAATACAAATCTGTATCTTAGGCTACAAGAACAGGTGTTCCATCTATTAGGGGAAAATCTTATTTAATTTACGTAAATTGCAGAAACTTAATTATTTGAAAGAATCTCTGGGTATCTACAACAAATGATGGTTTTGTTGATGGAGGACCTATATGTTCTATTATTCTACTTGAATGATTCTGTAAGCACAAAATCAGCTAAAATTCCATCGTCTGTTTCTTTGGTTTTATGCAACACCTACAAAGTAAAAGGTCACAGGACTGATATACTCAGAAAGGACAGAATTATCTGGTTCATTCTAGTGTATCTTTCAACAAGCGACATTTGGGGATCCAGCAAATAACTAAACCATTTGTGATGCAGCAATAGAAATATTTCAAGATTGATTTCCACCCTGACATTAGTACATGGGATGATACGGAAAGACATGAAAGAAGATTTACTTTTAACTTGAAGCACTGCTATAGTTAGCCATTCTGCAGAAACATTTTGAAAGTCTAATCACGGAGACTCTTTTTCCTTTAATCCTAAAAATGTTGGCTCCCATATAGGACATTATTGCTTTCTCTTTGTCTGCAGCAGGAGAGTTATGCAAATTATAGGGTCTTAAAAAACTTGCAACAACCAAGCATATTACCAGGCAAAAAGGGAAATCAGCATTTTGGTCGTTCTCATGTAGGCCTCAAGAACTTTTGAAGTTGAGGGAAGTGAGAACAAAGAATTAAGAAATGATGAGCTGATCTGTGGAAAAACCTCGGGTTGCTTTTGTGCGAGAGAATAAAATGCAGCATTCTCATAATCCCATTGTGCTCTGCTGGCTTTTTTTTTTTTTTCTGACGGTTCTAAAAAAGTCTTTAGATCTTTTCTAATGCAGAGAAAGTCCTCATGGGCTACTGATGGAAGTATCTATCAGTGCGAAGTGTTAGCAAAAGTCCTTTTCCACCTCAGGAGCTCTCAGGCAGGTTGTATAAATAGATATTTCTAATGCTTCAGAAAACTGGTAGCAAAGATCAAGGAGTTAAAGAAAAATAGTGCACAATCTCATTTGATAGGGACCATCTATTTAGGAAGCATTTAGAATATATTACGCCATGTCTTACTTCAACAGGGGCAATGTACCCAGTGCCACCATGATCGTGAGAAATATTGTTGAGTTCTTTAGGGCATTAAAAGAGAAAAATAGCTCTGTATTCCAGACAGCCTCCTTTGAATCCCAAACTCATAATGTTGGTAAAAAAATGTAAAAAATGAATATCTGCATAGGCATGTTGCAGCACTCTACTTACTTGTTCCTTCTGTTTGTTCACAGAGAGGGTAAATCTCTTCAAAGAAAACAGAAAGATAATAAACATCATCAAATTAGAATTTACTGGTCTTATAGCTTTAATTTTATGCAGTGAGCATGAGGTTTTGAGACCCATGACTGCTATTAAATATAATAAAAATGACCTGAGAGAAGGTCTTCCCACCAATCTGCACAATAGAGTTATAGCACTAAGAATACATTATTATATTCCTCTTAATATTATTGTGTTATTAAATTAAAGAACATGCTTTGAAATGATGCCAGGAAATTGCATTAAACCCCTCAAATGAATTAAACGTGTCAGACAGAGATGCCGTTCTTAAGTAGCTCTGTGTTGCCTCAAGATGAAAGCACCGAAACCTTGGACCCTTTTGAGACTGCTTGCCTCCAGACTGGATGCTAAGGATTATGGGGAAAAAGTGCTCTGCTTATTCCCGCTGGTCTACAAGTTGTTGGAAAGGGAGAATAACTTGTGATGTGGTTCAGCACCACTGCTTCTGGGATGACTGCCGGTCGTTTGTAGGTCATGGACCTGCTGAGGTAGTTTCATGCTCATTAGAAGGCTAAGCCAGAGATATTGCAGTTATAGGAATAGAGTGAAACTTACTGGCGGAATTTATTAGAGGCAATCATGTAAAAGCAATACCAAGGGAAGCTACTGGATTCAGCAAGTTCAGATGTTAGTAAGATTAATATGCCTAACTGGAAATATAAAACCTAGGCATGATTGAATGAATATCCACGTAAGGTGGAAGAAAAGTGATCACAGTGTGGGTGTGAATGAATCAGAAGGTGCACTTTCCATCCACTTATTACTGGTCATCAAGCTGTTCTGCTCGAAGGCAGATAAAGGATGCAAGCATGAGGCATTTCACATAACCATCTCTCACAGTGGCTGCTATAACTGTGCTTCATGCACAGCACAGTATGTACATTATGATGTATTCTAAGTATTTCTGTTAGCCTTGCACAATATAGACCTTGTCTATGTGCAGACATGTACCCTGCGTGGAGACTTGAGCTTCATTGGTTCAGACCAGGCACTGAATCGTGTCCCCATGGCTTCCTTTGTACGGAACCCAACATGAGATCAAACCAAGAGCAAACTAAATTAACCTACACATTCCTCAATTGATTTGATTAGCAAATTAGTTGACCAAGCAGGTTCTTAGGCTGAAATGTGCAGGTCAACGTGGAGTAGGTACAAGTTCACTGACATGTCCACAATGTTCAGTATTTAAACGCCACAAAACCTGAAATCATCCCATTTGTGCTGTTCTTTCCAAGTCTCATCAGTCAAGCACAAAACCAAGCAATTTCTTATTCTTCTGCAGTGTAGCACAGATATTGTGACATCTGTCATGAATGTAAAGCAGCAACATACATAATTGACTCGTATTAATATTCCTAACTTGTGCAGGGCTGATACTGTGAAAATAAGAGTGATAATAATTTGTGATGTAAACTGATAGGAACATTAACATGTGTGGGGGAAAAAAATCCTTAACACTAACACATTTATGAATGGATTAAAATGGGGGGGGGAGTTGAACTGCTTCTCCTTTTGCCTGAAATGTTGGTAACATAGAGCTCCTGACTCTGGGGGAGCTGCCTGGGAACACATCTCATGGGAAGCATGAGGAATGCTACAGCCATAAGGAAGTAATGAATGTTTCCGTGTCTCAGCTCAGCTATTTTCCCAGTAGCATCTTCTGGGAAATGTTTACAGAAAGGGAAAATAAATTGATTGTGTACAGATAGGGAAAATAAATTGATTATTTACAGATTATACGTATATGATTTGATCAAACCACAAGTTGTTCTGCTCCTTGCAGTCTGGTGCAGTGATTTTCCCCTGTTGGGCTGCATGTTGTGGGTTGCTAGCAGCGCAGGCAATAGCAGTGTGATTCCTATTGCATACATTTTCCAGACATTCAACAGTGGTAGGCCCTGAATATTTGCTCACACTTTCTAGGAAAACTAAGGACAACATGGGAGGTTGTAAGCAGTTAAAGTTGGCTTTGGTGTTCTACACTGACAGAACTGCAACTAGAAGATTTTTCCTTGAAGCCTGAAAGAATGAAAGGCACAGCTGGCACAGTGCTATGGAAGTTACCTCTGTATTTGATCTGCAGTGTTATTTCTGAATTTACAATGCAGGAAGATCAACTTTTATAAGCATCTATGAGATTGAATTCTCTAAATCTACTGCACAAGTCAGGAGAAGACTTTAAATAACTCAAACTGACTTTGGAGTGACAGATTTTGCCACCAGCTTCAACCACCATCAGTGTGTTGTCCTTTTGGAATGTAAATAAAACTCATATCCTCAAAAGCCTATTTTACAGCGGATTTTTCATTTGCGTGATCATTAATTTTTAAGTGCTCATTAATGAAACACATCCTTGTTTAAGGCTAATAAACAGGTTAATAGCTGGGATGATGTGAATTCTGGAAGACAAAAAAATTGAGAGAGACAGAAAGGAGAATAGGGAGCCTGACGAGTTAATGATGCATTAAAGTAAATCCTGGGTCAGTTTAGATCCTGCGTAGCTCATTACTGCATAATAAATTTAATTGATAGCTATTAAAAAAAAAAAAGCAACTAGGGGAAGCTATAGAACTTTTGGTTAAATTCACTGGGTAGACATTCAAGATATTTCCTGAAGTTGTATATTGCTCCAGTTCAAAAGAATTTGGGTGTCCAACTGAAAGCAAAGTGCCAGCTTTCAGACCAGTGCCTGGCTGTGTCACATGCACAACCATCTACTCATGTTCCACGACCCCAGAAAAGAGAGGGAGAAGACAGAAATCAGTAATCCTGTTGTGCCATTAATTATATTTAAATCAATAGTATAAAAACTCTGATACACAAAATACAATTACATATTGGAAAGATAAATGAAATAAATGGTGTTGACTGGGACAGAGAGAAGAGTTTGCTATGTCTCCAGCTGAGGTTCTGCCAAGGGTTATCCAAGTGTTGTGTGACTGCACGTGCAGTCCTAGCTGGGACTTGGACTTAGTCTTCCCATGGGGATCTCCATCAGAGAACATGTTTGTGTCCAAGTACGTGGATTGCTGAATAACCACCGAAGTGACTTTCGGAGAATGAAAGCAGCACAGCTGAGCTCTGCCCCTTGTGCAAGATGGGAGTGCTGCACCAAGCCTGATGCCTCTGCTTAATGATGAACTGTGCTTGTTCTGAGCTGTGTGAATACAGTGAGTGAATTCGTGCATGTCTAGCCTGGCAGGAACAGAGGTACAAGGGCACTGAAATCTGTCAACCTTGCATCTATTTTCAGTTTATTCTATCTGCTCCGAAGCTGCAGGACTCAGATAGGTCCTAAGCTGTCACCATCACTGTGAGTGTGCTGCTGACACTACAATGTTTATCAAAAATATATTCTAAACATTGCTAGCTAAACAACAGAAATCCAGATTTTTTACAGCTGCAGATTGTCCTTGTGGGTGTTTAGTCAACATTATTAAAGCCATGCTTTGTTAAATTTTCTTTCCATGACTGCATTAGATTATTTACATATTGACAAACTGAGATGCTTTCCCTTTGTTGCAGATGCAAGACTTATCCAGCAACAGACTGTGCAATTAGAAACCAGCTCTCCAATATGACCTCGAGTACACGAGGTGCATGCTTGCTCAGCACAGTGGTTCTGTGCACAGACACTCAGGGAGGACGGAGAGACAAGGGAGGGAAGAGTACTGAGGACCTGTTTTTAGATATATGCTTGTCTTCTAAAATGCAGAGCTTTGCATGAATTGTGGGACTATCATTAAAAGCTTACTTTGGAAGAAAGATGTGCTATACTGTGTGGATAACAAAATGAGCTCCAAATCACAAGGATGGGAGGTGACGTTAAGGAGGTTTTTTCCAGGGAGTCTGATGTTTCTATGGGGAGGGACTGTGGTACAACAACAGTCTGTGGAAGGGTAGGATTGCAGGCAACTTCAGCAAGGAATAGCAAGGCAGGAGTTTATACCATAGCAAAACAAAGAGCTTTGGTCAAAAAAGAGGAAGGAAAATCAGTGGTCAGATCCTACACCCACATAATTGCTTAGGAAATGATCGAGGCACTTGTGAAGGTGGGGGCTAGAACTGGCCCACAGCTTCATTCATCTGCTCCATGTCCTCATGATTATTTTTTCCTCTTTGTACACGTGTGTATTACTGCTAGGTCCGCCAAAAGCAGCTGAAAGGCTCATTCAGCCCTCAGCAAGGAAACTTTGGCTTAGGGCCACATGGCTGGCTCTGCAGGAAAGGAAAAGCATAAGCGCTCCTTGAAGGCTGCAGCAGGCCTGTACATCACTCAAATGAAAGCTTCAGATACAAGTCCCAAAATGCATGGCGTGAACCCAGGCTGGGAACACCCACTCCAAGCTAGTTTTAATGCACCCAACTAGAAGAGAAGATTAATAAAATTCTGATTTCACAGCTTATGAAGAAGTCATACGAGACACAGAGTCAATTGTGATTCAAGATGCGATGTGTGTTGGAATTACAGTTCTCCCTCTGCCCCTCTGCGCTCACCTCACCCTATGCAATGCATTCTCCTGGTGACGGTGGGATTGAAGTAGGACACAGGGGAAGTTTAGTTCTACCTCCTACTGGAGGTACTGGCATGAAACTTCCAACCAGCAGAAGTGTCCTGCAGTGACGGCATCAGCAACCAGAAGGAACGAGATGGAATTTTCTCTGGGAGGATGTTTGTGGGGATTTGCTCAGCCTTGTCTCTAACACCACCTCCTCGAGTGGTTGTATTGAAATATAGTCCTAAGGAAAACTAAGCACACAATTTTTCAGCCTTTAAATAAAATTGCTCAGATCGATAGAATCCATTCTGAAGCAAAAACGATTCATGCTTCAAAATTATACTAAACAACACTGTTTAGCAATTAACATATATAATTATAGCGCTGAAAAGTATTAAGTGCAGTTTGTTTTCTTTTTATTTTTTGATGAGCAGAAGTTTTATAGGAGACACAATGCAGCGCTTCAGTCTATTCTCATCCTATTTCTGCTCACAAAGCAGTGGCAAAAGCTACTTTTAGCACAAGTATAACGACAGCAGATCATTTTTACGGAGAGAGATTTTGAAATATGCATCTCAGAATTATATATATACACACATCAGGGGCTGCTTTCCTGCTCAAATCCCAGCTGATCCAAGCGCACGATCACACAACGCAGCCTTTGTTACCTTTTCAGCAGGAGCCATTTACATCTCGAGACACCTCACCAGGCAGCCTTCTCTTTATGACTTTTTTTTTCCTGCAGTTTCTTCTAAAGCACAGCATAATTGGCAGCTTGTGTACCATGTCCCTATCTATACACACACGCACTGTGTTTGAACTGGCAGTTGGTATGTTACGTTGGTATGGGTTGATCTGCCACCCTTACGGTCCCTCTGCAATAAGGATTTTGAGTTAAACTGAACAGCAAAATTCAGAATAGAGCTGGAAGTAACAGAGAGATTTGATATTCATTTCAGCAGTGGCAGCATTGAGCAGTCTCGCTTCCCTTCTTGTGTAGGTCAGATCAGCTTTGGCTTACTTCTTTTCCCTTGTCAATAATTTGTCTTTGGAACAGACTGTGCTAAAATAACCCCCAAAACTACAAGGATTAATGTATTAATTCCAAAACTGAAATTTGGGATAAAGAAAATAAGCCAATGAGCAAACAACTTTTTCCTGTTTTTTGCTGTTTTTGTACATAAAATGCATTAACCTCACTGGGATTAGTTAAATATAACCTACTGCAGTTCCAACAGACTGAATCATCCTGTTGATTTTTAACAATAAGCATTTTGCATGGTTTCTTCCCTCAGGACAGCGCTGCTGCTATTCAAAACTGAAGGTGCAGGAAGTACTAATTGCCACAAGACTCCCAGCAAACTGCTTTACAGTAATAACTCTATATTCAAACATTCTCTATTGAAAAAATCCAATTACAAGAAAGGTATATTTGAAAAGAGGTCTAAATGCCTAGAAATAATGATAGGTTTAATTAGCTTCCATTAATTTCTCACAAATGTGACTGGCATACAATCATTTTAACCTTTTACACTCTTGTTAACAAGAAAAGCTTTTAGTAGAACCCAAGCAACCCCCCCTTGAGCCAGATTATCTCTACAAAGGATGCTAAGCATGAGGGAAGTCACACAGCTCCCTCCTCCTGCTCCATCCTTGTTCCTGAGCACAGCTCAGCTACTCTGCCCTGCTGTCTTGGCCATGAAGCCCAAATGCATGGAGAGAACAGCTCTTGGTTTCTCTGCAACACCCAGTGAGACCCTGCTCCTGGTTTCTCCCTTTGCCAGTCCTGCTTTGAGAACTCCCTGCACAGCTGGCACCAGGGATGCCTTCCTAGCTCTTCCTCAGCTGCTCTGAAGCATAAGTGGTTCACACAGAACTAAAGGGAAGGTTTCACATAGCGTAATTTATTTGTTGTTGCTACCAAAGTGGGCTAGAGGTTTCTAACTCCTTTATTGCCCTTATGATGATGCCAAAGATGATGAAACATTCACATCCTACAGCAAAAAGGACTATAAAAGAACTTACACAAACATTAATATTTCTGTAAACAGAATTTATGTGTGGGAATCTCACACTTGAAGAAAGTTGATAAAAAGATCAGTTATGAAAAAAACTCTTTTTTCCTTCAAAATGCAGTATGCACTGCAAGTAACCTAAAGATGTGTTACTGCAGTACCTTGTGTGCGTTCAGTGTTTGTGCTAATGAAGAACTGGCAATGACTTCAGAGTATAAGATCACTGTTCGCTATGCAATCAAGCAAATGCAGATTTCCCCTGAACAGAAACTTGTTTTAAACAAGGAGATGGCACATCTGTTCAGAATGCAAGCCAAGGTGAAGACTGAAATAAGATAAAAAACTTGATTTTATCAGCTGCTTGCAGGTGATAACCAAGATTTTGTACAATTGCCCTTGCCTGTGTAATAAACTCCATATCCAATTTGTTAAAAAAAAAATAAAAAAATTAGTTGGCTATTTTGTTCTCTGTTGAAAACATGCCTCATTGCTTTCCTTCTGCACTGTAATACACTAAGCACGAGGGAAGTGTGAGCAGGACTGCAGACAGCCTAGTACATCAGGGAAATCGTCTGTTACATGGATCAGAGCATTTATGTGTGGAAATGGGAAGCTGCTTACTCATTTCTCTACTCAAAGTCTGTTACTGTGAAAACTCAGCATAAAAAAAGAGTGCTGACAATGCTCTGAGACATGCTTTGCAATGACTTCAAGTTTACTGTTTGAACAGTGGATCCAAAAAGTATTCCCAAAAGAGTTGCCTTATCTTGTTGGGAGATCAGCTCATGGCTTCAATCTCCCCAGACTCAGCAACTCTGGTGCTGTGCTGCTGTAGTATTGATTGGGTTTGTTCAAAAAATGGAGCTTCTGGCTCCATTTCAGAGGCTTAATGACCCAATGGCTCCACTAGTAACCCCACCGGCCACATGCTGCTGCCCCTCTGTGCCCATGGAAAAGCTCCATTTGCCTTAGCTCTGTGCTGACTGCAGGTCATGTTTCCTGCAGCACCAACCTTCTCCAAAGGGGTACAAAAGGATGCAGAATGTTCTTCTATGAAATACTCAGCCTGTCATAGCCCTGGAGCATGCAACTCCAGCTTGGATCACAAGATCCACTCTTTATAACCTTTGACTTCAGTGAAATAATAAGGCTCACTGTATAAAAAGTGTTAAACGTGCTCTTCTTTCCAACTGCACTCACAAGAAAGATGAAAAGGAGGACTGCCAGCAATTAGATGATTGCCCATCTTATGAGCCTACAGACCCTTTTTAAACCAAAATTTAGTCATTATCAAGAATCAGCTTTCAGGCATTCAACTGAGAAGTTTATAAAATACCTATAAAGCCAATATTTAGTTTGTGCTAAATCTGTATTAGGCAAATTTAATAGGAAACATTTTGAGCAGTCATGTACTCCTGGGTCCCAGATGATTTTCTTCTGGGACTAATGCATAAAAAAGATTGCCTCTTAAAATCCTTCTTGGGCATGTCATTCTTGCTAGGATTTAGGCCATGTGGATTGTGACTATTTTCACTGTATTACTGTTCTTGTATTACAGAAATGCAATACTAGACTACAGATAGATGTAAGTCATAGTGTATGACAAAAAGAAGAATATCTCCAACTTGATGAATATTGCATTATCATAAACAACATCAGGAGGGAACTGTAAGGCCAGTAGATATAGAATGATTCTTCATTTTAATGGTGTTTGAGTGTCTAAACTGATGTGCTGGCTTTGGAAGCCTGGAGTCAGAACCCTTTGGTGAGATCAAACAAGCACACAGTTTGTTGTAGGGAGAAGTCAGAGCATCCTGCTCTGGTCTCACCCTCTCTTAACACTGTTGTTCAAATTCAGGACCGCTTCATTCCCTTCAGTGTTGGTGGTTTTTCTGCATTTAGCTACCCTTGCTAACCATGAATATATTGCAGTGTGTGTATGTTGCAAGTCCTTGGTTCAGACAAGATAAATATGTGGTTTCGTGTTGCTGGGGATGTTGCTGTGATATTTAAAAATTATTTTTATTAAAACATCTACTCAATGAAATATAACACGGGTGAAAATTATTCTTAAATATGGCAAGACAGGCAGTATCCAAAGGGATAAATAATGGCTGTTTCCTAGAAACTGGATAACCCTGGCTTCACTGCAATAGCAGTGTAAACACTCTAAACTGGAAATTAATGAGAGGGTATGAATCCAGACCAATACATATGACAACAATCAAAAGTAACAAGGCTCACAGGAGCACCGAGAAGGGCAGCGGGCAGAACAAACCTCTGGAAGAGCACTCAGTTGTGATGCCAAAGCCCTGAAAACCCAATGGATGCAGGCACGGATATGCAGAGAGAAGAAATAGGAAAATCCAAGAGTAAATTGTGATACACAGCATGAGAAAGCATTTTCAAATACTTTCCGTGCTAGGAGCATTAATTGAAAATACTCTACATACTCATAGAAATGGAGTGAATATGTCTGGAAATTTTCCAGAATCCCTAACCAGAGAGTGCCCATAAACGCAGAGGTCTTTGGAGACCCTGGATGTGGCTGCTGTTCTGCTGACTGTGCCCTTCCTCAGTACCTCATTTTAAAAAATTCAGGCTGTAATTATCCCGCCATCCTCTTTCCTCCAAATAGTGTAAATTCCGGCCGCACGGCTGGGAAGCAATATTATTTAACATTTTTATATGGCATTTGACATCTCCCGGGCACTGAGACGACATTGATTCAGGCTGTCAGGAGAGCATTGAAGTAGGTGGGTAATTATTACTCTCACCTCCTTGCAAAACACTGGAGGATTGAGTGGACTTCTCCTCAGAGGGTATCCAAGGCTGTGGGAAACCACCTGCGCTCATCCGCTCAAAGCCCCTGAACCAAGAGGAGGCAGCGGGAGGGAACATTTGTGACTGGAATATTGCTCTAGATACACCAGTTTAGGGACAACTCTTCAAACTTGTTTCCCTTTTTTCTCTCGTTTATGACTCACGCAGAGCTAATTGCATGGTGCTATTCTGTTTTTATATACTTACAGGGCTGTTTAGTGTGTCTTTTTAAGAAAGTCATAACTGTGTGTTGAACCTGGAAAACCCTGCAAGCTATAAAGTTCGCAAAAGCGTTCCTTTATGCGAGTGGGGTCTGCCCATAACTTGACGAATGCATTGCCAGATTGAAAAGGAAAAAATCTTCAGTATGGCAAAAACTGACGGTTCATATGATTCGAATTAAATTCAGATAATAACCATACTTGGCTCGGTGGTGTTTGGAAAGGGAGCCTGAAATTCTCCTCAGAGACATTTCTTAGCTTAACTTTAAACAAGAGCCCTGACTGACTGCTCCTTTCAAAGGGAAAGAAAAAGAGCTCAACACATTTAAATTCTTTACTGGAGCTTCTTGCCCCTTTCAAAACCTATTTCCTTTTAAAATTATATTTAGAGATAAAAGAGGGGATAAGAGCAAAGGGGTGTACATCTGCACAAACAGAATATCTATCTATGTACCACACGCTCTATAAATATATACATTTAAAATAAAGTCATATTACTCCGTGTGTGTCTGTGGACATTTCATTTTGTCTGCATTTACCCAACCATCTGAGCAGGCATAGTGACAGGCATTGTGTTATTGCCATTGGGCTGCTTGCACAAGTAATAAAAATCTTTCAAAAACCACAGAAAAAGGCCAAAAACCTGATTTAGTTTGGAACTAGATGATCCTTAAGGTCCCTTCCAACCTAAGCCATCTTATGATTGTAAGCAATATCACTTGCTAGTGAATTCACATGACCATATTTGACTGCGTTGGTAGCAATACTAAATGCTTTCTGTGATTAAGATTGTTACAGGTCTGGCAGCGGAGAAAAGCACAGTGGGAAGGGAAAGCCAAACCAATGTGCTGCTACAAACACGCTCCTGCTATTCCAGCACAACTTGGAGCAGCCTGCAGGAAACTGTAATTTATGTCGGCGGTGACATTTTCAGTAAGATCACAGACATGCCATGTGCTTGATCAGCCCCTTCCATCACTGATATTCCCTCTTTCCTCAATCTTCCCCACAAGGAGCTGACCTATCCAAGGATTTTTAGGGCAGGAAAACCTCCAGCCAACCTGACATCCCCCAAAGCTGATTTGTGATAGAGGCAAACTGCTAAGTTTTGCTTCCAGCATTAAAACGCACCACTGGCACCAAATCAGAGCACAGTGCCCACTGCAGTGACAAAGGGATTAATAACAGTGAGAAAATAAACCGCCAACAATGGAGAACATTGTTTGTCCACAGTCACACTGTTTTCCTGCTTTACATGCATAGAAACGCATGGTTTCCCTTACTATATTTCACCAGACCCTGCCAAAACATTTTACAAGAAAGTAAATGAAAACAACCCATGAATAAGAAAATAATTCCTTTAGAAACAAAGGCAATTGTGTTAGAATATGTGTGTGTGTGTGTTGCTCCTACAATGCATCCACTGTTAAGTTCCTACTTTGTAAATCAGGCGTTTGGAAGGCTTAGTTATGAAAACAGAAACATTGCATCGAGTTTGTGCTTATTTTAACTTGTTTCATTTTTACCAAGAAACTCTTCCTTAGCTTCAAGGGGCACAGACATATTTCAGCAGCTGTCCTTGCTTTTTCTGTACCATAAGTTTAATTGATGAATATGCACTGGAATCATCAACAAATTAAGCACTGACTTCCAGATTACGGAAAAGTACTTAAGAAGGAAGATTTGCCCTTCTGTCTGGATGCCACACCACTAAGCAATGCGTTTCCTTTCCATAGGACACTTTCTGATGGGTTACTAACCATTCTGTGGCATTACCTATTAGATCACCTGTTCAAAAGAAACCAGTTCCATATTGGTCCTGTCAGGAAGCAGGGTCTGTGCTCCTTATACAACAAATTGGTTTGAGTTTGCTTCTCATATTCTTTCCTAAAATACCATTTTATCAGTGATTCATCTTGGAATATTCAGCTTAAGGTCGGAAGAAGGAAGGAAGGAGTAAAGGACACGTGCCAACTTGATAGAGGTAATAAGGGACACGTGCAAGCAAAATGTGCTGGAACTCTGCTGAAACTGAAATTGATGTGAATGTGGGGCTGGTTCTTCCTGCAGATGCATCTGGAATCAGCGGGACCTGCGTGTGTGTGCTCAAGGGCTGACAGCTCACAGGGTCTAAAAACCACCAAAGGGAGCAATGAGCTTCAAGGCTTTGTGAATTTATAGAGCCCAGATCCAAATCTGGGGAATTTATAGCGCTCAGGTCCCAGATTTACCTCTTCAGAGGTTAATCTGGTACTGTCCCATATTCAGATGCACACGTTACCACCTACAACTGATGGTCCTGCCTACCCATGAATTGGGATGACCAGACTGGAAGACGGACGAAAAGGAGCAAAGCAGCCCTTAGGGGCAGTGTGGGGAGGCTCTGTGACAGAGCAGAGAATCACAGCTTTCTCCAGCTGGAGCTGAATGAAATGTCTGAGTAAATTGTTTATGTCTGCATTTTGAAGTCAAAACCACCTCACAGGGACCTGCAGCCCTCAGAAATAATAAAACCAGCAGCATGCTGTGATATGGTGGAAAGGGAGGAGGAAGTGGCAGAGATCTGTGCAGCAGCCGTGGTCTGAGAAAGCTGCGTTTAGAAAAGAGGAAAGAAAAGCAGATAAGCTGGATAGAAATAGGACTGAGGGAACGTGGGGAAAGGGAGATTATTTGAAAGAAAACCCAATTTGTAAAATAGAAACCTGAAATGCAGCCACAGACAGGATAAAAGGAACCAAAAGATGTTCAGAGCTGTGGGGATGTGGCTCTGAGGGGCACGGGCAGTGGGCATGGTGGGATGGGCTGGGGATCTTAGAGATCTTTTTCCAGCCATAGTGATTCTATGCTTCTCTGAAAAGTGGAGTGCTAGCATTTTACTAAATTACTCATATCCTTAATTTTGCTTTTTGTCTACTGAGTTTTCTCTGCCTATTACTAAAAGTATTGTTTCTGGAATTAAGCTTATATTTATAAGCTTTAATAAGGCAAGCAGCTACTTAATTTTATTTCCAATAGGATTTAAACATGTGGGGCATTGGGCACGTTTGTATTGCTCAGCAGGAATGATTCAAGCACCTGCTTCAATCCGTTCTGCTGGACTGCTGCTTCTAATTGTGAAAGGACACGGGTGAAAGGGCACTGCATTGGCTCTTGGTCATTCTTTTGTTGCTCTCCAGAAAATATTATTCTTGGGAAATATCCCAGACCCATTACAATGGCTGGGACAATGTTATTATTCCAGAAGAAATGAAAATACAGCAGAATACAGATAGTGAAATTCAAAATGAAGAGAAGGTGTCTCGAGTAATGCTCACACAAAGGGGGAAAAAAAACCAAACCAACCCACAGCAAACCTAAGGAAAAACAAACGCAAAGATTGCACACGTCTGCAATTTACCATAATCTGCAAATGAGATTCTGCACTTCTCATCTTCGCTAAGAAAGCTCTGCAAGGTGTTTCAGGTCTCCAGTGAGAAATGTTAATAATATTTGTACTGATGAGAAAACAACACTCTGCTTCCTCATGAGCAGCTAAATAAAAACAAGTTACAAATTTTGTTGTGGAAAAAGCCTGCCTAAGACAAACAAGAATTGTGCCCCACCATACAGCAGCTATAGTAGAGGCTAAGACTGCTGAGCAGACATCTCTCCCTAGGTCTGGTGACACCAAGATATCACTGGCAGATTGTGTGCAAAGCAGAGGAAACGTAATGAACTTGAACATGTGTAGAGACCAAGCATATTATTTCAGCTTTCCATGTAGCCACCTGTACTTTTTTACTTCAAATGCTGCTACGCTTAGTGCCACTTAAATATTAATTTAAAATGAAATACACAGTGCTTCCCACTTGGGGTGGGTTGGGGACCCTGTGTAGGAGCAGAAGTGGCTGTAAGTTACCTGCCCTCCTGCTCTGGGGCATCTGGAAGCCTCCTGACTTCCTTGGAAAAACTCAGAGCAGTCTCATAACCAACTGGAGTCCTTTTCCTCACCCCCCAACGTCCCCCAAAAGAATGCAATAGCTCTCAAACATCCCCTTGTTTCCCTTTCCCCTAACCTAGTGTAGGTTAGAAACATCTCACAGAGAAGTCTGCATAAGCAAGGTTGGCTCCTGTGCTGTGTCTCCACGTGTTACTTTGGGTTTCAAGAGAAGCTTTGGGAGATTTTAATAATGCACACAAAAAAGGGCCTGCTACGCTGTGTAAGTAATGATATGGTTCTGTGTTTGAACTCTTTGAAACCTTTCTCACCTTATGGTTCATTATGATGTACTGTGTACCACTTGTACCTTGAAGGCGTATAGGATGGTGTTCCCTGGCCTTCTACCCTCCAGCAGCAATGCTGAGGTCTGATAAGGCCCCAAAAGAGCCCTTTCTCAGATGAATGAGATGTTCTCTTGCAGCACTCAGAGGCATCCTAGAACTGATGCTTTGCTGGCATTAGAAGTAACATAAATCCTAACAGTCTGGAATTCTCATTTTCACTTTGTAACTTATAATATTCAGAATTACAACATCCACACAACTTTCCATCTCTCTCCTTATCTTTTAAACCTCGTAAACAATTTTGATCAAATCTGGCAAAGGGGTATTTGGAGCAAACCAGAGATACATTAAAGCCTCTTACATTGCAGCATGCTGAGCACACCAGTGCTGTTCCATTAGAGATAGCATGTATAGCAGAGTACATGGGTGCACACATGTAGCAGAGGATTCTCTCTCCAATAGTGAACATCTCATCTAAGAAAGCCTCAGGACATACATAGATTTGGATACCTCTGGTTCCTGTCCATTTCAACCAGGAGCCACTTGGTGGTTTGATAGTTTGCTTTGGTTTGGCTCAGTTAGGAGCCTCACTCATTCACAAAAGACAAGGAGAGTCCAAACCCCTATGCAGATATCGCCCAGTGATGCTGATCTTTCTGTTAGCTATCCAACAGACTGTACCCGCGTCAGGCAAATTTACAGAGCATCTCCCAGTTTATTTTGACAGTTTCTGCGATATGCATGACAAGAGATCAGACCAGAGCAAATGATAAAAAGTGAAAGAAAGCACATTTTGTTCGTAATAGATGACGCTTCCACTAGAAAGAATTTTCCTACCCGTATTAACATGGTCCTCACTTCCAAGAATAACATGCCACAGTTCTCCACTGAAAAGTTAATCATACAGAGTTATAAGGCAAATATATCACCTATTATTTTCTCTCCTTTGTATATTTTTACATCTCCCATAAATTCATATAACAATTCTTTGCGTATGAAATGCATTCTGAGGCCGTGTTTAAAGATTTTTCCAACCATTTGTGACATTTATCACTTAAAAGTATTACAGTGGACAGAAGAACACTGCTGTACTATCTGCTTTATTTTGCCTGCTGATGATCTGTCATTTTGAAAAATCCAATTTTTGGTTCACCAGTAACTGAAAACTTGCACAACTTGTCTAGTAATCCTCTGAGTTATTTGCTCAACAAATGAGACTTATTACATGTTATTCCTGTTATCTCACATTACTGCCTAGAAGCTGAAATAACAAAAAAGTAAATTTGGGGGATATTTGAAGATAGAGAAAATATTGAGAAATTGTATTTTTTATGGCAAGGTTCCCTGTACCTTTCAATTGATCCTTATAATAATCAATTTAAAGTATTTTAATTTATATAGGTCCCAATTTACCACTTTAATAAATGTATTATTACTGCTACAGAGTATATCAAAAGAGATTTGGCAGTTCCTTCCTACTTAAAATTGCTGTATTTTCCCTGGAATGGGATTTTTTTTTCCTTCCTATGTATAATCGCCCATACACATACAGAAGGTTCCCTTGTTTCAACAGTGTGCATGACTTCCAGTAGTACTGATGATCTGTGTGTGTGTGTGTGTGTGTGTGTGTGTGTGTGCACAATGAAGGGGAAAAGGCAGATTATGGCAGGCTTTAAAGGTTTTATTGTCTTTGTCATCCACAGCTCCTCCTATCAAGGTAGCTAATGGAAGGTATGCAGGAATATCTACAGTAGAGCAGACCCTGTAGCTGTTAACCTGAAATTATTCTCATTTATCATTTGAAGAAAGAGAACAGAGAGACCTATTTAAATTTCTTGTGTTTTTTTTTTTTTGTTTGTTTGTTTGTTTTTTTACACTGTGTAAGCAATCTCTGCCTATTTCCTCCTGCTGCTGTTCTCACTGAGGAACGTTTCGGCACCATCCCAGCCCATGGGTGGGCACTGGAAGATCCATCTGAACTGGTTTGGAGAGAAGCTCGCTCACATCATCTGAGGCTCCAGAATCAGAGTCATTTCCCTCAGGGTTCCCTGCTTGCTCTGAGCCTGTTGCACAGAATTTTGGTATCTGTATCTATCACCGAGAAAAGGATGAATTGGTGATTCCCATTGCTTCCCTGGGCATAGGTGGTTTACAGGGAAATGGGTTCTGCTAAAAGTAGAACTGCAGAAAGAGAGAATTAACTTCTGGTCAAAGAAAGCAAACATTGATGCAATAAGTGTCTGTCAGGCCAGCAACCTAAGAGAGAATGAGCAAAGCTGTCTTTTCATGATCTACTAATGTGATTGGTATGGCAAATTTAAGGAGATGAAGGACAGCATAGAGATACAGATATAACAATATTTCACACCTTGCCACAGATCTCTTGAGTGATCATCACCTTGTAAACATTAACACCCATGTTCCTTGTCTGGGCCCAGGCTCCTTGTGACACAGACAGGCCAAGGGAATGTGCTATCTATCTCACTCATCCCTCCTCAGAGCTTTATCATGATAAGCACTAGCAGATATCTCAGATGAAAGCATCTGCATGGGAGGCATGGACCAATAGCTGGGAAAAGATCCCACCAGACACAAAAACTTTTGCACTTCTACCACACTGATGTCAGCAGAGCAAATGGGAACAGCACACATACACACAAGCTGCTGCCTTCAGTTTTTGTCTCAGTGCTGCTGTCCATTACCTGCCCTTCACAACATGACCCCACTGATGAAGCTTTTCTCAGATTTGGAAAGGTGAAATACAAAAACATGGGCTTGGGCTCCATCTCTAAAATAGAAAAAATAATAATGTGTATCCTCCGGTACAATTGGATTTGCCCTATAAATCAACCATCCCTCACCAAGAATGAACACAGAACCTGCAATGAGAATTAATAGTGCATATTTGCAATCAGATGCTATTTTTTTTTTAATAAACCATAAGCAAGTGCTAACTAGCAAGCCTAATGAACCACAATGATTTGGCTGAAAAAGCCAGCAGGAGCCAGTCACACAGCCACAGCACACAGATCTCACTGTTCCCACTGTGTGTGTCTGCTTTTGTGACACTTGTTTTTACATTTTCTTCCTCCATTCCTTCTGTCTAGCAAAAAGATGTATAAAGTCAACGTGCCACTTTGCATTCTGAGAGGGTAAACGTGTGAAATTCCCAGGCTCTGTGCAAAGTTGCTGGCTGGTGTTGACAACTCTGCCCCTTCTGCACGACTGCAGTTGGAAGCAGCTGCTGGCTGGGACTTGAGCATGGTGATGGAATTGTGTGGTCAGCAGAACGCCTTTCCTTATGCTGCTTTAAATGGTGGCACAGTGTTTTAGCCTCTATATGCTAAGATATATTCTGTTTTCTAGTGAGGCAATATTGGTGGTAGATAGATGGTTGGACTGGATGATCATGGAGGTCTTTTCCAACTTTGGTGATTCTGTGGTTCTATGACTGTATTTTTTCAATGTATCTGTTTCAGGATTACCCTCTCATTAAAGACTTTTCACCACTGTCTTAAGAGAAAGTTGGAGTTTGACTCAATGTATTAATTTTTTAAAAAGAAATTCATATTCTCTAGAGCTAGTAGAATGAAACCTGAAAAATACTTTCTTTTACTGGAGTGAGTGTAGGCAAATCTGTGGGAGTTATGTCCTGCATTGCATTTAGCCTAACAAACTAAATAATGATCAAGGCAAGATTATGGATAGCTGGCTCATTTTCTTTAGTTCAGATATATCTCACTTTGAGTTCTAACGAATGTTAAAAACACATTAAGCAGAAAATCACTAAGGTGGCTAATTAAGTTTTATCGAAGAACATATCTGCAAGTATTTACACACTGGGAGCTCTTCCATCATAAATTGGTCTTATTACAAAAAAGTAGAAGCCAGTCCGTGAGGGGGAAATCAGACAGATGCTCAGAGAAGAAAATATTTATACATTATTAAAGGACTGACTTTTCAAACACCTGACATTAATTTAATGAAGATGGAAATCATGCCTATATTCACCCGTCTGTTTGATGAAGATTGCACTATTTCAGGAAGGTGGAACTGGGTTCTTTCAACACCATTAGAGAGCCTTAGTCATACTGGGTGCCACAGAAAATTATTTTTGTGGATTGCTACCCCCAATTTTCCCCTTAGATTCAAATAATACAGCGCAAAACAAATGTAACTTTCAATTCCTCTTGCAAAATGCCTCTATCAAATGGAGATTCATCACCGATCCTTTGAGCTGGAGGCTGGAATCCAGGCCCTTCCCTTCCCCTGCTTTTCCGAATGACCTGTAACGAACCATTGGAGCTCTCCCATCTATACCCAAAAGCGGGGGTACATCTGGACACAGACAGAAGCACTACGCTCTGGAAACAGTTGTGTGGTACTCATTGTAAAAGGTTTGGAGGCCTCTGGCATCCCACCACCAGCACTGCAATGCAGCCCTGGTCGCTCCACTTCCACGTATGCCCTCAGTGTGTGTATTCCCAGCGGGCAACCTAAGGATCATCTGCCTTGCTCCCAACATGGGAACCTTACCTTTCACACAGGGGTGAGGGCTGCTCGGATTAGTTTGCACTTTTATATAAGCCACTGCTCCAAACGATACGGCCAGGATTTGCAAAGCACGTTTAAAAGGGGAATTATCTGCATTTAGCTAGCTGGAAAGTACCAGTCACTGGAATTCCTCCAAGAATTCTTTTTACAAAGTAAAATATTTGGAAAGTACATTTGCAATCAATTTAAGGGAAAGGCACATTTTATATTAAAACCCTCATACTGCTGGTTAAAGCACTTGCTCTGACTATTATTTTCTAAAATGGAGTGTTACAAGATCCAAGCACAATATACTGGCTCGCAGAACAGAGTTAATAAACAGGATAAAGTTTCACCAATGCAAGTTGAGATTCTGCTTCTCTTTGATTCTTCCCCTTTTCATCCTGACCCACGCCACTGCAATAGAAAAAGAGCACGCATTGCAGCAGTGCTGAAGATGAAAGTTAGGCCACTGTTATGAGAAACAGAAACTGAGACTGAGTTTCCCAAAAGTGGGTCTAGATTCCTTAAAAAGAAAAAAAAAAAAACAAAAGGGGGATGATCTCCAGAGCTGCTTATCAGACTGGTCCTGGAAAACTCTGACAAAAAAGGTCGCTCAGACATTTCTGATATTTTAAGTATTTAATGCCTACCAAAATCTCACAAGGCATTTTGGGGGACATATCTCATGGAAACTCACATAGATATGCTGAGGAAGTACCACTCCTTGCACTTCTTGGCATGTTTCATTGAATAAGCACTGGCTGATGGCAATGCCCGACACACACATCTCAATCAGTGATGCTTCTTGCACAGGGCTGTCACTTTCAAATGAGGCCATAACTTTAGGACAGGAGGCAGAAACTGCTGCTGCTATAGTTGTAAATCCAATAAAGTTTTAAATATTTTTAAAAGCAATTAAATGAATCGGATTGTTTATTTTAAACTTTCTTGTTTTACATGTGCTGTATTGGATCTATCTGAAAAGAGAAGAAAATAAAGCATGCCAGGCTTTGGCAGCTCTAAGCCCAGTGTTTTATGGCTTTTAGAGTTAAATGTGTTCCGTTAAATGTGCTAAGTGAAGGGAAGATATAACATTGTTATTGTAGAGGGCATTTTGATTATTTTAAATGGCAAAGGCTAGACAGGAATAATAAGACCTCCTTATGTTACATCTCACTTGAATCTCATAGGATCTTAATACACTTTAAAGACTGCACTTATGAGGATGACTTCACCCAGCACTGATATGTGCTGATCCCTCAAGTGCCAACACAGCCTCTATGAGCTGCAGCCCTGAGTTTGCAAAGCCTGGAATAAGAAATGAGGTATCCAGTTGAAAGCGTGGTAGAATTTAGGTAAAAGCACCAGAGGAATCCACCCAGAACAGAGGGAAAAAAATACATAAGCTCTTTCATAATGTGCTTGTGGGGTCTTTTAATGACCATGAGTAGTTTCATCAGAACAGGAGTTTGTTTTTGAGCACAGCCAGGAACACAGATCCATCCAGCTATTGGGTGAGTCATGACTCAAGAAAACGGTCTGCTGACAGTGCAGCAACTGGCAAAAAACACTGTGCCACAACACTCCCAGTCAAAACCATGCAGAACAGTGTGAACTCTTGACATGCAAAAGGAGTGCAAAACATATTGGGTCTGCTTGCTCCCTTCCCAACTCATGAATGCATTCTGCCAGCCCTCTCTGAAAAGAAATACATGCAATCAGTGCTGGCTTAGATGATGTAGTAGATATTTGTCTTGCCTTTTTCAGCATATCTTGCTCAGTTCCTTATAAAAATTCCCAACATGAAAGCTTTTATCATGAGAACTGCTGCTAAAGGGTGTTGTTGCATTTAGAGACAAGGAACAGGAAGAAATTGACTTGATAGTAACTAAAAATTAGGTTAATTCATAATTTCTATAGAGCTAAACAATCCAATTGGACTGCAGGTTCCCTACAAAGACAAATAGAGAATTGAAGGAGTAAGAAATCATAATAGAAAGGCCCCACAGGAGCACACACAGGAAGGAGAACAGCCATTATTTCAAGGTACATTGAGCCACGACACCTAGAAGACCTCAGTTAATGTCAAATGGTAAAATCATGAAGGCTGGAAAAGACCTCTCAGATCCCCAAGTCCAGTCCCAGCCCATCCGCACCATGCCCACTGACCGTATCTCTTACTGCCACATCTCCACACTTCTGGAACCCCTCCAGGGATGGGGACTCCACTTCTTCCCCAATCAGTCCATTTCAGTGCATTACCACTCTTTCAGATGAGATATTTTTCCCAATATCCAACCTGTAACACCTCAACACTGAGAGCCAGATGAGCACATTTCCAACATTTCTGCTGCACCCAGCAGGATCACAGGGTGCAGCAGACCAGCCTGACCTGCCTGCAGGGTTCTGCAGCCCCCAGGACAGATACAGAAGCCCCAGCAAGCAGCAATGAGCAGCTCCCCTCACTGAAGGCAAGCAGAAGTCAGGTTTCCGTGCATGTAATGTGATCCAGAGCCCACCTTGTCTAGGCAAGGATCAAGCTTGAGACACAACCTCAAAGAAACCAGCTGGCCTCCAGCTGAGAGAGATGAAAGTGCCAGCCAGGAGCACAGCAAACCTGGTGCTCCTCAAACCTCCACCATGTTCCCCAGATTGCATTCCTATAACAAGGTTAAACACGGTGATGCATTTCAAACGGTTGCAGATTAGACCATGATAAAACGTAGGTGAACTCTGCACCATTAGTATTACCAGGTGTAGGCGCAGAGACTGAGATGACACGTGATGAAACCTGATGCTGTGGAGGATCTGAGAGTAAGCTGAAAAATCTAGATGCAGTAGATGATGTCAGGAAATTCATTGAAGCACTTATGATCCCCTAATTGTTATTACAACAAATAGATTTACAGTGAAGATCAGCCGGTGTAATTTGGCCCCTAAAAACAGAGACAGGTAAGTAGCTTAATGGCTAGAGGAAGCGGAGAAATGAACATCTGAGCTCAAGTTTGGTCTTTCACACTTTAGGTCTGTGTGGTGTTGTCTCATTCATAAAGTTTCTTGTACCCCAACAACAATATGTGAAATTCCAGAAGCCGCTGTAGCCAGGCAAAGCAGTAAATGAAAATGGCATATTAAATATGTTCTACATATGCATATATTCCCACTTGTCTGAAACTACATGGCGATATGCAAGATTTCCATCGATGAAGAAATTGATGAGGAATTTTTCTTTCCAGCATTAACAGCATTTGTCTGGGAGAACATACAGAAAAGTACACTTTGCCTTCAAAATGCTGTGGCCTTCAAGATATCAAAGCCTCACATCCCCTAGAATACAAACAAGACCCGAAGAAACACAAGCTCCAGGACACACATAAGCATGCACAGGAGGGCAAGAAGCTTGTGATACACCTGAGTACATTCCCCAGACTGCCCAGGTCCTGGCAGACAGGCTGACGTTCACATTTGCAGCCAGCACTGAACCCAAGCTAAGTCTGAGCTGGTTCATGGTTCACTGTAATGCTTCACGCAGCCATGTAAATGGCCTGACTGGGACAGAATCTTGGATTCAGTTTAAAAAGTCAATGCTGCTCCAAGAAAAGCAACTGATGCTCTGCCAACAATGTCTTAAATTGAACTAACAATTACAAAAAAAATTTTATTCCTCTCAACCAAAGAACTGCTGCATTAATGGAGCTTCAGACATGCTAACAGCACAGCAGGTAAGAGCAACAGCTATGAAATAGCTAACCCATCAGCTAAAAAAAATGGTGGGGTTTTCCTTTTTGTAAAAGCAGAACATTCACTAGGGTCTTGATGTTTTAAGGAGAGTTTTGAATATACTTTGTCATCCCTTTACAAATGCCTCAGTCATCAAAATTGTATGACAGTTTACTTTTTCCTTTTTTTTTTTCTTTTCTTTTTTGGTCAAACTGGCAAAACAATTACCTCATTGGAAGCCATGTCTTGGTATGCAGACATCAGAATGAAGAGTGATTCTGCTCTGTGGACAGCAAAGCAGCTGTTCAGGCTGCCCCAGATTGCAGCATGCTCCAAGATGATATGGGAGATAAGGCATTGCACTCACTTCTTCCTGTTACAGCACAGGTTGTAGCTTGTGACACAAGGCGTCTTTGAGCTGAACACAACAGAAGGAAAGCAGTAACTTCTGAGAATAGCAGTGAACTGGGAGAAGTACAGTTCTGCAAAGTTTTGCTTTCCTCCCAGTGATGCCCTTGAAACAGAGAAAAGTGAATTTTAACACCTGTGACAAAGAACATGACTTTATCAGGGGCACAGGCTGGGAGATGGCAAACACTGGAGTCATGTCCTGATTTAATTGATAGGTCTCTGACAGCTGCTCAAGGCTTCTCCTAAATTCTTTTCTGATCTCTACTTAAACAAACAGATATAAAATTGCGTGCAGGTCAAGTAAATCTGTTACACAGTGTGCTGGAATGGAGAAGTGTTGATCTCTCCTTGAGGGTGATTTCTAATAGCACAACTGCAGCAGCGTCTATGCAAGAGCTTCTTCCCCACACCACACCCCCACTGGCTTTGATCTGTGCCATCTCCTCTCATACTGCTGAGGAAGACATATCAGGAGGAAGGGGAAACTCTGCTGGTGCCTTTGCTTGTAGTTGGTTTCCTGGCCATATTTATTTGAATGCTTTCCTTTCTGTGAAACTGTTCAAAAAAAGATACAGCCAATTATCTATCATCCTGGTGTACAAGCCTGCGTTGAGACATGAGCTACATGTCTACTTGAAGTCCCCATATGAGCTGGAACTGCAGTTGGATATCACCAAATACTTGCATTGAAAACATCTTTTTAAAGTCTTCTTTAAGTGTTCAACTCAAGGGAAGCGGCTCTTTAATTTACAGGTCACATCCTTTCTCAGAACCATTTACTCTTGGCACAGATGTCATCCTGAATATGCTTTAAGGAAATGCAGACACAGAGATGAAAATGGTGTGACTTGGTAACATCAAAGCGATGCAATGAAAGAAGAGTTTGCAAACTATTAGTAATGGACTGGAAATTATTTGGAAACAATATCTGAAGAAGCAGAATATTCTTAGATGCATTTTAAGTAATTGCATCGTAGGTAGCTCAAGACTGCCCACAAAGGTCAACTGAAACTTTTCCATTGGCCTGTAAGAAGTAGGATCAGGTGGCAAAAATTCCAGCAGTCCCAAAGAGGTGTATACTCAAAACAAAGTCTTGTTCACACATTTTTGAACTTCCCAATCACAGCTGTTCATAAGCCACGTTCAGTTCAAAGTGCTATCTTCAGAAGTGCCAGGCATTAAGGAAATGAGCTGAGTTCTCTGATGTTCATTCTTGGCACTACAGCTTGAAAACGCTTGTTTGATTCATTTAAATACATGCAGAGATAGACTTTATCATAGCAAATGTCTGCTTTTTCACAAACAAATGCAGCTGAATTAGACTACATGAACTGCAATAAACTACATAACACTACAGAAAGAGATGATATAGCAAAAAGGTGAGCAGTTATTTTCTCCAGTGGTTAAAGAGTTTCAATTCTTTCTGTCTTTATAAATCCACCTTTCCAATTGTTTTAGCAAGCGTCCAGAAAATTGACACTAGTGCTCCTTGTTTAAAATTGGCTTGTCCGTATTCTTTTTACAAAATGAAACAAGTGGGGTCTTTGCCTTAGAAAACAGGATTAATTTCACTGTTTACCAATAAACTTCATTACTAAAGTGCCTTTAGAAAAGAGAATCACAGAATCACAGAATCACAGAATTGTAGGGGTTGGAAGGGACCTCCAGGGATCATCGTGTCCAACCCCAAAATGTCAGTCTTACTTGTCTTTTTTAATGTTTATCTTGGATTTGTCATAAAGCCATAAAACCATAAAGCCAAGTATTCTGGTACGCTGGAGAAAAGTACCCATTTAAATCAACAGTATCAAAAACACCTGTAAACCTGAGTCAAGCTCCTGAAAGAGCACATGGTCATCATTCTTCCATCTCCCTTGAGATGCTAAGAAAGTGCAGAAGAAATTTCAGCTCAGGAGAAGCCCAAGATTCTGTCTATTCTTTGTCCATAGAACCCCAAAACTCCATGTGCTTCAATACAGATCAGCGTATTCAAGTATCAGGCAGCAACAGCCTGGGCCTCAAATCAGTGTATGCGCATCAAAACTACATTTTATCAAGTTTAAATATTATGCAGTTCTGAAGATTTTAAGCAGGTGTAGGTATTTATAATAGCTAGGGAATAAAAACTCATGGGAGAAGTCAAGATACTATTAAAAGATAAATAAAGATGAGAGAAAAATATCTGATCCTTCTGATCTATCCTGATCTGATCTGATTCTTATTTAGAAATGAAAAGCTAGATTTCTTCCTTGTCCTTTCCAAGTGATCTGAAGACAAACAGTAAATCTGTTTGCAATTATTGAAGATAAAATAGAAAACTTCATTGCAAGCACAAGATATTATGAATTGCATAAAATTAAATCTGCAAAAAGCTGTACTTCCACAGTTTTTGCAGGTCTAGTTTCAAATGCAAAGCATGTGTTTGTAAATATGGGATTGCAGTTGCACGTGTTGGTACAAAGTGAAGCAGCCTGGAAAGATGATGCTGGAACAAATGCCAGTCCTGCTAGGATACACACTGACCATAATGTCCCATGACTGGAAAAAAAATCAAGAGGAACACATAGCTTTTAACTTAGTGTTCAGGACTGTGCAACTGGAAACATCCCTTAAATCATGCACAAGCAATTATTCTGAATGTTTTGAAACATCAGTTTCTCTAACCAGAAATGTAAATACTGTCCTCTAATTAAATATATATATGTACACACACATATATACCAAATCTCTCTTAGTTAAATGCATCATCTGTCAACGTAGACACTGGCTGGATTCAGAACTGAGTGAAGACCCTCAAGAACCTAGGGGCATTGGTTAAAAAAAATCAGCCTTTCTAGTTCCAGCTCTTTATTATCTAATTTCCCTGTACATACCTAAGAGCAAATGACTATAGATTAGGGCAATTGGTGTTTTACATCCAATCTAGCTTGTCAGAGAAGCAAAACCTCCCTAAAATATTTCCCAACAATGGGCTAAAGACCTCCCTAAAACAATACAGTCTCACGTCATCTTTTGTCTTAGACCCCTAGATCATCACCTAAGTGGTCAGCATATAGATGGAAAGTCACAGCATGGAATTGGGTAAGGGATTCAGTAGGAAGCACTCTGAACTGAAGAAGCATTGATCTGGTACCATAGAAATGTGTATTGTCAAAAGGAAGTGTGCTGCTGGAAAGCCTGAATGCCGGCTGGTTTGGAAAACCTCATGACCACTTAGAGTGATTAATTGGAAGCTGAATGGAAAAATTAAAGATCTTATTCCACTTTTCACAAGAGCAGGGCTGTTAAGCTGAGTTTTGTGGCCAAATTCCAGGTAGCTACATTCAGCCTACCTAAATACTCGAGAAGTTATATTTGAATATACCGTATTATTCTTAACTTCCTACCTTCCTCTGGTATGTAGCATTTCTACATGCAGCCGAACAACAGCTTCATTGTACCTTTGATCAGCACTGTGACTGTACAGGCTGAAGAGTTTTTGTCCTATTTAAGGTGCTCTGAGATTCTTGAAGGTGAAAGACTGCATACATATAGAGTGTTTTATTCTTAATTTTAAAACTTAGCTAAAATTAAATAGGTGGTATTATTTGCACATAGTTCTCTGCCCCTTTCCTGCACGTAACAGAAAAAAATGTCCTTTAACTACCTCTATGATTTTCACCTTTAATTAAGGAATAGAGAGGGTTGTAGAGAAAATGGTTTGATGAATTAAACTATTGTAAAGGTAGTAGCAGTATCTCATCTATGAATATATTCCTGAATTCAATCTATTTTAGATTTTATATTTATAAGATGAAGTGTTATTCTTGGACAGAAGTTGTTAGTTTCTTATTCAGTGACACTGCAGCTGAAGGTAGGCTTTCCTTTGTTTAACAGTCATAGACAACACGGGCAACAGCGCCTTCACAGAATCACAGAACATCCCAAATTGGAAGGAACCCACAAAGATCATCGAGTCCAACTCCTGGTTTCATATAGGATCACCCAAATCCAAACCCAACACCTGACGAAGTTGTCCAAATGCTCCTTGAGCTCGGACAGTTTAGAGTTGTGCCCACTGCCCTCTTGTAAAGAACCTTTTCCTAACACCAACTGGAGCCTCTCCTGACACAGCTCTGTGCCATTCCCTTGGCAAGTCAGTTCCCTGTCATATTTACTGGACTAGGCCTGCATCTAGGGAAGCCTTACGATGTTATAGCCATCTTGTCTAACTGTACCCAAGAACAGGTCTTTTGAAGAATGAAGAGAACTGTGATTCCTACAGCAAGATCGCACACTTACTGTGGGTGCTCAGGGTTGAAAGTAGATGTTTATGCCTTAGTGGTGGTTTGAGAATAAGTTCATCTGCTTTGCCAACATCCAGAGGGATCTATCAACATCCATTTATTTGTACTGAACTTCTACACAAATTTTATTGAATCCACGCGACAAGTGCAAGTTGAAAATATGCTGCCCCTTGTAGTGGAAGTTCACATAAATACATATGCAATTATTTAAACAATTTGTATAATACAGCAGTCCCAAAGTGTTCTTATTGTCCAAAACAGCAAGCCATACAATATGGAACCAGCCACAGAATTCTTACATTCTGGGCTCCTTTTCACTACTTCCTTGAATTATCATATAAAAATGTAAGAACCACTTTCTTCTATACTCTGTTGTTTACATCTGCAGTATGAATGAAGAGCAATTGCTCTAGGCTTCTCTGCAAAGAGGAGGGAGGGGAAAGAAGGCGAGTTGGCACAGGTAAGGGAAAATAAATATCTACTAGACCTGTACACTAAATAAGCCAGGAAAAATAAATATGGAGAAAGCCACATTTCTTTGGCAGGTCTTCTGTAGGTTAAACGAAGTAAAATATTGAGGCACCCAATCTGCTTTAACACTCTTATTTTAGGCAACTACTTTAAAAACATCAGTGTTTTCAAAGCAAGTCTGATTCACATGAATACTTTATTTGCCCTGTTGCATATAACATTTCAAAAAAATGTTGGTAAACCAAAGTGTGTTTTTAGTTGATTTCCCATTACTACATCATTCGATGCGTTGCTTTCACTGAAGAGATGCATCTGTTTATTTACTTTTAATTGCGAGGTCACAGCAAAATCTGTAAAACCTAGAGATGAAACTAGGCATAATTTTTAATCTGCTGCCCACATCCCCTATCGTCACTTTTATTTCCATACATGACCTGGTAATTCAGAAGGCTGTTGGTTTCAAAGTACTTTAATAATTTTTGCCTTAAGACTTCACCTACGGCTTCCTGTGTTTAGAAACCAAAGGCAAAAATCCCATCTATGACTAAAACTGTTGCGCTTTTGTTTCTGTTGTTAATTACAATTGCTCTCAAACTTCAGGATATGTTAGGGAGACCTTAGGATTCAAAAACAAGTGAAACATCGGTGACGTACTTTCACCAATACCTGCTCTGGTTTGTTACTTTAGATTTTGAGCATTGAATGAGAGTTTGTCTCTTAGGATAAGAATACTCATTAAATTGGGAAAAGCCCTTCGGAAACTTCTGGCTCTGCTAGTATTTATAACTCCTTTCTATTACCCATGCCATTGTTATTTCCATCCCCATACTGTTAATTACTTTCATCAGAGACACTGGAATGCCTTTGTAATTCTACAGCTCTGATCTTGGATGGTTTGAGATCCTTCTGAAATTTTTAATGACACCACGAGACAGAAAATTAGCAGATTTGGCCCAAAGCTAGGCCAAACTAATTCTCTTTTGGTGTTTTCTAAAAAACATAGGATTTTAACACAGCTACTGTCACTGCTTTTTACTGGTTTTGGCAAAACATACAGTTGAATCCTATTATTCCTCCTATGGAAAGGGCCATGCTGCTGACATTCTGCTTCCTTGGAGGAGAGCAGAACAAAGGGAATCAAATAAGAGTTATTAGAGAATAAAAAGAAAGTATGTGTGGAATGAGTCTGCTCTTGCTCGTGTTGGGTCTATCTCCTCGTTCTTGTGCTATTTGTAAAGTACCTTATCTCTCTAGGGCACTGGGTTTTGTTACCTCACATAATGACATCACTGAGACCTAGCATCATTTCACCACTGATGCGTTCTTCCTGAGTGAACAGACCTATTGTGAGTAGGCTCAAGCAATCTGAAGTGACCACATGAGAGTGCTACTATAATCAAGAAGATGGGCAAGACAGAACAAGTTTTACCTGGCAGCTGTTCTCCTTTTGAAGTGCAGAACACATCAACTGAGCAGAAAGAGGCAGGACATAGGCTAAGGAGACCTAATCATAGAATCATAGAATCATAGAATCACAAGGTTGGAAACGACCTACAAGATGTCAACCCCCTTGGGATTTCTATAGCCTGACCTTCTAACACGATACATTATTGAATGAAATTAAACACATAACCTTCTTTCCAGAAGGAAGATGGTCTTGAACTGAAATTTAAGATGTGCTTAAACATTTTGCGACTATGACATTTCTAATTTGCATACAGCTCCAAAATAGTATTTGCTCTCCTGGTCACATCTCTTCTTGCTCACAAAATACTAAAACATGCCAAGCATTTTAAGAGACTCTATTTTAGTAGAGTCTACCTGTCTTGGTAAAAAAATATTTGTTCTCGCCAAGTACATTGCATGTCACAGTAACCCACAGCAACTGAAACAGTGGATGTCCAAAGCCATAACCACTATTTTTTCCAATCAAATGCTGGAATGCTAATTTGGACACTCTACTTGACCTTGCTGGTTCCTTATGCTAACTTTAATATTGTCAATCAAAGCAGCTATGGGCCCAGTGAGTGTTTCCTACAACTATCAGTCTAGCACACAGTATATCATTCGTTTGTTTCAGCTGCAAAGTAATGCTTTCATTTACTTTAATCATTTCATTGTGTTCACATTCACTGTATTTCTTCTTCTTTTTTTCTTTCTTTCTTTTTTTTTCTCCACAGAAGTTTCTGATAACTGTTTTTCATGAGATTTCTACCAGCAACTCCTGGAAAATGGGAAGATACAATCACTCTACAATTTAGTAACACAGTTAATCTTTTCAGGTTCAAAAACAACCCACAAAATTTCTACGCAATGAAATCTATTAAAGATTTTTTTTATATATATATTTTAATTAAACACACGCAGTCCAACCCCAAGAATGAAAAAGGTTCTATTTGTCACAGGAAATTTTAAAAAGCCAACAAAAGGATTTCCAGTGGCAGGCAGCCAGCAAGGAAACCTGATCTCGGTCAGTTTTATTAAAGTAACTTTACACTTTTGACATTTGCCTTTTCTCAATAAAACTTCTTGAGCACTTGTAAGAATAAGGAAGTTAATATCCACAAGCACAAGGGCAGATGGGCAAAAGCCTTGCTCGTTAGCCTAATATCAGCCTTGCGTCAAAATAGAGAGAACTTGCATTAGCTGCATCGGACAAGTAATAAATTACAAGACACTTGAAGCTCATAGGCAAAGTCTGGATTTGAAGTCCTAATGTCTGTGACACAGCCCAGCAAATCAGGTCTCCTTCTACAATATGGAAACCTGACCTGCTGCAGAATATTATGATCGCTCTAATGACTAAGCCTGGTCAGAGATTACCTCCCAGAGTTTTATAAATTATTTAGATGTACTAAAACTGACAGGCGGGGCATAAAAATTCTTTCACAAAAGCTTTCTCTCCAGCAGAAACTATGTGAATAATGACTGCAATCCAAAATTTCTCAAGTCTTTTCTGAGTTTCCTAGAAATCACATGCATGTTGTTGCATGCTGTGCTTTTCCATTTCTGAAAACATGTGCCGTGCAGTGGAACTAATTCTGGAATCCTGTCGAGCTTGTGCGTAATTCTGTCCAGCTTAGCAGCAGAGCACTTTGTTTGCAGCATATAAAAGAGAGAATCAGTGGAACCTCATTAAACAAAGTATTTCAGATGGTCAGAATATGATTTTGGGAAACATTTAGAGTCATGTTCGTAAAAAACTGCAGTTTAATAGGCAATTAAAAAGCATTAAGCAGCTTTTAATTTAAAGCTGACTACTACTGCTGTTTCAGACAGCAGAGAAGAGCTAAAACGTAAAAACATAAAATCTTTTCAGTTATTCAGCTCAGAATCTCTGAGGAATCTCACTGAACTTTTGTTTTTCTGCCCTATGTAACCACTGGTTACAGCGTTACTCTTATGAAAACTGCTTTTATTCATAAAGTATTTCTAATGAAAGGATTAGAACTGAGACTCTTTGATGCCATACTTGTTCAGCACTGCTGTCCCAGCAGCTGTAGTAATAACCTCCCCAGCAGCGCATGGGAGTGCTGTGATAAACTCCATTACGCTTTCTGGAAATGAAATGCAAAGCCATGAAAATGAAGTATAGAGGAGGGCTCCTTGTTCGTTTGTGTCTGACTCTTCCAATAGCTCTTTGAAGTCCTAACATTACCAAAAGCCTGTGATTGAAAACATTATATTAAGAAATAAGAAGAAAAAAAAAAAAAGGAAAAAACAACAACTCAGGAGCAGAAAATACTTAGGGAATACATAGGGAAAAATAGAGCACAGTAGTCAGTCTTGTGACAGCCAACTAAAAGAAGGGTTTCTCAGATAAATTACTCCTCTCGTTATTTGTGGATGCCCACCGACATTTTCTGCCTTTGCACATGGGCCTTCAAACAACCAAACACACTCGTTTGGAGTTAACCGTAGTCCTGCTTTCTCTCCATCAGTTACACTTAACTCTCTTTGTTAGGATCAAGGTAATTCCAGAATGGTCAGCCTTGGGAGCCCTCACCCATTTTGCACCCAGCCCTCTTTATAAAGTTCAAGGTGCTTTCCTATCTGACGGGGCTCATCACACCAGCAGGTCTGCTTCCCCACCACTGCCCTCTGAACAATTCTCTTTAACTGCACTTTCTCGCTTCTCACACCCTGTTCTTTTCCCAGATTCTAAACACTGTTCTCCTGGCCCCATCACTCCTTAGCAAGAAGGAAGGTAGGAGCAAACATGTTGCACAACAGGGCTGTGCGACACATCAGTGTGCTTGAGATCATTTCTGTCTTTTGCACCTGAAAGAGAACACGCCGCTAATGACTTCCTCAGCAGGTATCAGGAGCAGAGCAGGGAAGGAAACTGCAGCAAGCGCACTTGTGGGACTGAAGAGCACTGACAGCTTCTATCTGAAGAACGTCGAGAAAACCTAAAATGTTATTTTAAAGCTTCTAAAGGATTAATAGAGCGATGTATGCAAATGTCCTCCCAGAAATATCTGAATCCAGGGTGGGGTTTTGCAGAAGTTGGAAAGGTATGAAAACTGAGGCTGACAGCTGACTACAATCATTTTTTTTCCCTATATTTCATAGAATAATAGAATCAGAACGGCCTGAGTTAAAAAGAACCTCAAAGACCATCTAGTCTCAAGGCCCCTGCCTTGGGCAGGGTCACCAACCACTGGTGACCAACCACACAACCAACCACAGGGAGCATATTTGCCCCTTGTTTTCACACTGGGAATTGCATATTTGTAACTGAGGGAAGAACTGAGCGCAGTGTTCAGAATGCTAGGTAAATAATGTTGCTATTAGATTTTTAGAACCTGTTCTTTCCTTTTTTTTTTTCATGTGTTATGTAATTATTCCTCTAATGAATGCTCAACCAATAAAGGTGAAACAAGTTGCTAACCACTGTTACTTTTTCCATGCCTGGGTTTGTAACTTTCCACAATAAAAGACGGAAAAACTGAGGCCCATGTATTTATACAAACCTCAAAAATGCAGATTCATGAAAAAAACATGCTTTGTTCTTTGCTAAATCCTGATTGCTACACACAGTAAAAAAGTGAGATCTCTTTTGAATCTGATGGTAGCACTCAGAAAAATTCATTACATAAAATGACATCAGCGTTAATTTCTCTCCAAACTCCAACAACGATCACCTCAACCTTTTCTGAATGCTGTTAGATTTATTTTTCCCAATGTTGCTTGGCATCTTAGTTCAGAAACTGATCGGCTGGCTGAGTTTGAGCAGGACAGATTTCCTGCTTGCGGGAGCTATTCAGGGTGGCTCTTGAATTAAGGCATAGAACTCCATCAGTGTTAAAATTAGAAAGTATGACAGCTTCAGAGACAGTTATATATCACAAAAGCAGCATAGCTCTGCAGTAGACAGCCTTTGAACTCCAAGGGGAAAAAAACTATACGGAATGAGAGCAGATGGAAATTTGTCAAAAGCTTATAAATCACCACTCCTAGTTTCTGAAGTTTCAGGATAGAAAAACCTGTCCACACTCAGACTGGACCCCATACCAACTCTAGACTGGATTTCCCTTGCTTCTGTTGCTTCCATTCCTATTCTGGTTGATACACAGTCTGGGAGGGGGCAAATGAAGGAACTTCCATGGCAAGGTTTCCAAAATACAGTATTTTAAGTTTTAAAATATAATTGAATTGACTTCCTGAAAGAAGAGGTAAATGGAAGCAAGTCTATTCAAGGTCCTAGTTTAGTCATCAAAGAGATCTATTTTTAAAAAGTATGGAAGCATTCAGCTTGCAAACTAGCAAATACTGAGCAGTGAGAGGTCAGGTCACTGCATAGCAACAACTGAAATGAAGGAAGAGTCTGCACGAGAAATTTCACAAGCAACCACAGAAACCCCACAGATATCCTTTGATACTCCCTTTGCATCCTATGGCTGCTTCCATAAAATAAGAAAATAAACAATTAAGGAAAAAGAGCATTAATAGCCCAGATGCATCACTCTGGTGATGCACTCTGGTGATCGCTCACTCAAGGTGAGCGATGTCTAAAGTATGCCTGCTGCTTTAGGAAATCCTGAACACCTCCTAAAAACGGAGTTCAGCTCTCACATGGAGACTGTGAGTAACCCATGGAGATTGTTTTAATCCTCTGTGATGTTTCAAAATCCTGCTACCAAAGCTTTACTTTGTCAGAATAAGTTGGCCTTGTAATTAATCAGTGTGACAACTGCATGCAGCTGACACACACCAGTGACGCCTTGTTCCTGTGTTCCCTTCTCACCCTCCTCTATGTTCTCCACCAAAATCTGTGTGGGTTTTTATACTACTGTTGCTATCCTTCTCTTCTGTGGGAAGTAACCTCAGATATCCATATTTCACTGTTCCCATTAATGAGGAATTAGAGAAATGGAAGCTGTCGGATGGAGCATTGCAGGAGGGGAAAAATATTGTGACCAGCCTTCCTGGGGTTTGTAAGATTAGTTGCTCTGAAAGCCAAATGGACAAGCAAATAGTAGCCCGCTGAAGGGACTGCAGCACTTATTTGTGCCTTTTCCTTCTTCCTTCTCCTCCCATGTGTTTACTTCAGGAAGGAAACATTCAGTCCCCAGTTCTGAAGTCAACTCCAGGTCACATAGGCAGTATGAATTTCCATTCCTGCAGTCACATTTCTAGCTCTTCCTCACCACAGTGCCTTAATATTTCAATTATTTACTGTCACTCTGAAGCACTATTATGTTACACCTACACTGTGTTCAGCACCAACTCCAAGATATGGTTCATTACTATTGTTAGCAACAACTGTGTTTCTGAAAGTGTTAACTGCTCCTGACTTCCTCTCCTGATGGTTAGCAGACTAGCAGGTCATTAACTGCTGCAAGTGGCCAGTTTTTCAGAGATTAGGTTTTAACCTTTTGAGTTCATGCAGTCCACACCAGTTGTTCTGATGGGCATATTGCATCTGTCCCTCTGATCACTGCTGGGTCTCTCTCACAGGGCTGTAGCTTTTTGTATATCACACTGGGGGGGTTCATTTTGTTTGGAATTAGCGAAGATAAGTTGGGTTAGTGAAGCGGGCAGCACAAAGAAAAGAGAAGAAATTGTTCATGGATGTTCAGATAACTCTCTTCATGAAGAGAATATCTGAGAAGGAGGATGTACAGTCTCAGCTTCACTCCTCTCTGGGTTCCACCTAAATTTGGGAATGAAGCACAGTGATGCTGAAGGCAGAGAGAAAGCCCCTGCCAACCACGGCATCTTGCAGCACCTAATGTCCATTGGCAGACATTGCCCTCCAGAACCCTTGTGCTATGAAGATTTCTGCAATCATGAGACTGCCTGAATAATAAATAAACTCGGGTAATTTTCATTTATAACTCCCATTATGAAACTAAGCTTTCATTATAGTCACTCAGGAAACTGAACAGTGCGAAGCATATGCTACAAGTTTAGAAACTGCAAGGCCAAGCAAAAGAACCCAAACACATAAAATTTAATAAATAAATAAATCTGAGAAGTTTTAAATTAGTTAATATATTTTCAGGCCTAACTCAGGATTTTTAACAAGACCACTTCAGATTTTGTGGCGCTGCTGAATGGTCACATCAGACATAGTGTATTACAATTACATCTGATGCCCTTTCCATGCAAGTTGTTTTCTATTTATTGCTTACAGTTAATAGTTTAATGGCTTAAACAGAAAGGAAAATGGATATAGCACCTCAATGGCACAGAAAGCTTTGTGGCATTGAGCGCTTATATAACACACACAACCTTAAATTCAAACCTACAAGCCTGTAATCAACCAATCTTGGGGCAGCATGACTTCCAGAAGTTTCTTTCTTGTTGACTGCAATGATTGCTGTCTAGTTGATGTTTCTGGGCATACCCTGCATTGCTCAAGGGGCTGGCAGGTATTTTCTCTAATCAGAGAAAAAAGTACCAGGCCAGCAAACAACCTCCAGAAACACCTTCAGAAACCAGATCAGGCTCTCCACCACCCAGTATCTAGAGCTGTTGTGTTGAAGTGGTGGTTCTGTACAATACAGTAACTTGCCAAAAAACAGAAAATGAAGTAGAAGAAAATTTGGCTATCAGCTCTTTTTCTGCCATCCTATTAAAAATCTTGAAGAGAAGACAGTGTATAAACAAAAGAAAGTAAAATAGAACAAAACAAAATAAAATTAAAATCAGCCTTCTTACAAAAGGTGGTGAGCTGAATCTGTAAGGCCAGTCTACAGAGTACCTATGTAAAAAGATTAAATAATGGGTTCTTGTCCATGCTCCCAGGACTATTACTGCATTTTACATCAAATGGTCATTGAATAGAATACAGAAACATTCCTTGGCCTATCCAAGCACAAAACCGAGCAGTTTCCCCTAAAATTTCAGTGAACTAAAGTGTTTTCCAGTGAATCTGTAGTGATGTTAATATTCTTAACAATACTCCATGGCACATTTGCATGCCTTTCTGCTAACCAGCATTTGGGATCATTGGCAGTGTGATCCCAGAGGATGCTGCACGCAACAGGCCCCAGAGAAATGGGCACCTGGATGCAAGCCTCAGCACAAGCCAGGCTCAGAAACCTGGAGCACGCAGAGCACAGCAGCTTCCCAATGGAGCCAGATCACTCTAGCCAACTGGCAGAGCCACAATTTAGGCTTTTTTTTTTTTTTTTCCCCAATTCAGTACATCTAATACATATTTGTTTGATATTAGCAGGGCTGCTCTGAAGGTAATGCCTCCTATTTTACTATGTTGGCCCACAGTGTCAGAGGCAGATGGTGGTGGTATGGCAGTAGAGGTTCTACCTTTCCCACCAGTATTCCATGATATTTTGTTGCCATGTGAAAGGGAAGCAGAAGGGTAGTCTGACAAAATGATGTCTGATACAGAAGTGCAGATGGAGCAAAGGGGTGTCACTGCATTTCTCCTTATGGAAAATAATGTTGGCTAAAATGCATAGCTCATGGTGGTGACCATGTTGAAAAACAGTGCTTTGTAGCTGAGAATTTGCTCTATCAAACAGTGTTATTATGCTCTTTTTAGTTGCTGTAGTTTCCCTGGAAACAAATAAGAGGCATTACTTCTGGAGGAACCTACCAAGAATGCTCACTATCTACTTCTGAATTCATTTTCCCCATGACTCCTCCACACTGATACTTGATTTATTCACATACAGCTTTGTTAAATGATTTGTGGGGTACAATCTCACTGTTATTGCAAGCTGACTAAGGCAGAAAACCCTCAGGTTGCTGTATGCTTGTTTTGAAGAATAGGCTGAAGGACCACTCTAAAAATATTTGCTTTTCTGATATCCCCAGACAGCTTTCCTTTGATTAGATGTGTAGTCTGGCTGTGTCTGCTACACAATGTTTTCTGGGCAGGCAGGGAGAACGCACACATCACCACTAAAGTACTTCATATATCCTTCAGTGTATCATTGATTTATAGTTTTCATAATTAAAGCCAATTACCCAATACGGAGCTGGGTTACTTCTTAGTTTAAGAGCTTATGTTTTCATAGAATGACAGAATGGTTGGGTTGGAAGGGACCTTAATGCCCACCCAGCCCCTCCCCTACCATGGGCTGGCTGCCCCTCACCAGCTCAGACTGCCCAAGACCCCATCCATGGCCTTGGGCACCTCCAGGGATGGGCACCACCATAATCTGGGCAGCAGTGCCAGCGCATCACCTCCCACTGAGTGCAGAAATTTCCTCTGACATCAAGCATAAATCTCCTATCTTTAAGTTTAAAACCATTCCCCCTTTTTCAC
Organism: Lagopus leucura; assembly: GCF_019238085.1. Taxonomy (NCBI): domain Eukaryota; kingdom Metazoa; phylum Chordata; class Aves; order Galliformes; family Phasianidae; genus Lagopus; species Lagopus leucura. The sequence goes on from NW_024962256.1 coordinate 7,749,159, forward strand.
TTCTCCTCCCAAGGAATCCCACAGAGGAAGATCTACTTAGGGAAAGGGAAAGCTTTCCTTCAGCACTAATCAAGACATCAGCCATCACAGTGTTCTGAAGTTTGGAAGCACCACGTTATGGTACTGTCAAAATAATCTCCCACTGGTCCTCCTGTAGCCCTTTCAGAAAAATGTGTGACAGATGACAAAGACACGCTGCAGACAGGGCTGTTTGAGTGCTAGCAAAACATCAAAGGGTCCATACGACCAATCCTGCTGCATGTTGCCTGACAGCAGATCACCAAGTCTGTCTGCTCTCTGCATACAATCCTTGCTTCAAAAAGAAAAGGAATATTAAGAACAAAACCAGATTCCATTACTTTAAGCACATTCTCGCAGTCTTAAAGTTCATCTTCAGAAGACAAAAGAGCTGGAGAGGAAGCTCAGCATGGCACAGCATCATGCTACGCTGAATGCCCGTACACGAGGCTAGGGAGGAAGGCTGCCCAGGACTGAGGAGCCAACTGTTTTTACCTACATTCAGTTGTGTAATACTTTCATTGCCTGCAGTTTACACTGGTACAAGGTGAGGAATCGCCTCCATTCAGCAGACCTAGATGCTTCAAACCGTGTCACAAACCTCCAAGCCTGCTCAGGATTAGGCCTCTCACCCATTTACTTGTGAATAGGAGGAGAAATAAAGCTCTGCAGCGTGCTCAAGTGCTTAAAATAAGACTCAGCTTACCAAAAGCCAGATTGAGAATACTTTGATTACAGCACGCATTTAAGCAAGAAAGTGCAAATATGGGTTTCCTAGTTTAATGGAGGAGAAACAAGGAGAAGTGAGAACAGAGAGATGAAGGGCAAAGGCAAAATGACAGTAACAAATTTCAAACAGTGCAGACAGGTAACAGTTGGAGCAGGTTTTTGAAGGAAGTGTATTCAAATCTTTACATCAAGATCAAATATCCTTCTTGGAGGTGTTCTTTAGCTAGAGATAAATTGATTGGCTTACACAGAAACCTTATGAATTTGTAGGGTACATAAGATCAGACTATGCATACTAATCCTTCCTTCTGTCTTTAAACATTATTGATCAGAACAGTAAGTACTTCTTTAAATTATATTGATTTTAGCAGTGCAGAGGTGAGGCTTTAAAGTGAATAAGCAAATGCTTGTATGAATTAGAATAGGAAATGCCTTTATAGCACAAGAAGAAAAAGCTATGAATCTTTAAAAGCACACCAGAATGATAATAAACAGTCTAAAGTTGCACAAGTTTGAAGTCTTGCATGTTTCCTTCTTCAAAAGACCCAAAGTAGGCAAAATGTCGATGTGAACACTGATTAATTAGTGCATTCTTTAAAAATGTTATCTCTTTGTAGATGTATAATTTAACCAATATTTTCAAGGTACCAACTCCGAGGGCTTAGCAAAAATAGAAATTCTCAAATCAAAGCTACACAAATAATTCTCAAAGAAAGCTGGTTTTTGTGCATGCCATAATACAGTCTTATCTCAAAGTTGATTTTTCAAGTACTATATCCAAGTCACTACACATGAACATCAACCTCTTGACACAGTCATCCATCTGTGGCTCTTACTTTATCCAAATTACTTATTTTAATGATAGCGTCAAATTGAATTTATCTTGATTTATTTACTGTATTTTCACAAACAAACAAACAAATTAAAAAGACCACAGTGGTTTTGTTAAATAGAGTGGGACCCCAGTTACTGTATAATTATTCTTTCAAGAACAGAAGAAACTACCTAGCTCTGTTTTGCCTGAGATAGGCTATGCAAGGGGACTGGTTAAAAATGGAAAATATGAGATATAATTTTACCTCTTTGCTTTAGATATTACTCTCAAGTTGTAAGAGTATTGGTTGAAACCTCATTAGTCACTGCTTGATTTTGCCATTTTAACAGAACCCACATTCAAGCAATGGATAGCAAACTCATGGTTTTAGAAGATGCAGATACACTTAATCTGAACACAAAAATATGACGTGATACAAATTCCCAAACGTTTGGACTTTGTCAGTGTCTACTACCACACAACCACTTTAAGTACACAGTGAAGAAAAAACGTCATCTATTTTTAATGGCAGAGACTGCTCTGACAGAATGTTTCCACCAGTTTTACAGCAGCTGACGGATTTTGTACAAAGCCTGCTGGAGCAACTGGGCATGCTGCATGCAAGGAGCTCACGTGCAACGCGCAACGCTACATGGGAGATCTGCTTCATTGCTGCATATCTGCCTTCCACGTCCCAAAAGCAGCAAGATCAGCTCAAGTCCAGTTGACAGATGTTTATTGATGAACATTGCTCTTACATGCACAAGTCAGAGGTAAGCAATCACACCTGCTGTTGGCCTGCAAAGGCATGTTTCATTTGACAGCACATCATTTTAGACTAGCTATCAAAAAACCAATGACTTTTTCTCGCAATTAGAGCTTTTTGTTTGTTTGTTTTATGAAAAGATTTGTAGCAAGGGGAAAACTTGGCTTTACAACAGCTGTCCCTGAGCTACAAGTTGATCTATCACCCCTCATCTACATGAAGAATAACCTAGCATTATTCTATATGCTTGTGAGAGGGAACCAGAAGGTGTGCCCTAGAGGGCAGACCCAAAGATACCTCATTTTAGGGCAGTGTTAAGTGTCCAAGGATCCGAGCACTGCATGTGCCTACCACCAGGTCACTCTGAACACGTGACACATTAACCTCTGCGGATGCACGGGTCAGCTCTGTGCCAGGCACACAACAGGTCCCATGACCCTTGACTTCAACCTCCCTTAACGTAGCCAAGAAATTTGCTTTAAACATTATTTCTTGGGATTTTCCTTTATGAAGGGTAGATCTTTTGGGAGAGGCTTTCAATGAGAAGGAGAACAGACTGAGACAGAAAGATATTAGCTACTTGTCTAAGGTCACGCAATAAATCAATAGAAGAAGCTCAAATAGGAATCCAGAGGCTGACTAATGCAGACTAACAGAGTCACAGTCTTTAAGCACGAGATAGCCTTCAATCCAGAACAACATTTGTTTGTGCACAACATTCCAAAAAATGCAAATAAAAAATAAAAGGAAAATGATACAAAGCAGGTTGCCCAGTAAAATGAGATTTAACCCAGTGCCCTTCATCTGTGTTTTAAGGGCTCTCCTGGGAGCCACAAATAAGAGCTGTGAGATTATGCGAAAGGGAATAGCATCATAAGTATAACTCTGATGTATCATAAAAGTAATAGAAAAGCCCACAGGGAGGGAAAACTTTTGACTGGATCCACTCGAATCCTTTCAAATCAGGAGCAGTGTGGACTACCCTGCTATCACTCTGGGAATTCAAGTAGTTGGGACTGCAAGCACTTTCTAAATATTTGAACAAGGTGAGAGGAACTAGAAGGCTAAATTCAAATTTATACTCTTCTATATTCCCTCTTTAATCTTAGCTGTGCTATGTATTACCATGTTGAACTTTGATTTGGGGAAAATGCTGGTTAAAACATCTGCTGTTCTGCTAAGTTGTGCACAGTGCAGCTCTAAGTCATCTGTCAGCTTTGTCTACTCTGCCTACTTCTTTCATCCACCTCTTAGGCTTTACCTGACACCTAGATTATGAGCTTTCAGAGCAAATAGAAATATTTTCATAAAATAGAAATATTTTAATCTCCTCTACACCTTGCCCATGCCGCCTAGGATTTGACCAAGATTCCTCAGGGCTCTTGTAAAACTGTATCATTGTGGTTATCAAACAGTGCTTTCTTAATCCCTGTACTGCACATATATTCTGGCTTCTTATGCATGAAAAACTCTGCTGACAAGATTCTGCTTTCCTTTATATCATTATATAGCACATAAAAAATTGGACTCCCTTTTTTATTATTATTATTTTTAAATTCAGCATCAGTGTTCTTATTTAGCAGAAGAAATAATCACATCACTGACACTCTACCAAAATACCTTACTCATTTTCAAATGGAAAAAAGAAGGACAACCTATTATATTGCTGCCTCTAGCTGAATTCAGCAAAAGTGTTCTTCTGCATCTAGAGACTTGGATAATAAAATGGGTTATTTATTGGCAGTGGGTGATGTGTGGACGATTACAGTCCGATAGGTATTTGAGGGTAAAGTCCAAAATTGCAGAACAAAAGCTGTTTTCTATTCACATTTGGCTCAAAATACCTCAAATGAAATGGACCACCCACCTCTGACACTTCAAGCTGCAGAGCACTGAATCTGCTGAGAGCCAGTCACAAAACCTGATTCTGTAAGATCATGCTAAACACAAAGCAAAAAATTACCTGAGTGTATAAAAAGAATGAGTATATCATATGTCAGACAAGAATATGTACAAATTAGAATAGGACCTTTTGACTAAACTTATTCACAATAGAAGGGCAAATAAAAGCCCCTATCATTTCAAGGATAAGTTCTGCCACAATCAGGAAGAGCACCATAAAGAAGTTTGTTTTTTAAAGATTAAGGCTGGAGATAGAGCAAAGAACCCACCATTCCCACTGCCTTAATTATTAACCCAAGTGTTAAATTCAGAGACCCTAAAACATTCCTCTGCTTTTCAATTATGACAAAGATGTAATTTCCATGGGGAGCAGGTCAATATTTAGCACATACATTGCCCTTGTATCTCCTGGGCCCCCTGCTCTGGGTGATCCTGTTTGACCAGGCAGTTGGACCAGGTGGACCCAGAGCTCCCTGCCAATCTCAGCCGTGCTGTGGTTCTGTGAAGAATGATCCTGCACTGAAAGAATGGAGATAAAGGAACGTGCCTTGCATCATAACGAAAGCTGGTCTGAAAGAATGTGAACACAGTTTGAAAGTATTACAAATAAAATAAACAATAGAACCGAAATTCATCAGTCATCACCAACCCTAACAATCTGGATTATATTTTTCAGGAGCAATGGATAACACAGCTGCTGCTCCCAGAGTTTTTGGTTTTTTTTTTTTCCCTTCTAAAGCGTGGATGTGTATGATTAGTCTTATTAACTTAATCTTGCCTTCTGAACTTCTTGATGTGTACTTACCTCTGGTGGGGAAACCACTTACGAGCTTGAATCTGAGCCCATGCTAAGGAATACCATTAGATCAAAGCTCATAAAATCAACATTTCTACACACATAGAAAGTTCTAGTTGTAATTTGGCTCTCAAATCTACTTTAATCATTGCTGCCAAGAAACAGAAAATACATAACTAAATAACTCTTCTTCACTTTAAGTCCAGTCCTGAAAATTGCCATATAGTCCTCTCATGCACATATGCTACAGCAAAATGAATTTCTTATACCACACTTGTAGTGAGATGTACGCAGTTTTCTCTTACTTCTCCAAGAGAGTTCCAAGAAGCTACTAGGAAGCCAGAGATGCACCAACAGCTGCTGTGCATGTGTACATCTCACTGTATGGGACCTGAGGAGAGACTTCCTGCATGATCCAGATTTACAGTGCATGAACTGTGGAGCTCGTGTATGCTAATGCACTTGGCACATCCAGATTTCCAGATGTCCGGCAACTCTGTCAGAGCAGTAGGACTGCTAGAGGGTTGAGTATTTTGGATGAATGCACAAAATCCATAGCGGAATAAAAAAATGTTAAAGCTAAAATGAAGGGCATGCTGAAAGGACTATAGATCCACAGTTGCTCTCAGTCTATTTAACATATAAATCCTCTGCAAATATTGAGTTTAATCATAGCAAAGTGCAAGCATAGGTTTTTTTTTTGTTTTGTTTTGTTTTTTGCCTTTATTGGGCATTACAGAAATGCCATATCAAAAAGCAAGAAGAGAAAAAGATAAAGTGTTCAAGACTCCTAACTCATCATTCCAAAGTTATTGTGCATTTTTCAGGGTCTGTGTGCACATTTGGCTGGGTTTACTGTCATACTATCTTCTCCACGAGACACGGACTCTTTTTCAAGTCTTTTGCTGTTACAAGCACTGTATCATGGTTTTGAGATTGAATTTTTCTCTAAAATGTAGTTTTTGTAAAAAAAAACAAAAGTAATGCATTAGCTGCAAGCAGATAACAGCTTCACTGAATCATAGAATGGCTTGGGTCAGAAGGGACATCAAGGATCATCAGCCCCCCTGCCACAGGCAGGATTGCCAGTTGCTGGATTTGTCCTTCAATCACATGCAACTCATCCTAACATGTATCCAGCCCTACAATTCCCACAAACTGTTGGTTCAGTGATCCTGAAATTGTTGAGCTCTTCTCAGACCCTCTGTAAGTGTTCCAGCTGGATCCTTCGGAACATACTCCCAAAGGAAACCTATCTTGACCTTCCTCTGGAGGGACGCACCAGCCTAACTGGTTTGTCCTTGCCAGATATGCTAATTCTTTTCCCATATTCAGCCTATGGGGATGCTTCATTGGAACAGAATAGATTCTGTAGAGAAGCAAGCCTAAATTACTATTGGACTTTACCAATCAACACAAGAGATGCATAGTAAAAATAATAGGTTCAATATGGACTTCCTAAGTGTTTTACATGTGACATTTAGAGTTGTCTATAATCCTCTTCCAATTCAAGCCATTTCATTGTACCATTCTGCCATTGAGCAGTGGGTTTTGACTGGAGTTAAACTTATATCTGTCTCCTGTGTGTGTATGGGTTCATGTCAGGCAGATGAGAGTCACCACTCCAAACTCTCATCGCATAAATCCCTGGTTTGTCATCTTTGTCCCTGCTGGTCTTTCTGTTTCTTTTTAAAGAGAGTGATTTTGGACAGAGATATTCCTTCCAGCAAACTAAAGCTATTCCTGTAGTTTAGAGTGCAATGGAGTTAAAGGTCCCTCGGTGTCCCCTGTCTGCTGAACACATAGCAAAGCTTGTCAGCAAAAGAAGCATTCCACATACCTTGAGCAAGTCCAGGCTTTGAACGTATTTAGCAACTACTTCCAGATACGAAGCAGAACTAATAAATTACCACTAGACAGATTCCCCAAGTAACCGCCCCATTCCCCATGTATTATTCTTATGCCTGTCAAGAGTTTAAGACACTCCCTTACTTGCACACTGCTGATACCAGAGAAAACATGCTGAATTCAGTGTGTATGTGAAAACCGTTTCCTCGGGCAAGTGATTATGGGCTCTGCCGCTTCTCTTGAGTGGTAATGGAGTCCCTAATTGCTCTCCTGGCTGATTATGCTGTTCCTGGTGTTTCATTTTCAAGGTACTTAAAGTTCAGGTAAATCACACTTACCACATGACCTCTCCTATTTTATGGCTTTTTTCCTCTTTTTTTTTTCCTACCGTGGAAAGGCAAAGTCATATACATTTCCTTTGTGCTTCTTATTCCTACATTAGCTACAGCTTTCTAAGTGGAAAAATACAAGACGTTATTATTTTGAAGCTATTATGTTATTGTTAAATTAATATTCTGTGCAAGTACTTTGCTGTTTAGCAACATATATAAACATGTGTTTATAATTAGGCCTGTACTTGAAAACTTTCTGAAAACAAAGGTCTAATGCTCGGCAGCCTTTGGATGTTCATCCAGCTTTCTAAAATTACTTAAAATATTCTGGTGCAATCTTGACTTCCTTCTGGGTTTCTTCATCCTGCTCTGGAAAATGTATGCCTGTTTACAGCATTTGCTGCCATAACCTCTCTGTAAACAACTTGGTAAAGCATTCATGCAGTGAAGCACACGAAGTCCCAATGCTATCATCAGCAGTGATGTCCTTTCTCAAAGCACAGATACAAATTCCAGGGATCTTTTGCTGCTTCAGAGAAGACATTGGCAAGATGTACAGAGAAGCAGTTCACTCAGCTGTTCTTCCTGCAGTGAAAAATCCTAAGGTATTTAACAACAAACAGTGACATTTTAATAGTTTTATGTGGTCCTGCAAGAGGAAATGTTATCCTAGTGCAAGGTTCTAAAACTCTGCTGCAAAGACAGCCCCTCTCTGCTAAACCCTCGGAGCTTACAGAGCCATTTACACACAACCCTATTGAATGTCTGTAGGCTTGTTGACTTTACATATGCTATACTTATTAAGAATTTTTCATTTGAGCTTCAACTGCACGTAAAGTTAGAGAATGCCATTAAGGTTAATATGGATGTTACGACACCTTGGCCTACTTCTCCAGAAACATTTGTTTCAGTTAACACAAGAAGCAACACCCTCTCTTCCACAGCGTCAATAGGCATGGCCAGACTATTCCACAGGTTTTTGCTCAGGGCAAGCTACCCCAAAAGCTTGATGGAACACAGCAGGAAGACTTGTTACAACTCGAGTCCAAATTTGGATTCCTGATGACCTTCTAACACAATGCACCCATATAAAAACTGCACAAAGCAGAAGGTATTTGGCTGTCAAAGGGGAGGGATGGGATGATCATTGCTTTGCAGAGCTATAGTAACGCCAAGGTTAAAGATCAACTATAGTTGTCTTCCGACACAGGTGAAAAGATTGAGAGGCATAATCACCTCTCTGAACAGAAGATAATCCATTTGGGGCATTGCCATGTGGGGCTGTTTATTCAGCCTCTGGCACAATGTTGGGAGTTTTACATAAAACCAGTGAGTACAAAACCAGTAAGAGCTTTAAAGCAGTGGCAGGTATTGCTACAGGAGTTAAAACTTTTTTTTTCAAGTTGCAGCTTTTCAACAGCTTCTCATCACTTTTTCAGCATGTTATCTTTCGTATCCTAGTGAGGTAGAAGATGTGATTCACGACACAAGATAGGAAGCAGACAGCAGCAGGCGGTACTAAAACACCAAAATGCCTACTGTAGTTATGTGAGCTCAGAGTCCAGGATTTTTTGAAGCCTGAAGAAATGCCCATTGAAACTCATTTGGAGCTGAGCATCTAAATCTCCTTAGAAGTCTCTGACATCTTTAATCATTACCCTATTTTACACCTGAGAAAGCTGAGATAGTGATTTTCACAGGTCAGATAATAATCAGGTAATAATTTACCAACTTCATCTTTGCAGTTGGTTTCAAAAATTCTTATATTTACTCATTATTCAAAATTACAACAGTGTTTCCTGAGCCTGTAGACCACCTGAAATTCATCTGAAGTGAAGAAAATGACATCCACACTGCATTCTTTATTTAAATTCATCTTTTTGGAGTCCCTAATTGAATAGGCAGCAAAGTGGCAATGCGTTTTAAATTATACATTTATCAAAATTTTAAAATGTTGAGTTATTCTTTTAACTTGAATTATCAACTGTATTTGATTGCATAGAATCCCTGTCCTGACAGTATTTGAACAAGCAATAGAACAGTATTAACAGCATCTATCTATCCAACAGTAGTCTAACATACGTTCCAAAAAAGTGTGTCATATCAACATGGAAGCATTAAGGCAGAAAAGAAAAAATAAAAATAAAGAAAAAATAATAAAAAGGAGGGGCGGGAGGGGGTGGGGAAGGATTTAATGATTTAATGTTACTAAGCAACAAATTTCCCTGAAAAAAATATACGGGAAGTAGAAAGATTAATGCCCTGTTACTTGCTTTAAAGCACATCCAAGCTGTTTCAGTCCTAACAGAAATAGCATACCTTGGAAACTTAATGATCCATTCACTTATTCTTCTGTAGCCAATAAAACAGCAGTGCACGTTCAGCTTAGCCTCTGTCACTGAGTCATCAGCAACTTTGCTTTAGTAGAGGGAGTTTGACTACTGTTGGTGCAGAGGTTAGGGAGTAGCTGCTGGCTAATATCAAGAAATTCTCAGAATATCCCTAACAAGGATTCCTAGTGGGGTTTTAATGATATGCAACACAAAAGCTGACATTTCCATGTACATTTGGTACGTATGGCTTTCATTTATTCTGAGACAATCCATTTCCTTATCATTACAAGAAACAATAAAAAGAGCAGCCGAAGACCAAAAGATGTGGAACTTGGTACTCTCAAATGAACAAATACCATATGTGTACTCTGTATACCAAACTAAATCTAATTCTGAAACACAAGCCATTTTTTTCATAAGCCCACATTCCAGATCTATATAAATTTTTGCTTCTCTGCGATACTTCAGTTCTTAACTATGTGGCACTGCATACTTCTGAAGTTTAAGGGTAAAACCATATCAGAAACCAGTTTTCCAGTGTGTTATCAAATATCTCAAATCTAACACCTACACTGCCTTATCCCATCTTCTCTTACACAAACATTATTGTTGCACAGGTCATGACCAGAGGTCTTTATTCACAAATAGCAGCATATTTTCCAATAGCTCTACAACAAGCAGTTTACAACACATCAAAACATTGTCTACTGTCCAGTATTTTTAACAGAACTGGTTCAAAATAGATGGGCTGCCTGGTATCTACAGATACAGAACTACAGATCTGCTGAAGCATAGAGACTTTGCCTGGGCCAACATCAAACATGAACCTCAGCCCACAGATACATGGAATGGCTTAGTCCCAGCACAGTGACCAACTTTCCTCCATTCAGATCAATTTGGTTTATTGCTTGGTATGCCAAAAGTGCATTGCAGATTTAAGATCAAATGAGTAAATTCAGAAGAACATTTGTGCCTCAGTATTTCGTAGAGCCACAGGTTCACATCCCAGCAGAAATTTCTATAGTTATTCATTGGGTATTCAGCTTGTGGCTGCTGTGAGCATGTCACAAAATAAAATTATTTCAGGGGAAAAAAAAAAAAAAGCAATGATTCAGACCCAGAGTGGTACTGCAAACATGTCAGATCCTGTTAGCTACAGTATCAGTATATCTCAATGTTGGTATAGGTTGGTATAGCCCAAGTTTCCTCCAGCTCAAATTTGATGGCTTTCTCTACAAATTGTAGATATCATCTGGTTTACACTTGGCTGAGAAGGCCACTCCTCATACCTCTCAGTTAGAACAGAAGGCAAATAAGACAGTGTTTCCTACTTCTTTTTCAGGGAGAGAGAGAAATAATCCTCGCAGAGAGTGAAAAATATATCAGTGAAAGTCAGTACGGAAGTTCTGCAGCAAACAGGCTTTCCATCCCAGTGAGTAGTCAGTCATAAGGATTTTTAATTCTTTAAATAAAAAAACTGTTGAACTTTCAGCAGCCAAACTCAAAGTTAATGTGCAAAATGACCTGTAAGATTTCCACAGGCAGTGGGCAGGACCCTCACAGAGCAACGCTTCTCCTTGCCAGAACAACCGAGCTGAACTGAAGTAGGACTCAGAGAACATAAAAGGACAGAAATTAAACAGAGGTGTTCAGTTTCCTACTTTTCATCTCTATAGGAAGGTTTAAGAAGTTATAGCAGTGCAGAAACTGCAATTGAAACATAAGCAACCTGGACAAATAAGACAAAAGACTGAGTTTTGTTATGAGAAACTGGGGGATTTCAGAATGAACTGACAGCATGATAAAGCCAGGTTAAAAAAAAATGGAGAGAAAGAAGTTTCAATTAAATCAGTTTTCTTGGAGTGCTAGTGATTCCAATTTATGTAAAGACCATGCACATTATCAAGGACCTATGGCACAGCTGGATAGCAACATCACTTGGAAATGCAAGATCTCAATTACATATCTTAATATACACTCAGTGTCCAGAGATAGTATTCTAATCTCAAGACCACGCTTTTCTAATATATAATTTAAGTGATTTGTTTTCATAATAGAGAGGTTGGAGCTAGATGATCTTTGAGGTCCCTTCCAACCCAAGCCATTCTATGATATTATGATTTGCAATTTAAGGTATCTGTCCCAAACAAGAATAAAACAAGGGATGAAATACAAAATTTTATTTTATTCTCAGCTTTGCCTCCAAGAGTGCTCAGCACATTTCAACATTTTTCCACGTCCTAAGCAGTTGGTCTAATACCTAATAGCAGATAAACATTAAGAAACAATTTCTGACCAAGGCAGACACGGTCTTTAATTACCAATTAACAGTCTGCTAAATTATATCACAATCAAAGTCATGGTTTTCCCCTTTTATTTCTGCTTTACTTAATGGCCTCTTTTAGGATGTGAGAAACAAAAGTGTCATGCAGACAAAGATAGAACTTCTATTTAAATGAGCTAGGAATGTTTATACACATCGCGTACACTCAAACAAACGTGTAGCACATCTATAATGTGCTCATTGTTCCTAAACATAGGATTTGTTTTTGTACTTTGACAGATCAGATTGTTCTCTTTTTTAATGCTCCACTAAATCTGTTCACACTTTCAGCTTTTGTGATGCTGTAATTTAAAGGCCATGTTATAATTGTTCCAAAGAGGGCATGCTGAAAAGAGAAAGAAAGAGAGATGTGCAGGAAATCCCTCTCTAATGCCACCAGCATGAGATGGTCTATGAAGCCTCAACGTGTTGGGGAGCGGAACCCCACGGCTGGTGGGGCTGACCTCCTGAGAGGCCACCAGTGGGGTGGGACTGTTGCCAAATTGGCCTTCGTCACGCAAAAGCTTGCTGCCATTTGAAGTAATTTGCTGTTCTAGTACTTACAGAGCTCTCGTTCCATTTTTTGTTTCCATAAGGGACCCACGAGTCCCAAATAGACTGACAGTGAATAGCGACAAACAAAAATGCTTTTCTTTCCCTCTCCTAAAAGAAATGTAGGATTGTAACAAGCTGCACTTCTCAAATTTTCTGACTTCTGGTAGGAATATTCTATTATGAAATTAACTCCATTTGTTCAAGGTATTTTTTATGCTTGTTTGCTTTTTTAGCTGCTGTCTCTGGTTAAGGTCAAACAACATCCTTCACTTTTTTTTTCCTTTTGTTTTCTTTTTTAATTGAATTATTTTACTGAAGTTTTGCCTAATTATTGTTCCTTTTTTGACTTGTATGGGGAAGAATAGTTATTAACACTCAACTTTGTCTTTGAAAATTTGATTTAAAAGGTTGACTGAACAAATATGAGATATCTACCACCATGAACGCTCAAAATGTATCACAGTAATTCTGAGCTGGCTAAAAAAATGCTGTAGAAAAGCCCTCCTCTTCCCCATTCAATTAGTGTTTTTTTCCTGAAGTGTTAAATGGTTAAACTAAAAGAGGGGGAAGAAACAATTTTGGATATTCAACAACCCAATATTGATAGAGAATATCTAAAGCATAGCTGCGATTGAAAGTCATGATAAGGCACAGTCATTAATCTTCACAGACAACATAAAATTTAACATGAATTTCAGCAAGGACTGAACATTATTGTGGAAATCAGGGAGAGCGGAAATATCAACAGAGGCTGAAACTTCCACATACACCAAGAATTTCCTCAAAAACATTTTCAGGCAAATATTTATCGCTCCAGGATGTTATCATGGAGACATCTCTACATCTTTAAGCGACTGGAGAAAAACTACTTGATGAGAGCATGTGTCCTTCTTTCAGTAGAAGATAATTTCCCAGAAATGGCTTTTCCATGGAATGATTCACATGAATTGCACAAAATTCTGCTCTCACACTCTAGGCACATCTACAGATCATTTGACTGAGAAAGTTAGTTTCTAATCATGTAGGTGTGACTTAAAACCACTGAAACTGTATCAACATCCCAAGGGACCCCCATGAGGCATCTAAACTGTGCTCATCAACAAAAGTCTTCTCACTCAATCAAGGATGGTTGATAATTACAGTGAACAAGTCTCATAACACCAAGTTTAGCAGGGGATGAGTTGTCTTCTGGAGTCACTTCTCTACTGAACACATCAAGAGTGCCCAGTTTGTAGACAAACATGAGTGAAATGGAAAACCTACTGGTGCTGGCCCATGCGTGCTCATGGAGTGCGAGCTCCATGAGGCAGCGCCTGCTGCATTTGTACATAAACCTGCTGAGACGCCAGCATTTTTTTCTTACATATTTTTGTCCTGACAGTTCTTTCTTCACAGATCAACTAGTCCTGCAGGAATTTTTTACAGCACTGGAAAGCTACTTTGCTGCAATCACATTTGTCCTTTTGTTCCGTGGGCTCACTTGGCACAGAGTACCCAGCTCCTGCGCCGATCTGATTAGATCGAATTACATGCTTTTACTACTCCTACAAGCTAATGCAGCAGACCTACAATTAAGTGTGGGATGGTTTAAGGTCTAAATGGAACTAATGTCTGGCCCAAGGAAATGCCCCAGGTTCTATTTTTTTTCTTTAAAATGATATTTTTTTAGGCTCTTTTCCAAAAGTTAAGCCCCTGAAACAAGTCATAACAGCAAACCCTATTCGTGATTATTGTTGCTCCCAAGCCATTTTTAGTGTCTCTGACAAATTACCAAACATACAATATTGCCCTTGTAAGGGAAGAATTAACTGGAAGCAGCAGTATGATGTCATTCAGCCTTGTATAATATCAGCATTTAGAGGAAATACATTTGTTAGTGTGACTACAGACATAAGCTAAACGCTGCAGTCTTATTTTTCTTCACCTTGAGAACTCAGTGCTAGAAAACGTTAAATTTAAAATTTTAAGAAAGAAAGAGAAAAAATGCAGAAGAAAAAACAACCAACCCTAAAGGCCCCTCCTTCATTGGCAGGAAACTTAGAAATACCAGAGGTGTTAGAAGCCCTCTGGCACTGCAATTCCTGAAATTATGACAGAGCCTTCGAATTTGTTCTGGCTAGTTAGTCTGAAAACCTCCTAGAGGGAAACAGATAAATGGATAACAACATGATTATTGCCCACAAGCTCCATATGGAAAAGGAGTGTAATTTCAGTACACTGATATGATTATATTTAATTTGCCTGCTATAAGTTGCAGCATGCCATGTTACGAGGAGGACGATCAGATAACCCGCTGAACAGTGCAAACAGAGCTTGGAGCTTTTTGGCACTGGCACTGAAATAAGATTAATGGAAATGTGCTAAGTTTTGCCTTGAAGTAGACTTACATTGCATCTCATTATTTCAACAGGTATTGTTCCCAACACCTTTATTAAGAAATAATAATAATAATAAAGGTTCCAGAGATCTGACAATACGAGAACTGAGATCCCTTTTGCCTACACCTTCCTTTCTGATACCTGAACACTACTAACCAAGCACTGTTTTTTCTTCACTTCAGCTTTTAATGGAGCAAGACAGAAACCTTCTATAACCTGCAGGAAGAGCCTGGCAATAACATAGCTCATCTATTGGGCCTTTAAGTCAAATGGATGGCTGCCTTTTCTCATTTGGAATAGGCTCCCAAATAACTCAAGTTACACTCCAGTTGCTTCCTTTTTCCTTTCTCTCTCTTCCTAAGGCTTTGCACACTGTTCTGCATAACTAAGTTAAAATACCTACTCAAATCAAGTTTTGTGTGTTTTGTTTTGTTTTAAATTTATTGGATTAGGAAGTTAGATTTTCCAAGAGAACATCACGTGGTTTTTTTTCCTCCTTTCATCCATTGTACATCTACATAATAGTAAAGTAAACTTTAGTAACACTTCTCATACATGGTATAAAAATCCTTCAAATATTTCTCAGTTAACAAAAGACTGATTGGTAAAAACATGATGAGTTAAATAAGATCTTTGCATCTTTCTCTTTATTTTTTCTTTTGCCCTGTAGACCTGTCAATATGTAATTATTCTCCATACTGATGAGTTTAAATTGCTGGATCTTTTCCAACCATGTTCAGCCTTCAGATTACATTCTCCTGCTTCTTCATTAGTGACAGAGTTGCCCTCAGGTAACTGGCCAGCCCCATCTTTTCCAGTCTTGTTTTTTGTTAACTCCACCCTTGGTAAGATTTTACCCCTGGGCCATTCCATTGAACAGCAAAACATTTTTATTGTGTAACGCACCTTTTCTTGCATGTTGCAAAGGACTTGGAGATGTCTTATGGTCTGCTCGTCTCAAATCTCTTGCTCACAGAAACCAGCAACAAAGCAATAAACTAACTCTCAGTGCATGACACTGGGACAAGAAGCTTGCCATTTTCTTCAGTTTTTCTTGCAAACTCTGAAAGTGGAATGAGCTTAAGTACTCACAAGGTATCAAGGTTATTTTTAATAAATATGTCATTTCTCTGATCATGCAGGATGCTTTCAAAACAGAGAGAGAGAGAGAGAGTAAACAAGTGAGGACTGGTATAAGCTCATTTTTTTTTAAATTAAATCAGCATACCAGCCTTTATTTACTTTTCCTTCATTCATTCATAGCATATGCTCTTTCACTTCCATTTCCAGACCATACAAATTTAGATACAAAAATGTGTTGGTGTGATGGAAGATGTTTGAAATTAAATGTGTCTGGATTTTCCAGAAAGAAATTGCCATGGCATTTCCCACTAATCCCAGTGGTGTGCAAAACAGGCTGGATTGCTGACACTATCGCTATTTCAATGTAGTTTGATGTAGAATCCTTTTTTCTCCTTTCTTTGATCTTTTTTTTTTTTCTTTTTTCTTTTTACTATATGCTGCTGAAAGTATGTGAGACAAACAACTCAAAAAAAATTCAGGGAACTCTTTTTCCCTTTTCATTCCTTCAAACTAATAAAATTCTAGTGTTTGCAGTCTTTTTCCTATCTGTTTTTTGTGGATCTAAACTCTTCTGTAGGGCTCATGTTTGAGTTATCATCAGCAAGAGGAAGCCAGATGATGGACTGACCTCTGGTGTGACTCTCTTTCACCTTTCATAGGAATTTACACGGGCTTCCTGACTCACATCTTCACAGAACACTTTGCACCAAGAAGTTTTACCTCTGCAGTTCCTATTAATTCTGTTCAGACCTCCCTAATTTCAGAGGATGCACAGTTCTGTGCACATTGAAACTGACATTACATGGCCAAGATTATTCAGCCTTGTCCCTGTAGAGCACATCACTCATTCTTTCGGAAAAAAACCAGCACTTATCTCTGTCCAAATAAATGATCACTAGAAAAATAAACTTGAACTGTAAACAGATTGTTGGACAGAGGTGTGCATGTGGGACCTGAAAGCCATCTGTTGAAGTCTGGTCTTCTTTGTTTGATTCCTCCTAATCTATTAATACACAGTTGACTATGGTAGCAGAGTAGTTCCAAAATACTTAAGAAAAATGCTATTTACCTCAAGAAATCATCTTGGAAGAAATAAAATAATGGATTGAAAAGCACAAATCAGAGAGAAAAAAAAAAAAAGAAAAAAAAACAGAACACATTAATAAGGAAAATATTGAAGTTTGGTGTCTTGGAATCGTTTCAGAAAATAAAATAAGGGCAGTGTTATCCCCAACAGTTCTTTCTAATACAGAGATATGTTGCTGTCCTTAAGGAGCCATGCTGTACTATACTGTCATCTCTTAGTCAACATCTGTGTCACCACCACCTGATCTTGGCCAATATTTTACTGCTGCTTTGCTCCCTGATAAATGACAACTTTTAAAATTCTCCCATCAAGAAGTGGGAGGAAAGAAATCGAGGCCAGACCACAATGTTGGGCAGCCAACTGGTGTAAGCTGACTTACAGAGCAAAGGAGAAGCACTCTTATGCTGTACACATCACAGTATTGATCTGTTTCCTGCTGCCCACCACAGCACAGCTCAAATACTGACCCCTAGCACAAGGGAACAAGCAAGAAGAAAGGAAGGAGATTTCCAGAACAGAAAATTTAAGGCAATTAAGATGAATGCCAGTTGGAAAGAAAGGCAAAAATCCACCCTTCCCCCAGGCTGGGTGAAATATGGAAGATCTCAAGTAGAGATATCTTCTCTAGTTTGATTTATAAAGCAGAGAATTCCAGCTAACTGTATTGTTTTGTGTAGTTGGTGATGTTGTATGTCAGCAGTACTTGTCAAAAGAAGTTTAATTTCATTCATTTTTCCAATGTGCTTTCCTTCTTTTGAACAATAGTATTGGTGATGTGATTTGGTTCCTTTCAAATCTTTCTGGACTTCGTATGCTCTGGTTTAGAAAATGGTCCTCTACAAATACCCGAATTTGTCCAGACTCTTGCATGCCTACAGCTGTCACAGAGAAGTACATATCTTGCTCTTCATTTATCACTATATTTGATTACCCTTACAAGAAAAGACACAATGTACATTCAAAGAGAGTTGGTTGGAGTCTATCACTTGTTTTGTTTTCTTTGGCACCAGCGTGTCTGTGTTTAGCTGTATGTATGTCTTCCTGCCAGATCTGGGACATTTGGAGTTATAACATTAACATCACAGGAGACAGAGCAGAATGTATTAGTAAGGGTAATCATCCAGCATTCTTGCACATCATATAAACAAAACAAAACCAAAACTTTTAAAGAAAGGGAGAGTTCTACAGAGCAGCTGAAAAAAGGCACTGAAATAAATGCAAACAACTGGAAATCGAGTGGCAGTAAAGCAGAAACAGGGACTGGCTGCAGTGTGCCATCAACACCATGTAAGCAAACAATTCATCTAACAGCCTGCCCAACAAAGGAGTATGATCATTTATTATTTCCTAAGGAAAGAGACTCGTTAGGAACAAGCTTCCCCATTTATCTGAGCAACAGAACTGTTGCTGGTCAAGAATTTTCTGGCAAATGCGTATAATTGCAAAATTAATGGTTTTTTTTTCCTCTTGAAATTCAGATTAAATCATTTTTCTTTTTCGTTTATTTTTTTTTTAAATTCAGATAACTGGATTCTTTCTTTCTGGGTAAATCCAACCAAAATCAAAATATTTCCGTTTGTGAACTGCATGATAAGGTCTTTTTAATGGCTTGGTTTTTTTTTCCAGAGCATTTTGTTAGTAAGCTGCACCTGCCACGCTGCTTCATGCAGTCAGTTGATTTATGGCCTCTCTGTATAAAGGGACCCTCGTAGACTGTGAAACACTGGCAGAGCCATAGGATAGAGCAGATTACCACTCTCACGTGGCCTAGCTTGCAGGGACAACTTGCATGAGGTAGTCAAATATCTGCTGCTCTGGGAATAATAATTCTTTGTAGATCTTCATAACATCATTAGCATGAGAAGGATTTCTTCCTACTTGCTCTACCAATGAACTCTGCTGTTTCCCAGGTGGTCTCTTCCCTCTGCTTCAGCACAGTCTGCATAACTGAATTTCACTAAACCCTTAGCAAGTGGAAATCATAGAATGGCCTGGGTTGCAAAGGACCACAATGATCATCAAGTTTCAAGCCCCTGCTATGTGCAGGGTTGCCAGAAACTAGACCAGGCTGCCCAGAGCCACATCCAGCCTAGAAATCTGTCAGCTCAGGCTGAGAGATTCCTGTACATCATTCCTGTACAGAAAACCTAGCAGCATTCATCAGAGAATTTGGGATCCACCCAGCGTTCCTCAATATATTTTCATAAAGACATTCCAAATCTATTTTCTTATGCTTTAATGACATTGCCTAATATGAATGAAACGAATAAATAAAATCTATCTCTGAACAGCGAAGAATAATTGAAAACTTTGAAATTTGTTGCACTGAGTGACATGTTTTTATTTTAGGGGGCACGGTGGTGATGGGTTAACGGCTGGATTAGGGAATCTTAGTGGTTTTTTTAAACCTTCATGATTCTGTGACTCTATGTAAGGTCTCAGAGTTTTAGAAAGATTTTCAGTCGCAACAGGTAAAGGTGTTATTAGATAAAGAACATGGACGGAACATTAAAAAATACAATAACACAAATAAACAGCTTTGACTTCTGTTTCCCAGCTGTTACCAAATCTCTGACTGTCTTGGACTAGTATCTTTGGGTTTTTCCTTTCTGCTTTTTCTTCCCCTGCTTTCAATAGGAAGACAATGCCTTGACAGAGAGTCAATCCCTTCATCGCTCTAATATTTACACACATAACAGCACACAAAACTCTATATAGCCCAGACCCTAAATTTTACTACCATGCAATCATCAATATGCTGAAAAGGACTGCTGAAGGGCTTTGGTCAAGTTCCCCTGTGTGAAGCAGAACTATCACCAGCTGTAACTCAGGTCCTAGGTGGCTGCCCTGAACCATTCTGGGCTGCATCAGTCACCAGGGCTCACAGGTTTAGATGTACTTACACACATACAAACATAAGACCAACCTGCTTATTTTATTTTTCCTTCTTAAACAGGTAGTTCCTTTCTCATGCTGTCCCTTTAAAAGCAATTTTGTGCCAAACATTAGTAAAAGGATGCTAGCAACACTTTTTAATAAAAGGCAAATCCCACTTATCACTTTTGATATTCATTTTAGTAACATTAATCATGATGAATTCATCCAGCATGTCGCATGACTGCTGTGTGTAATTTCTTAGGAATTCCATTTTCATTTAACATTAATTAAAGAGCACTTATTATAGTGTTACCAAAATTAATTCCCGGTCTGCAGCCCTGCCTGCCAAGTTTCAACCTTCAGCAAATTATTATGGGTGAGTTATAGACCCTGGGAAAATGAGGTCTATAATGGAATATTAACTATAGTGATGCATTCATCACTATATTACAAAAAGGGCAATGTTGAGGAGGATGGCGATCATTTGAAATGATGCAGTCCCTGATCCTGCCTCTGTCTAGCCCTTTAAGAGAGTTACTGTAGCCCACAGAAATTATGGATAGTTAGCAAGCTTGTTTAATCCAATATGGCTTGTGAGACACTCTATTCTTCTTGCTTAGAGTCTGTTTGATTACGATACAATGATCAGACTCAGGATATTACCTCCTTGGCAATTCAGCTTCCTGCTGCTGAAGCTGTACAGACACCGTGGCAATATTTTTGATACAGCCCAGCAGAGCAAAGTGTCATTCATTAGAAGAAGATTTATTCACATGCATCTGTCTTGAATCTGTCATATTCTCCCTAAAGGGACACAAGCATTTAATGTCTTTTTTTTTTTTTTTTTTTTTAATGACATTCACCATGGAGTATATAAACTTAATTTTCTCATATTTTCAGCACACACACACACAAAAAAAGCAGTTTTGTATATCTTAAAGGATTTTACTACATCCTGTTTTTGCAAGAAATCCTAGAGAGACCATGAATTATATAACAGATCTTACAGGAGGAGAGGAGGTTGGGCATTACTTTCCTTCTTGTTTTATCCAAGTTCAGACACCACTGTTAGGTCCCTCGCTCAGGCATCTTTCCTATAAGCTTCCCAACAGCTCCAAAGCCTGCCTGCTGACAATCTTATGCCATAAATGTCAATACAAAAGGTGTGATTTTTGCTAAGATGGGGACAGATTTTTTCTTTTTAACAAAATGGAGGAGGAAAAAAAAATAAAGGGGAAAGCCACGTTAAGGTTGGAGCAGAATCTGAAGACTTCTGTATGCTTTTTTTTTCCAGTCGCTTATTTAATATTTCTCTTTGGGAAAGTTGTTCCCCAAAGTGGCTCCTATAGATCGAATTCCATTCCCTATAACAATGCTGAACTTCACAGGTATCCAAAACCCAAAGAGATCTGCCCGCCAGAACAAATGACAGAGAGCAGGTTTGTCATGCTATGGGGACAGATGGACCCGTCGTAATCCAGCTGAGAATACGTATGGCTGGGGCTGAGGCATCTGTCTTGCTTCTGGTGCAGAGCTCCTTCAGTCTCCAGGGCTCTGGGCAAAGTCAGAGGAGCTGTGATTGTCTATCCAGGGAGACAGGTACCATAGTTCCTAGCAATAAACCCACAGCCACCTGCATATCAGCTCTCAGGCATAGAGGTGGCAGAAATCCAAAGTTAAGCACAAAAAACATTGATTTCTGTCTCATGTATCATCTTCCTGGAATTCAAATTTGGATGAGCCCCCATGTATTGCCCCAATGAGCGTTCCTTCTACAGCACAACTCTTCATTTCCTAGCAAGACAGAAGGAACACCTACCACTGTGCTATGACACAGCAGACTCAACAAGGAGCCTGTTTCAGATTCCTCCATTGGCTGAAAGGACTTGATCCTGCACTTTTCCCAACACCAGACCAGGTGCCTACCCAAACAGAAGACCAAGGAACTTAGGGAGCTCAAGTTGCTAATTTGCTGCCATGTATTTTAGGAAACTATCATTCTAGTGTTGCAATGCCAAGCCTAACCCACTCTTTTGGTTCCAACCCCTTAACACTGAAGACGCCCTTTATCCAGCAAGGATCAGCTGCCATTTTGGGGTTACAATACAAAGTTTATCCCAAGAGAGTGGCAGCATTATCTGCAACAACAGCATCCACTTACAAGACTTTGGCAAATCTTTTTCACTACAGTAGTTGTCCAAAGCATCCCTGAGCATACCTGCTCTGCTTTTCCCACAGCTTGGCTCTTGTGCATCACAGACCAGCTTGCTTTCTCTAGTTAGCCAGGAACTTATACTTGGTAAAAGGATATTGTCCTAAAAGTAGTATCAGAAAAAGGAAAAAAAAAAAATAACAAACATATTAACTAAAAACCATTCCTTGAAAATGTTCAGTAACAGTTTACAAAACAACAGTGCTTAAAATGCCACAAGGTTACGTCTGTGACATGAGCTTCTCAGAACTGCAAGTCCTATGTGGATGTAATGATACCTGTAAAAAAGATGAAGGGATGAGGCTAAGATTACCACACCGAATATCCTAAAAATTGTCATGTCTTGAGTCAGTAGCCAGCAATTAACTACTAACATATCAGTTTCCTCTTTTTACACTTCAAATACTTGATGAAGAAGAAATAAGAGATAAACCCTCAGATAAAAATCCAGCTTCTCAGAAACCCCAATATTGCATGGAGTTGAGTCACACAGGTGTTACCATTTAACATCCTGCCAGGACACCTGGGAACAAAATACTTTAAGGGATTTTTGGTATTTTATTGCAAGGTGACATCCATCACCCTTGAGTAACAACTTGCAACAGTTTGTTCTAAAATGTTCTGTGTGATTAAGCACTGCAAGTTAAGTTCAAAGCACACATCATTGTGTTCCAGGTCACGCACAGGCACAAACATGGGAAGGGAAAAGTTTGCCTGACGTTTTCAGGTAAGAATGTCATATGTATTTTTCTCAGACTTCCTCTAAACTTTGCCAAACTCTGCCAACACACGCCTTCAGTATGAATAAAAGACCTCAGCTAAGAAAATGTATCTGTCGTGAGCAGGAAACGTGCTGCTAACTTGTGACTCGTTCAAACAACCTTTTCAGCAAGGATGTGAGTTTCACCTAATTGATAACAATAATTTTGCAAACGTATTTAACTCCATTATTCAATTTTAGCCCCCTTGAGGCTACGAGGTAGTTGGACATGCACCTAATAAAGGTTATACTAACCATCCCTACTAAATAGATGCTTGGTTCTTCCTAGCATCACAAAAGATAAGTCTGTAGAAAGGCCACTGAGGTAATACAGAACAAAGTACGCTGTGATGCCTCTTGGTACTAGAGCAAACATATAAAAAATAAACAAAGTGTAACTGATATATGGGCCCACACTGATACATTTTCCACTCTTCAACTCTTGCCTAGTCATAAAAGTGCATTTTAAAATATTCTTTTGTGTTAGTTTCCCAGGCTTTGGAAAGAGAAAGGAGATGGCTTAGCAGGTCATTCAGTCCACACCCAGCTGATTCAGCAGATTATATGGATGTCCTGCTAGAATATCGCTACAGAAATATCACTGTATCATGAAATGAGGCTTCATCTCAGCACGGTCAGTCAATAGAGCCTTTTGGTCTGTGTTCCAGTCAGTTTTGTTTAAATCCAGTGAGCAGACTTACTGTATCTCACACAGACTGTGCACAGTGCTTCTACATTTGCTACTAAAGAGAATGTGACAGCGGAGGATGTGAGTAAATTGAATTTATGATACATTTCTCTCAAACAGTGTCTTCGTATCGCCTAAGGGTGCATTCTACTGTACAGAAATCTACACCTGTAGCTGTGCACTGAGTCACTGCTTGGTACCACACAAAGCACATGTCCATAGGAGGAAAGTAGACACTGATCGAGATAAATACATTATAGATTCAATCTGCTCCAATTTTGTTAGTGCTACCTCTATGTTTTTGTTAACTTTTCCTACTTCTATGGTGTAGATGTTGTATTACATAGGGTATAAAAGGACCTGCTAGGAAATTAGTTCTTCCTTACCAGGCCATGCTCATGTAAGTGACTGTATGTGAGAACACAGTAGCAAATGACACTGTCTAGCCAAAGCTCAAAAACAACTAAAGGGCATGTCAATGTTATGCATTTGTTTTTTGCTTATAGCTCTCCATAAAATCTCCCTATTGGAATAGTTCTGCTGAGAAGACAAGTGCCAGAATAGTTGAAGCTCATTACATTTAAGATCCAACTACTGAAACGTTACCTTGAGGATGCAACTTAGTCACCACAGTCGCCCTGCTCCTCAATTTTACATGAAATTTCTAAAAATAAACATCTGCGATTACATGAGAACACTTTACTGGGTTTTAGACCCTTGAATGTTTCAATGAAGTCCGTGGGTTTACCAAGCAACAGCTGTTAAACAAGTTAAACTCCCATTTAACTCATCAAAAAAAGGAAACACAAACGTAAAAACTGACAATTGGTTGTAAATCACACCGCCCCAGATACTACTGTGCGGTGAAGAACATTAAATTCAGCTCTTCTCAGTCTTTGAAGCTGAGAGTTTTTCCACAGGAGCTGGAGAAAAGTAGAATGAATGCTGAATTTCCATTTCCCAGACATTTCACTGTAAGAATTAACTTGATGTGGAGACATTTCTTAATTTCCTTTCAAAATCCTGGCTCCTGAGTCTACAGAGTCAAGAGCCCTCCCCTTTCTGGCTGGAGATCAGAGGAGTTCATAGCAGCCTCTCTCCCCTGGGTTGCCTAAAAGACGCATGCAGTGTTAGTTCAGGTTTGGTGCCAAAGCAAGACCTCCCGAGCTGGGCTCTGCTGCCTGTGGAGGTGAAGACTGCCAGTGAGGTGACAAAATAGGAATGCTGGAGGTTCAGAGATGCAAAGCAAACCTTCCCCCCCCCCCCCCTTTTTTTTTTTTTTTTGTTCTTTTGTCTCCCTCATTCAGGACAGCTTTTGCCAGCTGTTGCTTCCTACGCTCCCACTTGCTGATGGAGTCCCACTGTTTGTGAGCTCTGAATGACCTGTCACTTCTCTGTCCGCTTTACAATTACACAGGAGCTGCTATGAATTCCACAAACACAGAAAAACCTCTTTCTTCTCATGTAATCAAACACAATTACAGCTGATAGTATGAAGGAAGGACGTTTTAAGAATGGGTTTTATAGAGTTGGACAAGTCGATAAGAGACAGATTTGGTCAGACAGAACATT
The DNA here is from genome assembly GCF_019238085.1 of Lagopus leucura. Taxonomy (NCBI): domain Eukaryota; kingdom Metazoa; phylum Chordata; class Aves; order Galliformes; family Phasianidae; genus Lagopus; species Lagopus leucura. The sequence continues at coordinate 7,774,232 of NW_024962256.1, forward strand.
TTTTTATGAGGAATGTGAATTTTCACAAAACTTCCTTTATAAAGCTTCCTTGGTCCAAGCTTAGAAGAAAGAACCAGCTCTAAAAAAAGCCTCATTTTAGCACTGCTATGGAGCTACATTTCACTTTAATCCATCCTCAGAAAAAAAATTGCATCTCACTTAAGATTTTGGCCTCTGCTGCTCTCCATGTAATGGAGGAGGCTCTCTTACAAGATCAGTTTATATTCAGGCATCCATCCTCCACCTGATTTTGAGAAAGAATTCTAGGGGACAGAGATGGATTGATTCAGTGTCACAGAGGGTCAGGAAGCTCTGTTATAGCCTTTCCCTTCAAGTGTGGAGAACAGGATCTATTTTCTTGCACACAGTCAAGTTTAAGTAAATAAGAACACATTGTATTCTGAGAGTTGCTCTTACCAGTTTAGGGGGAACCAGTGGTTGTTTTCCAAAAGTAAACATTATCTTCTCAACAATTACTGAGAAATTTGTAGTGGTAAACCTATTAGCCTTCAACAGAAGTTCTACACCTATTTCTGTTTCTCAGGATTCTCTAAAATAACATATTCTTACTGGGTGAATTCAAACGCATTTCTTCAGTCTTCCTCAGCTTTCTTTCCCTGGTAAGGTTTTACGGCTCCTCCTTTTTCCTACTTGGTCCCCTTAATAAAATATAATTTATATGCTATGAAGGAGAAGAGATGACTTGGGAATTGTGGTTGTGTGGGATGTCCATGTCAGCCATACCACAACGTTTGCTGACACAGCACTGGGCAGTGCCACAGCACTGATTTCACCCCTTCCTCACCAGAATCACAGATCTGTAGGGTTTGGAAGGGACCTCTGGAGATCGTCAAGTCCAACCTCTCTGCTAAATCAGCTCCCTCATTTGTTAACTTCCTCTAAGTTTTCATTTCCCTTTAAAATACATTTTGTTAAATGTTAAATGCAGTAAAAGAGAATGAGGAGCTCACTCCATCACCAATTTAGAAAGGAAAACCGAGTGTTGTCATTCAGCTGAAATGCAGCTAAGATACCCAAAATGACTTCTTTTCCTCACATTAATCTTTCAAAACTGTGTTCAGCATCTATCAAAAATTCTTCTATAAACAACTTTTTTTTTTTTTTTTTTTTTTTTTTTTTTTACCATTTCAGGTAATGATACTTGATTTGCTCCGTAACATGCAGGAAAGTCTGGTGAATGTTAGGATTGTTTGGCAGACAGGAAGTGACTGCATCATTAACACTATCCAGAAGTGAGTGGTGATAAACCCTGGCACGGCAACAAAAAGAATAGCTAGGCAGAGTGACACGAGAACTTGTGGAGTACATTCTGCAGTCGAAGGCAGAAACCCACATGAACTCAAAACATAACCAGTTCAAATAAACCTTGTCCCTTGCAAGCTATAAACAGAATGAGTTCAAGAGTGAACGTATTGGGGATGGCATGGTAGCAAAGTGAGATAAGATGGCTTTTTTCACTGCTATTTTGAATGAAATAATCAAGCGCATTCTAGTTTTCTTCTAAGTATGTTTAACAATATAACGATAACTGTAATCAGTGAAGAGAAGTCCAGTTGCAGCTACCATCTTGAAATTATCTTTCAAGAATTTCCTGCTCTTATAATTCTCCAGCTCTGGCAGTTCAGTTGAGACTAAATGGCAGCTTGCACTGTTAACACAGTCGGATATCAGACTTACAATTTGGAAAGAAACAAAAACGCACCAGATATATCCTCAGATACTGACGTGCTTTTCATGTTTAACCTTGAGCTCAATAAAGTTTCATGAATTTCTGCATGGTGTTCATGCTCCTATATACTGCTTACACTGAATTATTGCTGTCATTCTTCTTTCAGCAGGAAATATGAGCCAGTTAATGGATTTACCTTATTTCCACTCATGATAGAAACTCAAAAGGATTGAAAAAATATCTACCTACAAGTGATGAAATATTGAGAAAAATTGTAATTACAAATGTATTCATCAATTAAGCCACTTCTGCCCTTCTAAAAAGGAAGTAGACACTGATATCTACTATCTGTCCAATAGATATTGGCCTGCTTTATGCATGAATTTGATCCATCCTAATCTGTGTATCTATTATATGCTCCTGCATATAATAGCTCTCATTCTATCACATCTAAAATAAACTTTTCTAATGAATTCAAGGGAATGAGAATATTTGCTTTGGCATCATGGGCATACACATTTCACAGACTTAGTCCATTCTGACATAATCAACAGCAGGAGAACACATTAACTTATCCTCAGTCTTCCTAACCTCAGCAAGCTTGACAGCCAAGCGAAAGTCAGGCAGTCCAGATAATTATTTAGAAAAACAAGAATCAAAGTCTCAAGAGAATCTTATGAGATTCTAATCTGTACAAAGAATAGCTAAATATGGATAATGTTTGATCTAGCAAAGCACTGGCCTAGGAAGAGTCCTTTCATCAATTTCTGTACTCATCGTATTTGCTTATCCAAGTAAGGACAAGTGATTAAGATTTCATAACAGCACAATGAAAAAAATAAATCAAAAAAAAACTGGAAAAGACTAACAATTTGTGGCAAATATAATGTTCAGGTGCTGATGGTACAAATAATGCTGAAGAGTTTGTATGTTGGCATAGAGTGCACAGCAGCTTCATATTTTGGAAACTCAAACAGATTTCTAGCAGCTGTTGATGAGTGGACGATAGAATCATGTGAAATGCCTTATGCTTTGAGAGGTAAATTATCAGAAACATCTGTGTTAGGATCCACTTGAGGAGTTGAACCATCTAAATCCCAATGAAATGGATCTGAGCTGCAAATCATCTTTACAGTGCTTCCTGGATCTCCTACAAAAGGCAGTGAAGCAAAGTTGCGAGATCTCAGTGTATCTCCCTCAAGCTGGAGTCTCCCTAAAAAACAATAACGCACTAAATGAAAATATTTAGATCTCCTTAGGTCTATAGGCACGTAGTGCGATAGTGCTTAATGAAATGCTTAATGAAGGCTTATTAAGAGTCTCATTAAGGGTATTAAAACTCACTAGCAGTGCAGTACTACAGTGCTTTCTGATTTTCTGTAAGTTCACCTGGGGACAACTCAAAGTTGTCTGCCCTGGGATCTGTCCTCTTGGATGTCTGTGACTTGCTGAGTCACAAAGACACTTTTATATCCCTAGCATTCAGAATCTTGATGTTAACTGAGACATTAAGACATCACTTTTGTTCATTTTTTTAAATTTTCTTTTCCTGTATGAAAACTGTTAGAGGCAAAAATTTGGTTTGGAGCAACATGGTATTTTGTCTCTTCTGCTTGGTCTCTTTGATGCCAAGCAATTTGTTTTTGTGTCAAAGACCCAAAAGTCTCCCAGCGTCAACAAAATTCCTTGCTACAGTTTTAGCCTTTGCCATTACATGGAAGCCCAGTCCATAACTTAGCACAGAATTCAGTTGCCTAAACATAAGCACCCTATGCTATGTAAGACATTCCAGAGCATGAGACACCTGCACAGAATGTGGAAATAAAACATAAGACACCTGGGAGACAAAGATCTTTAACAACTCAAAGCTAGAATACTCTAAAGTATCTCAAAAGGCAGAATACATCCACTTTAAGCAACTGAATCTACATTCGACCTGACAGAATATCAAGATGGGAGCATATTCCCAAACTTTTATTTTCATAACTATTGGTCAGATAAACTTTGACAAATATCAAGGATGGCACTCCTGGATTTAATATCAAATATGCAGTAACTCCTGATGAAGTATTTCTCTATTGTGGCACCTCCTTTCTCTTTTTCTCTCTTTTCAAGTTTTTAAAGTCTTCACTGTCACACATGGAAATACTATATTTGTGTCTCTTTGAAATCTCCTCTTCTTTGTCAAGTTTTTATCCGGGTTTGTCTCAAAAAGTATTTCACACTCAAATCTCTGATATGGCTTTAAATAGATACAACATAACACATACATAAAGCATCAAGACAGCGTGCTTAGATCATCAAAAGAAATTATTCCACAAAGAGGCCAGCATTAATTTAAGCTGAGATAGGGTCTTCAGCTATTCCTTCTTTACATTTGAATGAATTAGTAGTGGGGATTATTTCACTGCTGGTTTTCATTGGGGGGGGTTTCTGCTGCTATTTTCAGCAGTTGGTTGTCAAAAGTTTTTCTGGAAAACATTGATGACAAAAGCAATCTACAGATCTAATCTGGTAGTCGCCTCGTCTTTAATTAAACATAATGTGTCTGCATATTGAGGAGTGTTTTTAGCCCTTGAATTCACATAGAAAGCCAAACTCAGGTTTTCCTGGAAACACTTCTCTGGGGAAAAATACCATATTTCAAGCAGTTGACACACAAGCAAATAAAAAGCTCAACTATTCTGGGAAGTACCATATAATGGATTTAAAAGATGAGCAAAATTCCAGTGTTTATTCAGTCTAATGGATAAAAAGGACAAACTCATTGCCTTATCACAGTGGTTGATTGTACAGGAAGCTGAAATTGGCTGTTTCTGACAGACACTGAAAAAGAAGAGCATTTGTGCCCATAAAAAAAAAAGTCAACTCAACTCATTTGGTATTCCATATGGAAAAGCCAGTATGAGGCCTCAGCCAAACTTACTTTTTCTTTTCTTTTCATCTCTAAACTATCTTGATTTATTCTTTATTTGAAGTTCTCAAAATGAAACTTTCAATCTCCTTCTCAATAAAAATAAACTTGCCTTTGTTAATTAGTAGGCAGCTGACAAAGAAAAATTGAGCATTCACTTGTTATGGGAAGGACCATCTGGGAGTGAATCTTTCACATAGCAGGAAGAAGATGTGAAAAGTCTGCAGATTATTACTAATAAATAAAGCTGATTTTTGAAATTGATTCCCCAAATCTGCCCACATTGAGAAAACTCAGCGTTACTACTGGAAAAATTCTCACTTCATTTTATATATTCCTAGTTACTTATTAACAGCTGAATGTCTCTATTCACCCTTTATAATAAAGCTTTCCCTTTCCACTGCAGTGTTTCTTCTTTAAATTTAAATTGTACATTGTGAGAAACTCCAATAAAGCACGGGTTGTTTGCATAGTTATCTCAGTTTATTAATTTACTGTCATTCACGTACAGACACCTCTTGCCTGTGGGTAAGGACAGTATTTGCCTTTTAAACTATATGACCTACCAACTACCAACCGAAATAATGTTTCAGCAGTTATTCTGTTAGCAGGATAGCTGTGGGCTGCATTATTTATCTGTTACTAGTCTGTCAATGCATTCCTACTTTTCTCACTGGATAGTTGAGATCCTTCAAAATTTTCTGGAAGCAAAAATAGGGACTGTCATATCCCAGCATGAGGAATGTAGGATAGGGTTTGAAGTCTGGACTCCAGACTGAACAGAAGAGAATATAAAATATCTTTCCTCATTCCAAGCTTCAAAAAATAGTCCAAATTCTGTCAGAAATGGTTTTTGTTACCTGACTGCTCTGGGACTAGATGAACTCTTCCAGCCCCCATTTACTCTCAAGTTAGTAAGAATTTCCACAACAGAAATCCACTGCAAAAATAAATGCATACAGCATTGCTAATTCAAACATCTTTTGCACAGTTGGTACTGGAGTCAGACTAGGGTAACCAATGCTCTCATGCCTGGATGTTGGTTCCTGAGCTACACATAAAGACATCCCCGAACTAGCGATGCACGTAACCTCTGCACAGAAAGGCATTCATGATAATGAATTAATGACTTGCAGGGCAGAAGAAAGAAAGAAAGTTCAGAGGGTCATTCATAAGAGAAGAGACTCCCATCCCTCTGCTCCCGTGTTGAAAAGATCACACCTGAGCAACTACACGGACTTTACTTTGAAAGACAGAGACAGTCTGTTCTAGAACAAAACCAATTCACTACTGTGCCATGTAACTATCCTCCTCCCAGATAATAGCTTTCTTCATATTTATCCTTCTGTCCCTTAATTTTTTAGTTTATTTTTCTTCTTTTTTTTTTTTTTTTTTTTTTTTTTTAAAGATCCTATCACAAACAAAAATTTGGAAAACAAATTCTTAATCTTGCCAACATAATTCCATTTGATTTATTTTAGCTTCATAGTAGTGTTTTACCAAGGCCAGTCCTATGGGGTTGCATGATTGCCAGCTCTCACAATACAATATATTCTTTGCAATCAGATATATAACTTGCAAACATTTTCTGTATCTTAATCAATTTACTTTAGGATACACTCTTAATCCAAAAACTATATAAGTTTGGAAGTGAAAAGTGAAAAGTTTGCAATCCATTGGATTATCCCTTGTACTTAAGCCTTGTCCTCACCACTCCCGCACACAGCTCCACAATCTTTGAAAGAGCCTCAAGGGACTATTTAGCTCAGAACTTCACAAGGCAGACTATGAGAAGGAAAGATAGAGAATTTAAGAGCAAATGTTCAAATAGTTCTGTGCAGCAGTTGCTTAAGTGTTAGCATGGACATTTTTAGACCAATAAAAATCAACAGCTGCTGAAAGTTTTTTAAGCCTCAGAACTGGGATAAATGCCCATTGCAAACTGCATCAGAGAAGGTGGAAGTTGCCTTGCTTTGAATGCATACTAAATTAAAAAACATAAGGAAACTATTGTGCTTGCATTCTACAGAACCAAGTACGTGTTACAGAATATATTCTTCAATAATTCAAACTTTAAAAGATGCAGCATTTCAAACCTTAAAATAACAAAGTTATAACCTCTTGTAGGGGGTTATACCACACAGAGGTGTTCATTTCCCTTTGTCTTAGTTGCATAAACTCAAATCAACCCCATACAGTAAATGATGTCTGCCCTATTGTCTTGTGTAAACACTCTTTTGTTATTCTTCAGTGAAAAGCCGTGTTTAAAGAAAGCTCTGTATGAATTCCAATAAAAAAACTAGTATAAGAAAACTGGATTCATAAAATGAATTAGAACAGCTCTACTGTTTCATCGACTGGTGCTGGAAAGCCGGCAAAGTCAGATAATATTTTATTTGGAGCTGAAATGAACTGTTGTGAACTCTGACAAAGTAGCACTTCAAAGCATTCTGAACATACTGCCACCAGCATACGGAAATTTATCGTGACTGAGAGACTGACTCTGACCCTGTTTACATCATCATTACTCTGCTGACTTCAGCTGGATGGAAGATCAGAATTAAGTCATTCTGGGCTATCTCTGTTCTCCATGATTAACGAAACATTTAAAAAAAGAAAGAAAGACAGAAAGAAAGGAGATCACGCTTGATACATCTCTTCTTCTTTCAACAAGGACCAGTTTAGAAAAAAATCAGACACAATGCTAAGCTACACTAGGGAATCTTCACGGGTGGCCCATGCAGGAATCGAGTGAACTGATGAAAAGTAAGATGTCAGCTCTGGTGATATTGCTGAATCTTCAGAAATTCGTGCTTTCTGGGAACAGGATAGAGCCCGCTGCAACGCAGTCCATGAGATCCCATTATTTTTACCGAGCCTTGAGAATACATCAACATAGCTACATAATAATAATAGTAAAAGTATTTTAAAACTTCAAGATATGTATTTTTACAACCTCAAGCTTACTATGAATTTCAAGGAGATGAACATATAGCAATCTGACATTATTACAGCAATAATTCATTAATGATTTGTATGTGCTCCTTCTGGTTCTCTTGGGATGACATCAAGACTTATCTGTGCTATGTATTTCACAGAAAAAGAAGAGGCTTTTTTGTCCTCACAAATCAACAGAATAACGCAATTGCTGAATGTACATAAAAGTCAACATATAAGAGGCTTGTTATACAGCAGGGTATAAATTGTATTGCTAGATATCCCTAAGCGTTCCCTTTATGTATACATCTTTTAATCTATCCTGTATGTAAGTCTTCAGACACAGAAAACATTTGAAAACTTGTGAAATTCCTCAATGGCGTACAAGTGAATTAATAGTAAATATAGCATAGCCACTGAGACGAATTCAAAGGGCTTTGATTCTTTAGATCTGGTGTATAATTTATCTGACACACGGCACGTGAAACTTAACGTAAAGTAATGCAAATTGGTTACAGAAATGCAATTCAGAAGTAAAAAGTGAAAGGGGAAAAAACACAGAGAGACTTAATAACACTGGACACCCAATAAAACAATCATAGAAACTGGCCTGCTGCCAGCACAGTACAAATATACATGTCCATGAAACTGAAAGAGCAAAAATCCCACCACCACTCCCCAGGGGAGTAGATTTAATGTTAGCCATAGCTATGATATCATCAAAAGCTATTATTTCAATCCTGCTCCCCCACCCCCCCCCCCCAAAAAAAAAAAAAAAAGAACCCAGCCAAGCAAGACAGATGAGATTTCTCTCCCTGCAATAACACATGCCAAGAGTGTGATGGCTGGAACACAGATTTAGGTGAAAACAATGCAATTTTTAGGAATGTATCAACATTTTGAACATTTCAACAGAATAATCCATTACAGTTTTGGGCGACCAATCAAGACTGGGGAGACCATCTTTCCTGTGTATTATCACATCATATTATCACATCATCCCTGTACAGAAGACAGCCATAAAGCCTATGTACTGCTCATCTCCTACTCATAATTTTTTAAACGTGTACATAGCAATTAGTTTTATCTTTGATGTATTTCTTCAAGCCAGCATTACCTTCCCATCCCAGAAACTGGCAGGAAGAAAGAAGTGTGTGAAATTTTCTCTCTACAAAATTGTAACTTGCTGGAGTTAGTCGTTCACTTAAAATATCTTTTTCAAATTGCCCTGAGGTTTATATTTTTTTAATCACTTCCAAGTCCCTTCAAATTCCATCAGATACTGTCTTTTAGTGGGATTTCACAAAATACCATTGTCTCTCTGCCATTTTGTGAATTTTCTCTGACAAAATACTTTATAATTTCTTGCAGTCCTCCTATCTTCTAAACGTTCAGAACAGACTGTGACGCCAAAAACAGCAGAGACTTTTTCATTTGTACATCAATAAGAGATAACAGCTTAACCCTGCTTCTTTGCAATTAGAGCTTTGCAATGTGGCCGTTGCCTTGGTAGTGTAAAAGTTCCTTTCCCTGACATACTACTGCAAAGCAGTTTTGCAAATCTCTTGATGAACCCCAGGTCAGCAGAACTGTTCAATTACGGCTTTATCCTAACCCTAGTAGCTAAGCATTAACGTTAGCAGCCTCCCACATCCTAATCCTGTAACAGTTGACACTGACCCACTCAGTCCCAAATGATGTGTACGTTAGCATAAAGCCAGGCAAACAACATATTAATCAGAAATGCACCACAAAAGTGAAAGACGTGTAAGACAGCAGTAGCATTTGTTTCAGCAAAAAGAAAGATGCCACTCTCCCCAGACATAAAAATGGTTCCTAGAGGCTTAAATACAGCTGATGAGATCGCATAAAAAAGTATGCAAATGTGTTCAATTTTTACAGATCGTGTAACTAAGCCTATTAGAAGGTGTCTTGATCATGGCTTAAAACAAGAGGGAAATCTAGTCTGAGATCAGATTGAAAGAATTAGATGCAGACTTAGAAAATGGAAAGTCTTTTATGTGTGATAGACTCCCATCCTCTGTAATTCACTGCAGATTGGGTAAACGATTCCTTCAGATCTGCTGCTGACAGCTTAATATTCCCAATGATAATGTTGTCAGGTGATAACACAGAGCCAGCCCATGGGCTTTGATCTGAATGGAAAGTTTGCATTGACTGCACTAGTTGGAGAGAGATTCTGTTTGGAAAAGAATCACTGAAACGTTACCTAAGGAGCGTGTGATTGTGGATAGAAGTGCATCAACATCAAAAAGGTCCAGGCTGCCTTCCCTGAACAAATCTCAACCGTGACTGAAACTCCCTCTCCAAAACCTATTACTGAGGCAGCCAGAGGCATGCAAGAGCTATCCTAAAGAACATACTCCGTTTTTAAAATGAGTGCTGTTGTCAAATGTATTCTCTCAAATTTCAGGAACATGAATGCATGGATTGTACAAGTCCTCCTCTACACGTCTCTCTGCATCTTTCCTTAGCTAACCACAAAACCAATGAAATTCCTCTAAGTTTCTACATACATACATCTAAATATGCTTCCAATTATTTTCCTGGCGTGGTTAAAGAAGAATTTTCATAGACTAAGGCCTTTATGTCAAGATAATAAAAATGTGTCTTTTCAAATGACATTGATACTATTCTGTTGCTGAGTGCCTGATTCAGTGACTGCAATAGTGAAAAGCTGGATTGTCCCTGTGGGTACTTAAGGGAGGGGAGGAGCAGCATTCCCCATCCTCCGCAGGCATTAAGGACCATCATTCCCCATCTGCAGGCAAATAGCACAGAAAGAGAGAGGAGAATAAAGAGGTGTAGGGGTGTGATTCTTCTCTTCAACCACATACCAACCTTTGGAGGAGGTAACTCTGCCACCAGTGCAGGGAAACTTGCAGAATAGTTCTTAAGAGGGATGAAATTTCTCCATTATCTAGTGAGCTTTACTTTTTAATAGGAAAAGCCAAGGAGGAGTGGCCAGAGACTGAACTCAAAACCAACCTATTCATGTCTTCAGTAGCTCTCTTGTGATGAAAAAAAGCCTTGAAGGCTTTCAGTCCAGTGAAGCTTATTTAATCTGAATCAATAGCCAGGGATGTTGGCTAACAGGAAAGTGAGGAGAGGGTTTCTCCTCACCTCATCAGCCAATAGCTGATGCATCTTCTGCACCAGGGACTGCAACCAAATAGGCTTAACAGACTTCGGTGACCGGAGAGGCAAAGAATTGCCAGTTGTTTTTGATATCCTGAATGTATTTGGCTTTACAATACCTTTCGTACCTGTGAAGTTCATTGCCGTATCTGTTGTAAACCTGCTAGGCACAATGGTCTTGGACATCCCTAAGATCCCCTACAGTAAGACATAGCAAATATTACATGTGGAGTTCTGCAGACAGACCTGCTATGTCTTCAGGCTTCTGCTTCAAACACATATAGGTCAATCTGTTATCATATTCCAGATTCCCACATCACATTTCAGTTTCCAGTATGAGGTACACTCTGACAGCTTGCTCAGAAAATTATAACCTTATCGATACGGCACACTTAGAACATGAGGAAATAAGGATTTGAACTGGTGGGCAAAATGGTACTAATGATTAAAAACCACCAACACCAACTGGAAATTGGATTTGGAAAATAACCTGATGGTTTTGGAGACTACTACACATTAGAACTCAGGAATTAACCTGAAAATTGCCATCAGATATTACGTTTACTATAATTGCTTTCCTACTTTGATTGAATTGCAGAGTTATTACCACCTACCACACGCAGTAGATAAGCTGTAACACTTGTAACTTGAGTATTATTCGTACCATATGGATTTCATTAAGAGCTTCCATGTGATACTGCTGTGTTTGCATGCACGCACACATGCCCCATTGGTCTCTGTGTGTATCATCAAATTACTTTTTCTTATTTCAAAACTAAGGATGTCTTTCTGCTAAATACAGGGATACTGGAGCTATCACTGGACAAAGAGCAGTGCAAGAATAAGGGCAGCTAGGTCTCCTGACACTCAAGGTATGCTGGCAGGGATTTGTATATACACTTTAAAAAGTAGTGAATTAAAGGGACTATTTTAATTTCAATTAAACAACAATAATAACAGTAAAATGTATTCCAACACCTAAGCACAATATGCCATTTAACAACATAGGAATCTGAACTTCAGCAAGAACTGCTACCACTGCTGTTTCAGTATCTGCTTTTGGCAGTGTGAAAGAATACACTCCTTGTTAGACTGTAACATCTTAACTGCAAGCCTAGTACACAAAACTGATGGTTTGTGTTGTTTAAGAACTGCAGCTTCATTCATTCAGGAAGGGGTGAAGAGTTGGTGCAGCTGGAGTCATGATTAACTTCCACATAGTATTCACCTTTAGAGTTCCAGAATAAAACAAGCAAAGTTTCTTCCACTCTTCTTAGATACCACGTTTTAGACTATCTGACTGTACTGATCTCCATGGGCAGCAGGACTCAGCATGCAGAAAGGCAACAACAAGAACATAAAGTGGCAGCTGTCAACAAGTCCTGGTGGAAACCCTACCTGAAAGAGGCATTCAATCCATTCAGACTGCCACTGCAATTCCTCATTACCTTCAGCTATTTTGCCTGGATGTATATTTGCTTTCATTTCTCCTGTCAGCTATACAAAGTTCTTGAAGTCCTGGAAAGCAGCATATTTTGTGTGATTTGACCCAGCAATGCCCTAAAGGTGGATGACTACACATTATTACCAGCCCACTGGGGAGTGCTACATAAAAGGCTACAAAGATAGAGCTATCAAGTCCACATGAACTTGGCTCAAACATGTTTCTTTCATGTAAGAATGATAAAAGGTGTGTAGAGTGAGAGTAGGTCATGCATCACCAGAAAGAACAGATGAAAGTTGTCCTTTGCACAGTTCTCCCCTTTGGCAGTCCATTCTTTATCATAAGTACACCTCATGTCACTACCTATGTCACTGCCACTAACCTGCTTGTGTTAATATAAAACAGACTGACACAATGCTGTTCTCAGATTCATGGAGAAAACATCTACTGATTTCACAGTTGTCCCTGGCTGCTACAGTGCTGTTGGCTGAACTATTAACATACAAGTGCTGTGCTGCCACAGGTTGTTAGAATCTTCTCAAAGGAGTTTTTCCCCCACATGGTCTTCTCTTAAAATTCCTGGTGTACAAAGGCATTTTCCCAGCCCTTATTAAAATCCCATCTAACTTACTAAATGAAGTGATATCTGTGCCTTCTGAGCATCAGCAAATGTCGCATGCTGTTACTAGGTGCTAGAAGTGCAGTAAAATGGAAAGCAAAGAAATCACTCTAGACAACAAGAAAAACCTTTCCTGCCTTCTCCCTGACTTTGCTTTTCTTTATAAATGCCATATTACCTAAAAAACAAATAACAGCTCCTAAAAGTTACGTGCAGGTTTAATACACCTGTGTGTAACACACCATTAACGTTCATGCTAACGAATGATTAAAAAATGAAGACACCACTTTACATTTTCTAGTTAATAGACTTAATTACTTGCTTTTATTTAGAATTGTTTCTTAATTTATTCTTCTTATGGACTTCTGTTACGTGCATTGACATTACTGAGTGAAGCAGTGAGTAGCTTCTCTTACACAATAAGCTTTAACACTGGATTACCAATCGTACACATAACCTGCACCTGAAACTGATAAATATACACATGCAGTGCATGAGCTTAGATGCACATTGTACTTGTGCAATCTGACAGATTAAAAAGGAAAACAACACTTCTGAAGATACTCTCAATTTCAAGCCAGTTGCACTACTTCCTACTGTACCAGTATAAGAGTGAGAAACACAGGGAAGAAAATTATTTTTCCTTAAACCAATTGTGCAACCTATTCTTGTAAATCCAACAACTCCTCCTGTCACTTCATTTCTTCTTTAAGGCCCGTGGATATTTGACTTTCCCTTAAAACGTACCCACAGGGTTTCGGAAAAGTTTCTGTTCCTGGCAGAAATACCAATATCTGGTGGCAACTTCTGCATGGGCACAGATCCCCTGCAGAGAAATGTCAACATTTCTCCTTTCCCAGAGTATTTTTTACCCTACCGTTGTGCTCAGTGTGTGGTTCCTGGCCCAGAGAGATTTTCTCCCATGCGGCATAAGCTTGAGCTGTTTTCCTACTAATCATGACATTAGTGTTAAAAATAATGTCAACATTCAGAATTTACAAAACAAAAGCCACAGAGATTAGGTCTTTTAATTAATCCTTTGAAGAGAGATACCATTTTTATTTAGGAAAAAACAAAACATTTAACTTTCCTGAATATTTCCAATAGCTAAAAGCTGAGTAGCTACAAAACCCCATGAAGCTTGAGGTCCCTTCCAACCCAAGCCATTGATTCTGTGAACCTCCTGGTGCTCTTCAAGGCACTGACATTGCTATGGGTGTTGAAGCAGCAGCTGCTCAGGCCAACCCTAACTTCAATAACTAAGGTGCATCTTTCCATCCTGATATAGGGAGTTATGATAAGCTCATGGTAAGCACCCCCCCAAATTCAGGAGATGAAGCACATCACACACAGGGGATGTTTCCCATGACCATGCCAGCTAGGTGCAGCTTGGAGTCTTTCTTCTTTCGTGAGGGTTGAAGCGGGTCTTTTTTTCCACCTATAGCTTGATGACTTGCTATGAGTAAGAACATTACATCTTCCTTTAAGTGTATTCAGTCACTGCTGACTTTTCCGATATTAGTGCCAGCATTTCTCATCTCATTGGAAAAATTAAAAACACACAGAGAAGACCCAGGCGGTGCTAGAAAGGAGGTTTCATGGTTGTCAGAATCCTAAGACTATTGTGTGTTCCTCTAAAATATGTGCTTGGGAGTGCTAAAACACTGACTTCACCCACAAGTAGTTCAGCTTTTTACTGAGTTCTACTTCCCTGCCCTCAGGGGTTTTCTATCTTAAATTACAAAACCAATAGAAGTAAAAAGAGCAGAGCAGAAAAAAATATTAAAAATAGAAAAAAGGAAACTTCCATTGTTCCATTTTTGTCAGTAGTTGTAAACAACTTTTATTATGACAGTAAATTATCTAGCACAACTATGAAAGCACTGAAGAACTTCTCTTAGAGGAGAAGGTCCAACTTTGACTTTCCTCATCATCTTCAGTGGGAGAGCTCAGCCCCACAGCTCTCTTATGATACAAATGGAACTGCTGCCCAGAAAGGCAGCAGCCCCAGCTTTCGACTCAGAAAGACTGGCTGTAGAACTGGAAATGAACATGGGCATAAAAGTCAAAAAAAAAGCTGGGGAGTGCCATACAGCCCCAGTGCACTGCTAGACTGAAAGGGTTTTGCTCTTATCAAGACTAAGAATGCAAATAAATAACAATAGCTGTTTTCAAACTAATATTAAGAACAGCACTTTGCTGGATGAAGAGTATGGAAATCCTTAAGATCTCGTATTTGTTTCTTAAAATAAGAGCATTTATGAGGGTAAGCATAAAAAGTAGTGATGTGATTTTATTAGCAACTAGGAACGAGTTTTCTATTTAGAATGCATAGAAGTTGTAAGTTGGGAAAAAAATGATTCAAAGGTTACAGAGGCAGAGTGTGGCAATAACAACGCAGCACATCCAAGCCTCAGTTCCTGGGAGAAGCCCAGCATTCAGACAGCAGATCTACTACTGTGGATAGCTGAGTATAAATGCCACAGTGGTCCAGGCAGGAGCTTGGGCTGTCCTTTGCTCTCTGACTCAGAACAGTAAGATTTGAGAGTATTTTTCCACTCCAAAAAACACAAAATGACAACAGAGAGGCCCAACTTTCAAGTCAACTTATAAACACCAGCACTTGGTTTTGAAGTTCGTGGTCCTGAAAACCTTACATTTTATTTTCAAACAGTGTGCCCCCTGCCAAGTAGTTACATTTTTTCCCCTCTTTAAACAAGCAGCTAGGGTAAAGGCATGATGAACAAATTTCACTTCTTTCTGCTACGTTTTTTCCATCTTTAATACAGCCTCCAGCAGGCCAGATGGCACCAATGCAATTGCTAGTAAGTCAATACATCTGGCTGCATTCCTGAAATGACAAATCTGATGGATAGAGCCCCGGCTCCTATACAAAGCCCCTTTTCAGAACGCTCTCCCTGGTACTTGTCTGCTCTAAACAAAACCTAATGTGTGAAAACAAAATAAAAATTGAGCTCTTCCACCACCCCACGCTAATGTTTGGTTCGCAGGGTTTTCCTCTGCCCTGCTCTGAGATCTCTGCCCTCAGCACCAGATGGGCTCTGCTGCCAACCTGTACTCTGCCTGTGCCAGAGCCACCAAAAGATCAATGCAGGTTTACAATAGATGCTCAGTGCTTTTCTCTTTAAAAGAAGTGAAATTGTTTCCTCGAAGAGGGGCAAAGCAGAAATGTAGCAATTGCTTCTTTTGACCTCTGTAATCTCTCACTGGCAGATTATGTGTTGGAAATACACATGACCTCTTCCCACTGTCAGAGCAGCAATTAGTCAGCACAGCACTGCACTAACATTGATGCCTCATAGGTAAAGCACCCACTTAAGGTGCCCCAGCCTCTACAACCTTGCATGGGATTGCTGAATTATTTACAAACTCAGCAATAATAATTTGCTGAGGGCAACTGGTCTGACCAGCAAAAGGATGGTGGTAGAGCTACAGGCTGCTGCATACTAAGTGCTAGCCAGCTCTAAAACAACAATTGGTATCAACAGTATTCTGTTTTAATATGAATTTGTGGAAGCAACCAGCACCAGATAACACACGAAATTACAAAGTATGACGTCATTCCTGCTTTACTCCATAAATACTTTGCAAAATAGAGCACCACGTGAGGTGCCTCTCTCCTAGCTCATGCTGGGCCGTGTTAACTCACCACTGATGCACAACAGAAAGTATTTCTATGGTCATACAATCACTGCCACAATAAATATCAAATAACTGACAGTTTCAAGTCGCTAAATCCAAGGTACTTAAGTGGCTGCAACTCTGCTCTCCAGGAGAGGCCCGTGAAGATTTCACCCTTTAAAAGGAGTGCTCTGCCTCCTGTGTAAGCTGCTGTGGTCACAAAGAGAGTTCAAGGAGTGATGGTATTTCAAGAATCAAAAAGCAAAATAAAGAAACAATTCTGTAAATACGAATCAATAAAAGATACACAATATACACAATATCCAGGTGGTTAACGTGAAAGGGTCCTACCCCAATTACAAATCATGCTTTTGATTCTCAGCAACCCCACCACAAGCATTTCTGTCTGCAACCTGTGCTGAGCACGGTCTCTAGCCAGAAAGTTATGAGTGCAGCAGACAAATTTCTGATTTATTTGGTACAGACTTTGGGCATAAAAACAAAGATGACGACAGCAAAACTTCTCCAACCTTCCTACCCTGCACCCTAGCTGTGACTCCTTCAGAACTGGATTTTCTTCTTAAAGGGGCAAAGCAACCCAGGCTGAGCATTTCTTACACACCTGCTGCAACTCTGCTGTCCTGTCTGAGGAAAAGCATTGGGTATCCAAGGGCAGATCCTCTTTAAGTACCCCTTCTCTGTTCTGGTGAGCAGCATGCAGGATTTGTTCTGCTTCAGCTCTGTCCTACCTGGAGAATTAAGCTACTTGCACTAGAATTTTTTGCACAGTCCAGTATTATCAACATTAAAACTCTGCTCCAGTTGAGATCTCATTGCATCAAATTTTTCTACAAATAATAAAAACAAAAGTGATTGCAGTCAGGATCAAGTATGGAAATAGCACCCACCCCTTCAATCCTCCGACCACGGGTTGGCAAAAAGTATCACAGCATACCAGGTCCATTTCTTGTATGGGGAGGATGGGAGCAGATTTGTTTGCTTTTTAATTTCCCACCAGATAATGCAAGTAGGTCTAAAGGATTCACATTTTTCACATTTCTCAGCAAGCAGTGAGAATAAGATCCTTGGCCTTATCAGTAATTTATGCGTAAACAACGAGCATTACTCTAAAAATGGCAGTGCAGAGAATACTTCAAATACTTCAAATATCTGCAGCTAGTAATAAAAAGAACCAAACATCTTTATTATACAAGCTGAAATACAAATACCTATATACAAATATACACGTGTAAACATCAAGTCAGTGGGTTGCTGGGCACTTTTCTTCAGATATTGAGAGGATATCATTAGAAGAGGAGCCACTGCAGACACTTCACTGCCCCATTTCCTGCAGTGAAGACTTCCAGAACCTTGTATGCTCACCTTTTTGGGTTCCACTCCCTGATCCTGACCCTGACAAGGCTCCCACTTGGGCATCGCTGTCATATTCCTGCAGCAGGCTTCTAGCTTTCATCTCTTCAGTAGAGCTTATTAAAAGGTTACTGGGATTTTCTGCTGCTTGTGAAGCATCCAACAGTGCAACCAGTAAAAGTCACACCTGCACAACCTTCCCTTCTGAAGAAGGAAGTACACTGCCTCTGTGATACAGTACTGTGCTGATGTTATTCCAAATGCAAAGTAAAAAAGTATGATTATTCTCTGAATGCTTTGCAGTGATTAAGGAGAGCGTTTAGAAAAGGGAATAATCAGGAAGTACTATTAGAGAGAATCAAAGATGAGATGCTCTAGGAATGGAAGAATGAAACTACATTAAAAAAGCCTTATTTCTCATGACTTTGCACAATACATCTCACTATTTGTTGACCTCATTTATTATTTCATCTTTACAGTCTATTATGATCATTAATTCCTCGACTTTTAGATTCCTTAAGTCTCTCCAGACTGCTACTCAGAAGATATGAAATGTGAATATATTTTCCCCCATTCATATCAAATTTTGTTTTTCCTTGCTTTACTCTTCTACACAATTTTCACTTACTGCTGTATTTGCTTTATACACTAAACCACGTAGCATTAGTGCACTCAAGAACAGCACTAATTATCTGTATAACTAAAAAAGAAAACATTTCTGAAATGTTTCAGTTATGAAGAGTCCAAATATACTCAATTAAATGGTGGATGTGTTGTATAACCAGGCAGCAATTTCTCAGCACCACCTTCACACTGCACTGCCTCACCATACGTTCTACTTTGATCTGAACTCAAAACTTCCCTGGCCTCATCAGCCCATTTAAACAACCCAGTGAAAACACATTGAGAAATTGCTTTGTTTTTGAATATTTATCTGTTGAGTCACGTACTGAAGCTTAGAGAATAATGATGGACTCTCAATCAACAGATTGAGTCACCTTTCATGATTTGGCACAGATCAGGCAGAAAAGGACAGCACATTAGCTCCTTTGGTTTTTTGGGGGTTATTTTTTGAACCTCTTTCACAACAACAAAAGCCATCACGGTCTAAATAGCAAGATGAGCATGAAAAATCAATGTTTTATAGGCACTTAAATCCCTTTAAAGCTTTCCTTAAATCTGTCCTTAAACATTAGGATGTTTGGAACTGTAAATCAGATGGTATCCAGCCCTTGGGGTTCTAGTTACTGGAAAATCAGCATAGCTGAAAATGATATAATGGAGGTGAATGTTTACTGTACGTTATAGATTGAACATTATTCAAAATAATAAACAATACATTGAAAAAGATTATTGTCTGATTAAGTAATTCAGCAGGAACTCAGGAGAGCATTGCTGCTCATTCCAGATCTAACACAGACACTTTTTGTTCCTTAGTTTGCTTAATATGCCAGGCACTACAGAGGATGATGCAGCCCATCTTAGCTGGAACACTAATATTGCCATAACATTATTGTTGATAGAACAGAAATGAGCCTCAGCTATACCACCAACATACAAGTATCTGAACTTCGAACAGTTTGTAGTAGGATTTGATGCCATTGTGGAAAAAAAGCTTCACACTAATCCATTCCCAAGGAATTTAATTAGGTAGACTGATGTGCATGCCGATACTTCGTGATTAGCATATCAGAGGGATTCAACATCATTAGGAAAGGTAATTACTATTTTGCCACACAAGATCTACTAGCTTCAAAAACTTCACATTCTGTTTGCTAGTCTGCACTGACTTAGGAGAGTTCTGAGAGAGTGGATGTGACTTGGAAGTTAGCTTAATAAATGTTTGTAACTGTACTCAACCATACGCACAGATATCACTGGTGCAGATTTCTCTCTTTAAATCTCAAGTCTGACTCGCTAGTCTTTATTTCAACAGAGGAAACGCTGCAGAAATCAGACTTTGGTTTGGTTGTTGGGCTGCTTTTCTTAAAGCCCTGGGCTTAAGGACTTCTATCCTTGCATTTCAGCAAGTAATGCAAGGCAGATATCTAGCTCTGACTCTCATAGAGGCTGATATTGTGATCATTTCTGAGCTCTTTGTGTAGCAAAACATAGTGAGCACAAGAATGTTATCTCTTGCTCCCTCTGCACCTCCACATGTGCAGAGTAAGTGCCCTGGACTCAGATGTCCTCTTCCATGAAATGTGCTTCTTGCCACCTGAAACCCCTGGGTGTCTGTGTAATGGATATCTTGTTATCAGCCCTGCTCAGCATAAAGAGGTCCATTGTTTTTGGCATAAAGAAAGCGTGTGTATGTGTGTATACATATATATAAAGAGGTTGTAAAAATAAATAGTAGTATATATGAGCATCATAACCAAGTATGTGGCCCATTATTTTGGGTTTTGTTGCAAGAAAAAAAACTGGAGATAATATCTAGACAAGAGCAACCTGTGGCAATTATAAAAAAGGGGCTTTTCAGGGTCCATTAAGCACTAATCATGCCTTAGAATAAGGGGAGAAGGGAGAACCACAGGGCTAAAATCATTTGAAGGGTAGATTTCATACCATTAAGAAATTTAAGACAGAGCCAGGTCAGGCTGAGTTTTATTTAATTTAAAAGATACTCATCTGTTAAGTCTCAGTCAGAAGTCTCAGGGTACTGTGTGCCTTTCTTGTAACTGCACATAGGAAAGCGAGGGGGGGAAAAAACAACCAGGAGAAGCACAAGGAATACGGTCCCTATTAAGGCCTGGTTTCTTCCAATTACCTCCCAGCTCCCCCTCAAACCGTAAATTAATAATCAAATTCACAGGTTGCTCATCCAAAACACACAGTTGAGACACATTTAACCTCCCCTAACTTGCCAGTTGACTTATGTCAACAGACAAGACACACTGAGGAAGCATTTACTTGAAATATCTGTACTCTGGAAAGCCCTCCTGACTTAAACAGCACATCTTAATTCTGGCTCCTGGGGAAAGGCAGTGATGGTGCAGTTTACGTTAATGTTCTGTGATAGTCCTCTGCAGAAGAAAGGCCCTTTTCTTCCTTGACTCTCCCCAGAGGGAAGAACTGTTACCCAAGTTCAGATTTATGAGAGACAAGTAGTTACGTTCATGTGCCTATGTGATGTTGTACTGGGGCAATTTGTGCTGCTCTGCAGTAGTATTTTTCTTACACATCAGCTCCCATAGCTCAGGCAGTGGCCATCTGCATAAGCAGATCAATGCATGCATATGTTACAGTGATCTGCTCCCCAAGGCATCCTGATATCAGATACAACACTACATCACTGAAGCATTTCTTCCTACTGAAACCCTCCTACTACAGTACGCAGTTTCCAGTGAGTAAAATTTGAAATATTTTACAGCGCCAGAGCTCTTTTATCATATTTTCTCAATTAAGATGAGCAAGAAAAACATTAGCATCAGCAGGAAGGATCTAATGATTAAGGCTGGCAGCCTTTCCAGAGCAGCAGGTTACACAAGGGCTATGGGCCTCCCAAGCCAACTGGCACCCTTGTCCCTACCAACCTCAGCACGAGCATTGCCATAATCAGTCTTCTCACTTGGATACCAACCCACACCACCTCTGCCATCATCAGAGTACTTCAGGGCCTGATCCAAACCCAAGCAGACTCACAGTCCTCTCTCCTCACTCCAACTATGCTTGACAGGCTTTGCTGCTGTGACACTTATCAACTCCCTCCTTCTCTATAACAACCCCACCGACACGTACCAGTGCTGGACAATTACAGCTTTCTGCTCTGTGGGCTGGTTGAAATTATCTCAGCACAAGGTCAGAGAAGAAAATGTCACCTCTGAAACGAGAGGAGGTTTCTGTAGCACATTATCACGTAATATAAACAACAATGACACCAGAGACAGCAAAAGTTTGCAGCTGTATTATAAACTTTCTTCCATCCCCCTCTGCCTAAGAATAAGTCATCCAAACAAGTCCTGGCACTTTTGACTGCTCAAGAAACTTTATGGCTGAGAGCTGCACAGATGATTTACTGCTAGGTCCCCATTTTCCCTTCAGCTTGCATTAAACTAGAAATTCACAATTGTTTAATGTACGACAGCATACTCGCCTTTTTACTCCCCTCCCCCGCCTCTCATGAGAAAACTTGTTTTATGGTGGCTTGTGAAAGAATTTGTGGTACCCGATTACAACACAGAGCTATAAATTCAAGTCTTAAAAAAAGGCTGTCTTTTTTTTTTTTTGAGCTCAGCAGTAACACACTCAATTTAATGAGCCAATCGTCTAGGTATGAGAACACACAACTGCCGGGAAAGAGAAGATAAGGCAAACCACACTGCTGTATCCCCACTGTCTGTGATGGATGCTGCTCTAGCAAAGCACACAGCTGATGCTGAGCTGTTGCTAATCTTTGGGCGAGCTCATCTCTGCTCACCTTACCTTCTGTAGGTAGCCTGCACTACTACCTCATCACCTCTACTGTAAAGAAAAAGAACAAACCACCTTTTTCTTATATGCAGTCTATACCCCCTTTCTTTACATTTGAAACCATTTCCCCTTCTTCTATCAAGGAGGTACAAAATGTCAAGAACAGAAGTTCACTGCTTTCAGTAATGAGATTTAAGTTAAAAAAATCTTGTAACGTTTCTATAATCGCTCATTTAGTGAATAATACAGGAAAAAAACCCACTTCTGTGCTGGCCTGAGTAGAAGGCAGCATCAAAGGAGACACAACTGTTACTTTTAGGGAAAAAGGCATAAAAAGTGACAAGAGAGCACTAACAGCCACCTAAAAGGCAGACCTACAGTGTGCATGAACACCAGCAGGTATAGACTGTCACAATGGCAGTCTTCTGCAGTGAGCACTGCTATGGAGACCAACAGACATCAGCAGCTCTACTGGATCACATAGAACCAAGCAAAGGAGTGGGACCAATATTTAACACCACCCACTACACACCTTATCTTTCCTAATACTTCAAAAAAAGAAATCAGTCAAAATAATACTTAGCAATAAGAGTTGGAAGGGGAAAAGAAAACGTTTTCCTCCTCTGCCATACAAAAGAAAACCTAGAAACTGAATATTAAAGCTGTAGCTGCAATGGTAGAAGTCCATGAGTAGGGGGAACATCTACAACCCAAGTTTTTTGTTTTTGTTTTTGTTTTTGTTTTTTTTGTTTTTTTTTTTTTGTTTAAGTGCAACGAAATAAAGTACTACTTTCAACTTTTTATCAATATAGATTTATTTTAGTTACTTAGCCCACCCAATTGCCAGGAAACAGCATCAAAGTAGTGGTAGCCCCAGTCTAAAACTCTTCACAGATGTACATGATAGTGCACAGACAGGGGCATCCCACAGTCCTTCACATTTCCACTTTCAGAAATATGTATGTGTGAGAGTTATAATAGTAAAGGAATATGCTCAAAAAAAAAAAAAGAGATGGTCAAATGGAAGTTCTATGTCTTGCAAAGTGTTTTTCTGTGCCAGGACAGAAAGAAAATAAGGAAGAGCTGCTGTACTCATAGCATACAGAGCTGCAGAAGGAAGAGATTGACCAACACCTAGAGATCTACTTGGGGGAGTTTTTCCTTCATTTTCACTTAACGAAACACTTCAATTTCTGCTCAAAATATTTCAGCTCAGCTTCTAAGAACTGAACAATGTTATTATTCCCTATTATTCTTCTGGTTATGGTTTTCCCTCTTTCCTACTTCTTCCCCGTCCAGAAAGGATGAGGGAAAATGAGAAATCAGAAATATAAGGGAAGCCATATTTTTCCCGTAAGATTTTTAAGCTAGAACAAAAAGGGAAATATTAAATCAGCATAAAAATGATATTTAATAAAGCTATTTTTAACACTTAATCTCTCAATTAGAGAGTATGGAGTTTTTTCTGTTTTACTTAAATTCAAGTACTCCTTGGCTACAAGCTACCTCTCAGAAAAATATAATCTCTATAGAAGAATAGCATTACCATAACAACAACCAAATGGATTAATTTAGTCAATGAATATTCTTTGCAGATCTAAATGGGACAGAGATCCTGGGGGATCTACTTGTTTATTCCTCCATCCATTGTAACAAATGCTCGACTCCACCACAGTTGTTGCTGTTAATATCAATTATTTACATTTCAGATACATATGCTGCTGCTTTAGGAACAGTGGGGCCAACCTTTCCAGTTGAAAACTATCAGTAAAATATTGATGTCTATTTACTCAGTAGAGAAACAGCCTTGACCCTAATTTGCTTCACTTTATATGGAGCAGGACATCAGCAGTTGTTCACACACAGCATTCAGCTTTACAAAATTTAAGTGTAAATCAAAGTTTATGAGCTTTATTTGGAGGAAAAACTCCTTACACCATTTATATGCTATCTGTTAAACCAGAGGTCTTCCAAAAATCAGCTTTTCAATGGCATTTTTAGCAGCATCTGAATAGAGCTCCAAGAAAGTCTGCCTTCAAGCATCGACAAAAATCACAAGCTATTTCACTGAACAGCATTAAGATTAAATCACAGTGACATTTGATGGGATTCTGAACTGAGGCTTCTTGCTTGGTGACTCTAAAATTCAGTTTGGTTCCTGCTGTCATGTGTATTAAGGAGGGATGTAAAACAACGGCATGACTTCAAGTTCATGCATTTTCAATCACTTTCATCACCACCTTGGCCCCGTGTAGCTTTGAAGAGCAGTGAGATGTTCAGAGCAAACAGTAAGCACCTCAGAGCCGGGAGGTGGAATACCCCCAGTGATAGCACCATAATAGGTTGCTGTCTTGTCACAGATGAACCATTGGAGGTCACATATATGTACAAGTTTGAATTCACATTCAGATTGGGTTTTGGCCACAGTACCCTGTATTTGCCACATGTAGCTGTGATTGACATGATGCACAGTGATGCTGTGTCTCATACCTGCAGCATCATCAGACATCAGACTGTGCTTTTACAGTTTTATTCCTCATACACATGCACACATATATATCCAGACTACTAATCTCCCAGCTGCGTATGAAGCCTTCTACACACAAAGTCTTTTAGCATTAGCTACAATAAAATCTAGGAGTTAAACCATTCTTCTCAAAACAATCTCAAAGAAAACAAGTATTTGAGGAAACAGAAATAGTCACTTTTAGAAATGTTAGAAAAGGAAGCAGAATTGATGAGGGTTGG
This sequence comes from Lagopus leucura, assembly GCF_019238085.1. Classification (NCBI taxonomy): domain Eukaryota; kingdom Metazoa; phylum Chordata; class Aves; order Galliformes; family Phasianidae; genus Lagopus; species Lagopus leucura. Next base: position 7,799,169 of record NW_024962256.1, read on the forward strand.
AACACACAGCATGCCTATTAGGAAGGAAAACCATTAAAGTAAACAAGATACTCTCATTACAAAAGTATTTGAACAATGGTTAGTTTCATTTTAGCTGCTGATTATAATGCTGATCATTTTAGCAGACTGGCTGTACTAACACAAGGTGTACCAGCCTTAAAAAGCCATCCATTAAACAAGGGAAGCTCAGCATTTTTGCATTTGCTAGTTGAGATTTTGTACTTCAGGTGCACACTTTTGAATCCGAACGTCTCATAAATGTTTTTAGTCCACATATAATTTCCTGCATCCCACCACTACCATCCCCCACACCTCCTGCTTTCATAACATACACTTCTCTTTGACTTGCACAAATACACTGCAGCACACATTTCTGGCTCCCAAAGAAAACATTAGGGAGTGGGTGTGCTTCCTTAAGATTGTATTGTGCCTAAAGATAAGCCAAGCAGAAAACAAAGAACACATTATAAGCAACTGGAATAGTGGCTTCTGAGGTTTCCAACACTTAAAAATGTTTAAAGTAGAGTGGATATTGATGACAAACACCCACCTTCTAGACTGAGAACCATACCATTGCTTTTTAGTGGATGAATCAGCAGAGGACAGATATTTGATAACAATACATTTGGCCAAGGCTGTACTTATGATACTAAGCAGAGAGGTCAAAGTCAGTGAGACTGTAATGCATGGCTGCTGTAGGAAATGCGACCCAGGATAGGGACATACAGGAACATTTAGCTTGGCAAAGGGGACACTGGGTATGTTACTTTTCAAAGCCCCACAAAGCCATCCATGAAGCAGGTCTATTGGGATGGAACAGTTGGTAGATGAGATGCTAGGCAGGATGCAGTCTAACTGGGAGCCTGCCATTGAAATCATAAAGGAGCCTAACAAGCTATAAAAATAAGTAAAAACCTCTGGCATTTTCAAAGGTTTGACAGTTGTAACTCAGAGATGCTCTGTGCCAAAAAGAACTTTCATTCTCAAATTGTTTTCAGTTCACTTTGATATGAAATTTTAAAAATCCCAATTTCCTTCCTTGAGTCTGCCAAAATAACAATTAAATGCCAAAGTGGCTGATTAAAGCCCCAAAGGAACACAAATTTTGATATGACTTTGACCCTAAGCGATAGACTTCACTAGTTAAACCATTTGTTTTAAATTCCATTATCTGGAATAAATTGCCTAAGAATTGTTTGTAACACACAGGATTCTGCACCTATTAAGACTACATTCAGATTTGCTACTTGGGAAAAGCAAGAAGATACTTTGCAGTGCTAGAAAGACTCTTAGAACTTTACTAAGAGGATACGTAGGAGAATATGTCATGTAAATATTCATACATTGCATGTAGACTCTATTTTGACCATATTACAGGGATAATATTATCACAAGAATGATTGAGAACAACTGACACAGGGTAATACTTGGTTCTTTGCAGCCTGCTGATACTCAAAACTGGGAGAAAAAAATACATTCAGAATTACTGTTATATGAATATGACATGGTACAGAACATGGCTGGATTTGGTCGGGTTTCAAGCTTTCTATAACCCAATGAATTTCATTCTTTCACATCTGGAAATATTGTTTCTAACTTCATCCTTTTAGGTGACATCTCATACTCCTCATTCTAATCCATGTTTGGTATTTTCTTCCCCAGAATTTAGAGTGATCATAAAAGAACATTAGCCTATCTTAGAAGGTAGTTTTCTGCTGCATGCTCTTCCAAAAAGCTTCAGAAAAACACACATTGTAAAGATCCCAAATGCAGTTTTCAAGTATAATAAAAAGGATCTCAGACTTTAGTGTGTCTAGCACATAACTAAATATAGAGACAGGGAAGATGGAACAAACGTTTTATATACTCAGGTTGAACTACAGCAGTGAACTACAGGACTCATTTTGATCCTCAGAGCAAATAACAGGACTACCTTGCACATAATGCCACAACGTCGTGTCGTGGCAAAATAAATATTGCCCTTTCATAAGTACCCCTACTGGAAACACAGAAGAACTGAACTGACTGTAAAACAATTAGGTATTTAAATGTAGTGTTTTGGCATTGGACTTGTCAATAGTAATTGCTCTGAGCTACTGGAAAATCTGGATTAGAAACCGGATATGGAAGGAAAAGTATTTCACGAACAGCAGCCAGGATGGGATTTGCCACAGCTTGAAACTAACTAAAATGTTTCCAAAACTCACCTTGAAAGAAAACTGGGATCCAACTGAGTAAAACTGTTGGCCCGCTTACCAAGCACAGCCCAAATGCCCACTCTACTTCCCTTTATATTTTCCTGCAACAGAAACAGCAATGCAGACCCCAGACAGCACTGGGTAACAGTAATTCCCATTTCCCTTCAGCAGAGTTAGTTAGGGTCTTGCATCATCCAGGAGATCTACAGACAAGTTCCAGTCAGCTTCCTGAACAACCCTGGCCTGATTCAGCAGAGATTATAAAGGCATGGCATGTGTGCAACAATTCTGCACAGAAAAAATTCTTTGCTCAAAGCTTGCTGCCTCTTCTTCCTCTCCTCAATTGCCTTTGAGTCGCTTTGAGTTATGGTGTATGTGTTCTTTGCTTGCTTCTTCCACTCTGTATCTGTATGGCTGTAAGCTACTCATCCAATAATGAGACCTGTATTAGAATGTGACATCTTGATTCCTGGTATCTATGGTCCTGCAATGCAAAGTATAGCTATAAGTATGCTACATTTGGTTTACAGCGTTGTCTTATTTCCTAGAACAAAAGCACTAAGAGCTTAGTATCCCTTTTTTGTTGTTGTTGTTTTTGCCTTAATCTATGGGTTTCTTTTCACTATTTATTTCACATCCCAACATAACATGAACTGTTGAAAAGAAGATATTGTAATTTGAACCCACGTATGTAAAGGGAAGTTGGAAGAAAGATTGGCTCAGGTGATGCTCTCAGGAAGCACAAGAAAATGATCAAAGTATGCAACTTCTTCAAGATTTGGTTTGTTAATCCTACCACATGTTTGTGAATGCAAGGTATTAAAAGGACATAACTCTTTTTAACATGTGAACAGATTCCAGGCAAAACTATCTCAACTGAGCCTCTGCACATAGCAGGCCTCAAATCTTTAAAGCCTCTCCTTAACTGTCATTGCAATAATTTTTTATGGCTCACAGTGACAGAAGTCCCTATCCACATTTTCAGCTTTTCACAAAGTGAATTAGAGAGAATGACACTTCCAAATTTCCACTGCAGAAGAATTTTAGGAGTTTCTAACAAATATTTGTCCCAACAAGTCTGACAGTTTAATTTGCCTCATCCATTGGGAAGGGAAAGGAAAAGGGGAAAGGTCCCAGATGTTTCAGAGGTCTCAACAGCTCCTGAGCTTTCCAAAAACACTAGACGTGAAAGACATGGATTACAGAAATAGCTCACATACTTTATTTGCCTACACTAACTACAGACCACAGGAGCAAGTTGAAACCCTGCTTTTTCTTTGCCCAATTATTGAAGCGAAGCAAAAATTCTCTCTGCAAGGTGAATAAACTTAAGCCATAAGTAAAGTCCTGCTTAAATATTGACATAGAACAGTATATTCTCTACTACCCACTGTTTAGTTAGCAATTAAAGTATTAGATAACAAGGCACATGTACACAGCTGGATGAAGAAACCTCAAATTTCTGAGCTGTGTTCCAGATTCAAGTGTCGGCATAGAGTCAAAATGACTTCTATCTTGCCAGTGTTAACAAATTTAGATTAAGTATACAGATACCAAATTTCTTGCATGATTTATTGACTATGTAATGCTAATTTTTGTACCCATACAATTTGTAAAGTCTCATTTTACTAGGTACTGTATAAAGAAACACATCAAGCATATGACAATACTAGATATGAAAAGGGATGTTGGTTTATTCCGTATTTCTCCCGAGCCCCAGAAGTAACCTGTGTTTTGCCCAGTTGCCATGGCATTCACCTTGCAGACTAGATAGGCAGGGGACCTGACCAAGACATTGCCTAATATTGCTTAAGACTGAGGTCTTGGTGCCCAGGTACCTGCAAAAATCAAAGCCCTTTCAAAAGGATTCAACACACACAAACCTTCCCTACACTCCTGTTCACTGCTCATCACTTACACTGCTGCAGCAACATATGATATAAACTATCAGCTGTGCTTCTCAGTGATAAGTTACAAACAAGAAAAAGGTGGAAGTATTGTATAGAGTTTTCAGTAGAATGGAATTCTCAGAGAACCCTGACAGGACTGAGGTGATTCTGCATTACTCAAATGCAAAAGGAGCCATCTGTCAGCTGACCCTATGCCTCATTACAGCGTAAGAACTTTCATTTCAGAATAGATCACCCAACCCTCTCAGCCTTGCAATATTTGAGAATGAACATTACACTACAACATACTGAAACTCTATTTCATGGGGTATTATTATATTTCATGGGATATTACTCAAAGAACGACAGCAAAGCTTAGTTAAAAATGACATATTTAACCAGGTTCACATTGATTAGGACAGAGAGCCATAAACAATATTTATGCCCTGTCAAAAGTGAAGTTCTTGCAGTTAAATTGAGAAGGCTTTCTTGCTAGCTTGCCACTTGGAACATACTGTGTCTCCAATTCATTCCTGTGAAAACTCAGAATATTATTTTAAAAATTAACCAAACACAGGTTTGTATAAAAGAAATCATTGAACTATACATTTCACTGAGTACAGCTGTGAGGTCAGACAGTCCCAATCACTTCCCTGGCAAGGTATTGAAAATACTATTAGCAAATTACACAGTGAACCAAGCACATAAGATAACTGATAACTGTTTGTTGAGCATTGCAACAGATCTATTAGGTTTAATAGGACCACACAAGTTTCACAATACAACGAGAAGCTGAGAGATGAGCTCGACATGGTGGCATGGTATGCATCCCTCCAATCTAAGGGATGGATTTAGGGGGCAAGATGACCAACTGCACGGGTCTTGTCGTCTGCCAGAAAAGCATCTGGTCCTAAGAAGAACATGAATTTGTTTCTGCAGCTTTCACATCCATTTGTCACCGCAAAAAGTGAACGCAGCCTCCTTCAAGTGCAGTTCAAAGTTACATGGACCAACCAGAGTGTAGTGGAGTCATTATTTTAATTCTCTGAACTCCATGTTTACTTAGATAATTTGTGAGGAAGATCCATCACAAAACAAGTTAGGGTTTATGGCCCTATTTCACATCATGTCTTCCTTCACTTAGGATGCATTTCACAAAGCAGCACTTAAATGCAATCAATAAACAGATTAAAGAGGGCAGGATCAAAACCAGGGTTCTTCAGGAAGAAATTAAATTCTTAGTTCTGATGTATCTCATAGAAAGTGTGAACTGAAGAGAGCGTCCCACAGGGACAGCAGAAGCGCCTCTCATAGGCACTACAGACATATTTTAGACCTGCCCCACTAGTAGCCCTGGAGCTCAGGGGCAGCTCTTGCATGGCTTGATCACCCTTAATCTTCCTTCAGCGTGGCAGCAGTGCTTATTACGTTTAATTAAAATCACCTACAAGCTCTGTGTGTAGTCAGAGAAGATCTTTCAAAGCCCTGTGTGAGTTCCTTTTTGGCAAAGCCCTCAGGGCCAAATGATATGTTGGCCTGTAGCTCCTCACAAGAGGACAACTCTGAGAGCAGCGTTGCTCCCTTGCCTCCATGACAAGGACCTGTGCCTTCTGAGCACTACCTACAAGCAAAACTGGCTCAGTTAAGCCATCCTGCACATGCCTGAGTAGCAGCACTGCCCTGCTCACAGTATTCCACCAACACTGTTTGCAGATAGGTACTAGATACATCCCCAGTCCTCCCTTCCCCTTGTACCTCTTTTTTCTAGCCAATCCAGCACAGGAGTTGGAATAGGAACACAATTGGAAAGCAACAGTAAAGTCAGGATCAGGCTGGCAGAACACACACACAACAGAAATAAAGTCTAACATGACTCTTTCTATACATGCATGGCACTCGTGTCTGGATGCTCTGACCTGTGAAAACAAGTATTTGTATGTATTCTTAGAAAGCTCATCACAGAAATAGTCATAAGCTTATAACAGAATGCAGCATAAATTAAAGAGACTGGTAGAAATCTGACTCAGCAAACAAGTCCAACCAATGCCTCCTAACTTGTGAGTGCTAACTAGCTGGAGAGATGCAGCAATATTAACATCCACAGGTCCATTCCTCAGAAGCAGATCAAATGAACTGTCCTGTAGGGAGCCAGAATACTTTGGTGACACTGCAGGAGCACACAGCTGCCACAGTGCCCAGCCCTCAGTTTTTCATCAGCTTAACTTAAAGGAACAAACCGATACACACTTAGAAATGCAACTCTACTGCATTGCAGCAGAAGATCTATATTTATATAGCTTTCATAAGAAAATCATACATAAGTTTTCATCACAGAGAAATAACTGGCAGGAGAGGGTTCAGTCACTTCACCATTAGAAGAAGTTATCAGATGTTACAATTTTTACCATCCACAGCTCAAAGCACATATTTTTACCATCCACAGCCCAGGGCCTCAGCACTATCTCGCACTTCACAGAAACAAACACTTCTGCACAACACTTCAAAGGTCCTTCCCAACAGGCGCCATGAAACCCAGCTGCACGGTGCCCCAAACACAGCCACTGCCAGCGCCTGCCTGGTGCCAACAGAGCAACATGGGATAAAAAAACATCACAGCGCTGGGCCGGCAGCCAGCACAAGGAGCACCCTATGCAAACACTGACCGAGCTCTCAAGAGCTGAAGCACTGCCCCGACAATGCAGAGACTCACAGCACGTTCACACAGGGGTCCGTGGAGCCGTGGGCACTCACCTCAGGGCAGGTGGACATGGCACAGTGTGAAGCAGCTCCTCCAGCCTGCTGCTCTGCTCCCATCCCCATCAACAGGCAGCCAGCACATGCCTGACCTTCCAGACCACAAGGGCAAGTCTGTTCCTCTGTTAAAGAGAAGAAATAATAATAGTAACAAAAATGGCAACAAAGACAAATCAGCTCATGGAGAAAGAACAAGGCTGGAGTGACTGCAGGAAATGGAGGCCCTTGCTGTTAGCATGGGCCAACAGCCACAGCCCATGCTACATGCACTGCCACAGCACATACCCCTTGCTCAGCCCCTTTCCTTCTTCACCACATCGCAGTGCAGTTGCAGTGGCCTAACATATATTGCAGCATCCTAGCACATACTGCAGCATCATCCTCAGAGTGAGGAACACAGCCACGCACACCTTCCAGCCCATGGGGATGTACACCCAGATTACACAGCTGCTCCTGATGCACTTCTCACACTGTAGGTTCACACAGCCACAAGCAGGCAGAAAAGCAGAACTGCAACCAAAAAAGAAGAGCCAGCTGCTCCAGGAAAGCGGAGGTTTTCCTACTCTTCCTCATAGCATTTCTCCAGGCAAACAATTCAACAGAAGCCCTTCCTGGTGTGGGCCTGGGTGCAGCCTTACCTGCTCCCCTGCTAGGCTGCATCTCTGGAAACCTCACACAGCCTCAGCTGAAGACGCATCTCACACTCACCAATACTCCCCAAAAATGCTGCAACTACACTTTACTTGGTGTATTCCCACACCATAATGAAGTAATCCCACCAGGGAGGCACCCTGAGCCAGCAGCAACCCAGCTGCAGCCCCTCTACAATCACCAAACCACTCAACTCCTTGCAGCTGCTGAACCTGATCACCAAAGTGCATAGCAAGAGGTGGCTGCTTTCTGCAGGGGTTCTTCATAACCCCCAGATTCCATAAGCATTTCAGCCTTCAGAGTATTGCTTTGGAAATCTCACTATCATTGGGAAATATCAAAGAATTGGGATGACCATAAAGTTAAATGGAATGTGAGATCAACTGTTAGTTCGTATAGAGCCACACTAACTTCTGTAACTGTTAAATGAGATGTTTTAAATATCCTTTGTCTTCATCTTATGATTGTTAAGAAAACAGCAAAGGAAATGCTCCCTCTGAATAAGAAACGAAGTAAAAGCAGATTTCTCTGTTGCTCTCTGGCTTTTCAAGTTCCTCACAGGAAAGTATTTCTACTCAAAAAAAGAACTTACCAACCCCTAAACAATGATAATTACACAAGAGACTCTACTAAAGACACTAAGCACACACATCCACCCTAAAATCCACCTAATCCTACTTCCATCAAATACTTTTGGTGTTTATGTTGCTTTAGAGCAGTATACTGAGCAGGTGTTTCTCATCTGACTTACAGTAATTAAGATAACACTTTTAGCATGGGAAAGACATGCAAATGGAAGAAAAATCTAATAACAAGGATAAATAAAGGGGTATGGCAAGGAGGTCACAGAATCATTTGTAACAGTGGTTTAATGCTTGTAGGAAATATTATCAACTGCTACAGCATACCATAAACTCAATGACTACTGCTATAGCCCTTGAGTTTACAGTATTGCTTCGGAGAATATTGACTCAAACTGGCACTTGAAACCTGTAATACCTCCTAGAAGACATCAGTAGATTGGCACTTTTAGCTTTTTTATTCCTAATTAGACATATCCAGGAAAGACATCAACATCATTTTGCTCACATAATCATAGATACCAGGAAGACTTCACATGTAGCCCAGAACTGGTAGGTGTTGAGCAGTTCCTCAAACACTACACTTTCAAAAGTTAATTTAAAAATAGCTCTAAAGGCAATAATCTTGCCTCTCCTGAGCTATTGCATAACATACATGCCCCCTACTATGCTGTCTTCCAACAGCCATTAGAGCAGATTTTAGAACCTGTTATGCTAAAGGCTATACTCAGAATGATGAAATGGAGGTTTGCTGATTACTTGATACCTTCACAACAGAGGAAAGCTTTGAACACCAAATACACCATTTGTATTAAAGACTGCTTTTGTTAGAACAGAGTTAGTTTGTAATCAAATAGCCACAACCAGAAACCATAGCAGCAACTTAATCCTGCTTTAGAAACACGATGTAGGAAGGTTCCACTGGTACAGAATGAAGTCCAATTCACAGACTCTCTGTGTGTGTATGGATGCAAACATCCTCGCTATTAGCTTATATTACTATGTTCATTGACACTTGCTGATGCTCTCATTTATCTTGCTAATACAAACATATTACTTGGTCAGGTCCTTCTGAGGCCCCTTCCAACCCCAGCTACTCTGAGAGTCCTTACTCTAACATTTAATACAACCTCAAGAAAAAACTCTGTGCCTTGAACGTATCGTGGCTGATCAACCCAATGATGACATGGCACCTGAATCCCCAAAACAGTTTGTTCATTAGCCTTAAGATATATGTGGTAAAATATTTTTTTTCCCAATTTCTGTCCTGGGGAAGATAAACTATATCTGGGACTGTGAATCTGGCTACTCCGGAAGGATAAAGGAAAGCAGGTTTACCAGACTTCATTGGGAGCTCACCTTTCAACAATTTGACAGTTAACTAGATTTCAAAACAGTGTCTGTCTGTTGCTTTGTGTGCTTATTTAGGATTTGAATAAACTCCCTGATTGCCCTAACTAACATTTGATATAATATTTGACTGATTTAGTTCATCTGAATGCAGAGAATCCACAGACAGATTACATCCCAACTAGATGCTGCTGTTATTAAACACAGGCCAGGACTTCTGTCCTGACATTCTCCTTTCTCCCTTTCATTCACCATTCAACTGCTCAGAGAACTGCTGGATGCCCTGTGCTAAAGCCACATCATCTGACACCTATTAATAAATACACAGCTGCTCCTCACCCCACTTCCCCAAGGGTATTTCCATCCTGCTACCACATCTTTTGCCCCATTCAGACCAAAACTTCACATTCAGCAAAAGGAAGACCAACTGTGTTTCCCTATACCTTTTTTCTTCCTAAAATTAATCTTACACTATGCTTATGAGATAGAATTATCAACATTAACTCTTTAGTCATTAACACTGCTACAGTCAGCCAGAAGTGCTGCACTTGCTTTTTCCCTCTGTTCCTTTCAGAGACCTGGTGTAGCAATTGGACAGATTAATATGATGGGAAAAGCATTACAACAGAGATGTGATGACAAAAAGCCTGACACAATAAAAACACACTATAAAAGAAGGGAAGATGATTACTCACCTGTACCAGAAGATTCTAGGTTCACATGAGAAAGCTTCACCAAGGAGGGATCTCCAGGAAGAGAACCTTCCCCAGTGGCAGTCAGCCCTTAAATGGGGTCTAAGAGAGGTGCAGCGAGGCTCCAGCCCTTCTGATCACACAGCTGAATTGCCTTAACCAGTGATCCCAGGGCTGACCGGGTCCTTTCCCCAGGTGCTCAATCAGTGGTTCAGACTCAGCAGTTACCATCCACCTGGGCAAGCACCTCTGATGCAAACAAAGAAAACACAGAATGTAGCTTCTGCTGAAGCCAATGATTTTAAAGGTTGTTTTTCTAAATGTCCAGAGATAGTAAGAATTCAGGACTCATCATGCGAGAGCACCAAAGAAGAGAGAATGAGGCCAAAGTGAATTCTGTTCAAAATCCAAACAAATATTCAAATATTTTGGCAAATACTTGCCAGAATCTCTACAGTCCAGTTCATACCTACATTTGATTTGTGACCCTCTCATAAGGCCAAATGAATGAGAGACTCCTGCTGTCCTCAGCACTGTCCAGAAAGGCAACTTCTCAATACAGAGTTTGGAAGCTGGATGAACCTGCTTTGGCGGGGGGGTTGGACTCAATGATCTCTAGAGGTCCCTTCCAACCCCTACAATTCTGTGATTCTGTGGAAAAAAAAAAAAAAAAAAAAAAAAAAAAAAAAAGAAAAAGTTAATAGTTGCCAGCTATTAAAATGGACTTGTTTATATTTGCTATGGAGTTTCTCCTCCTCTGGGCAACTTTGGCCCTAGCAAAGGTGATCAGTGGTAGGCAGTGCAGAGTTCTGGGATGTCCTACTTGCACCAGACACGCTCCTGTCTGTGAAGAGACAGCTGCTTTGTCACCGTGAGCTGATCTTGCTTGACATGAAGCAGTAAAGACACCTAAAACCCCTTCCCCACAGATCATCTCCATCTCACACAGAAAACACTGCAATAATACCATTGGTAAAGAATAAGCAAAAGCAATACGTATAAAGAGAGCATGAGTTATACTCTAATGAACTATTTATGGCATTGTAAAGGTGTAGTGGCCCAGAGTGACAGGAGATATCCTTTCCCCTTCTGCTTTAAAACATTCTGCCTCCAATTCTCCTTATTCTCGTAGCAGTAATTGTCTTAAAATAATTATGTGGTTCTGTAGTAGTTCAAACAAGGACAATTCCTTCAAGCTGAAAGTCTGCTTTATATCCTTAACCATTTACACTGCTTTGCAATCACAGTCAGCTGGTTAGGACCACCTGATCTCAGTTTTCATGCCACGTTATCAAAAACCAAAATAAAACAAAAGACCTGTCAGCAGCATTAAGATTGCAGTCATGGCTAAATGCCTTTTGATGCCTTTTTAAACTTCCAAAGCGCTCAGTAGATTTGCTGCATTGCTGCTGGTAGGGCTGGGCCCTCCTCCAGAAGCAGGGACTGCCTCCTTTCTGACCCGTGAGGCTGCTGATATTCTCGCTGCGTGATGAGCTAAGTTTGTATCTTTGCATCTGTAATTTTGGAAAATGCCATACACATCCCAATAGCTTGCTTGTTGTAACCTAAAAGCAAACATCCAAATTGAAGAATTTATCCAAAAGCTGCTTCAATACATTTGCATTAATTTAAGGATATTCTTTTTCCCATATGTCCCTCCTACAGCATCAGTGTTGAAACTACATTTTTCATAAATTTGTTCTCCTCTTTATCTGAACCAAAATGTTCTTCTGATCAAATTGAAGAGCCAGTGTTTCCAACTATAAACAAGATGCTGCTATGTGGCATGTAAATATTCACTCTCCTGGGCAATGGCAATGCCTCCAGGCATTTAATTCCATCCTTATCAATTTGTTCTTGAGGTGGAAGGAATTTTATCTAGCAGAAATTGAACAGGGAACTGGTTCTGAAAACTTACAGCATTTTGCCAGTTGAACTCATAGCAGGAATATCACTGTGAATATACAGGATTTGAAACCATTTGGATAACTGACCTAATGTAAATAAAACACAGCACAAATTGTCTAGGAAGTTCATGAATGTTTACATTAATTTAATTAGATCTCAGTTTTAGAGCGAAACTAAGAGCCAGACAATGCAGATAAAGGATAAATACAACTCCTCCAATTAACAAGTTATCCATAATCTTTTTTTTTACATCATATCTTCTAGTAAGTCTCATTAGAGGTGCTGAGAAGAAATTAACTACTTTACTAAAGTCATTATTCAGAGCTGGCAGTAGCGATGTTTTGGCATATGTTCATGAGCACCCTTTGTGGAGCTTAGGAAAAGATACAGCCCTTTATTTGTGCTCTCTGGCTATCTGCAAATCTAAGTGACAGATGTGACAGCAGCATACGATATTGGTCAAAGAAGGCTGAACCCAAGTGGGTGCATTGCATTGCCTGCCAAAACGCAGAAACCTTGAAACGTTCCTGTAGGAAGAGAAAGATTTAGAAGTGTCTCTCTGATTCCTGCTGTTCCAGCTGCGTCTCAGACTTACGGCTTCAAACTACAATCCAGCTGCTGGTGTTTTCATTCCAATTAAGTTTTGAGTGTTTTTTAAACAAAATATTTTCGTAGAGTGACTATTAAGAGATTTCATCATGGTTTGATTTCAAGCAGCGAACGTGTACTGAATCACCAAGGCTGAATCTGAGAGATGAAGAAACGTGTGTTTGGAGATTATAAAAATGCTAAAGGCTTTAACTTGGCAAGCAGAATCCAGAGAGCTAAATTTGACTCAAGGGATGCCAAAGTATTGAGGGCTGTGATAAACAGTAACCCAGACCTCCTCTGTAAGCTGTCCATTAATACGGGACCTGAGGGACGCATTATAAAATTAATAATTGGCAAAATCAAAACACATCCAAAATCTAGAGTGCAGTGTCCAGGTTATACAGTCAGTACAGTAGCTGTCTCTAGGAGATCATATTGCAGAAGCTCTGGAAGGTGGTTATTTGTTCTAAAGCAAAATTGAGATTCATTTTTAAGGAGGTCAAGTGGCAGCCAATGCAGCCAGGATGAAAGCTGCTTGCTCCTGCAGCCAGCAGTGTTGACGTGGATCAGGTACACGTGACCTGCAGAGCTTCAGCAAAGATGGGGGGCCCTTCTGGGGAAGAAAGCAAACGGGGAAGAATGCACTTTTACCCCATATGCTGCTGCTTCTTCTGATAGTGCTGTTGTAGGAAGAGCAGCCTGGAGAGCAGAGAAGGTGACTCTCATACAGCATTCTTCTCAGGGACTTAGTTTTGGACTTACAGTGCCTTTTCTCCAAAGCCTCTCAGCAGCCCTTCAGTGGAGAGGCAGCAGACGTGCTCACCATTTCTTCCCAGCTTCCACAAGATTCTGGGGGGAAACCAGCATTTTTCTGTTGGATCTGGGAAGCAGTGATCACTGCGGCAAGGCAGCTCCAGTTGGTAAATGCTGACTGCCAGGCCCATGGCCACATGAGATAGGAAATAGCACACCTGCCATAGTATCTGCCATGCAGCTGTGGTTCTGTATGGCTGGCTGGTGGTTTAGAAGAAGTAAACACATTCCTTTTATTTGAAGCTTCTCTCTAGCAAATTATTGTAATGAAATGGCCAAGTACATGGACAGTAAGTACACAGTAGTAGTTCCCTTCAGATTGATCACAGAATCACAGAATCACCAAGGTTGGAAAAGGCCTTCAAGATCATCCAGTCCAATCATCCACCTGTCACCAACAGTACTCGCTAAACCATGTCCCTCAACACAAAATCCAACTGATGGCCTCAGCATTCAAAATGCTGGCACTTATTTAGACATACACGGACAGTCCTTCTTCAGCAGAAGCTTACTAGTCAGTGATGCATGTTTCTCAAAATGGTATGCTAAAAACAAGCATTGCACCTTTCAGTATTTGCCTCTTAAACAACAGCTCAGAGCAGGGATTTATAGAAGGAGGCAGCTTCCTCTCTGCACTGCTCTGACACCATGAGAAACTTAACCACAACATTAGTAGCAAAAGGATGGTTCTCAGTGGCAGCAAACGCACCAAGACTTTGCTGAGGACCCTTGTTACTACTCAAAGTTGAGCCTTAGTTGCTGGCTCCATAGTGGAGTCACAATGGAAGTTCAGATAAAGATAGCAGTATAATTTATAATAAATTTATGACAATTATTACTGCCCTTTCATAACTATTAACCACAGAACTAGGACACGTAGGCGCCAGAAACACCAAAAGATTTAAGTGACTTAACACATGGACGCAGCAAAAAGAGAAACCTGTGGGTTTTTTCTTGTTTGTTTAACTTGTTTATCTCTTTGGAAGTTTAGTCTCATCTTTCATTGTTAGAAAAGTGTTGGGTTATTTCCACTGGGTTAAAATATGCTGGGACATCCTCCTCCACTGAGTTCAGGAATATACTCTTGATCCCCAAATGAGAATCAACTCAATATGTAGCCAGCATAAGGAGCACAGGCACTAATATTTCAGCATCTTTCCATTTTGCAACTAAATGAGGAGCACATTTTAATCATACATGCTTCTAGCAGCAACAGATATAGCAACAACATTATTGCCACTGCATTTGTTAATGCGCCTAACCTCAAGGAATACCAAGCGTTTCTTTCTCAAAAGATATAAAATAGATGGAAGAGGAAAACCTCAAAATGTCTGGGACTCATTACACAGCTATTGCCCTCAATTTGAGGAAAAACAATTGCATTCAGTAGTAATAATAGTTACTTATACTGCTTGCTATTTTTCTGGAAGTCAGTTGCTGGGGTATGGGTGTGCTGAGAAACAACGTGGAGAAGAAGAAACCCAAAGCTATTTAAGAAAGTGTTTACAAATTCAGCATGCAGCTTGGCTATGTTGGGATCATATCTTTGCTATGAATTAACTAAGTGGGAATGTTCCACCCAATAGGAACATGTCATTCATGCCTGCTGCTCCACTCGGACTGAAAGCAGCCATCGTGCCTGCAGAAACCAAAAAAACCCTCTGACTTCCCACTCTGTCATTCAGTGTTCCTTTTGCTCCCACTTCTGCCCCACAGGTGAAAGCAAAGCCCTAAGTCTGAAATGGCAAAGGGACTCCCAGGTCCTTACTGCTTAAAAAAACGCTTTCAGAACATTTGGTGGCTTTTTTTAAGCGACTTAAAAAGAATCAGGAAAACCTTTCATCCTTTGTTCTCACTCCATGCTTGTTGAAGCCTCAGCTCGAGTGATGTTTGCAAAAGATTTCACTAGCAGTATCTGGCAACTCCAGCTGAACTGAGTGATTGCGTTTAATTGCATTTTGGTTTCATAAACTTGATGTCATAAATCTACCGACTGTCAAACAGAGGGGGTTGATTAATGGAGCAATGGCTGTCCTCAGCTGAGTTACAAAGAAATCGGAACAAACGCGCACATCTTTGAGGCCGTATGCTGTCTAACCAGCGATGTGACATGTGCTCCAGGCCATGGATGTGAGGGCAGGAGATGTGGGAAGCTTCAGCAGGAGCAGCAGTGGAGCCAGGCCATGGAAAGCAGCTCTCATTTCTCGTCTGCCTGCAACCAGGGAAAGAAGGCATAAGGAAACCCAGAATAGATTCTGTCTTCTTGTTTATTGTCCTATCATGAAACTGCAGAGACAGCAGAAAAATAAGGATTGTAGGCTTTAGATGGGCCCAGAAACTGATGATTTCTTCAAGTTTGGATCCAAGTTGGATCCTTCATCTTTGGGACAGTTGGGTCAGAAAGGCAGACTGGGCATGAAATTCTTGGGGTCATTTTAAGACTTGCTGGAACCACCCTGGATGTGATTGTTGTTTCCCAATTGCTGAACCAGATGAGAATCTGCAGAGTATTTGTGAACAATGAAGCAAAAAGTCAAATGAGAGGAGCGAGCAAGCACTGCCAAATACTGAGGGAAAAACTGCTTTTTACTTACATAATAAAAACATTTCTCCCTTAGAATTTCTTCTGGTTTGTAACAGTTTTATTGAATCTTCCAAAACTCTGTCATGACTACATCTATTATATGACTACTGAACATTTATATGACATTAGCCTCAGGATTTAGCAATTCGTAGGGCCGGACCTACAAGAATTCTTGTACAGATCCAATCTTTACAGATAATGAGAGATAAACATTTTATTTTTACTGAAAAATCACCCCAAAAGGCTACTGAGCATTAACAAACCAGTGGACCATAATTCACTGACTGCTAATAAGTAGAATATTACATCTCCTCTCCTGTGAATTGTGTCTTGGATTACATCAGCTGAAGAAGCCCATCATTTGGCACAAAAGCTGTCAGGAATAAGAACTGTGGAAATTTTAAATGATAGGAAGAAGTTTACATTTAGAATTTTTTTATTTATTTACAACTCCCTAGCACTATACTTTGTTTATTTCCCTAAAATCTGTGATCTGAAAAATGCAAATTCTTCTTCAAATATCTTAATGAAAGTAAATAAAAATAGCTAAGGAAGCTGGTAAGGAGAGGGAGTGTTCATGAAGGAAAATGCTTCAGAAAAGCTGGATGCAGCAGGCATGTTGCATGACGGCTGTTTTATTCCAAGCCTATTGGCAGCTCCTGAGGAGATGAGCACACACACGTCTTCAGAAGCTGGTGGCTTCCTGGAGCTGGTGAGGAGAAAATGAGCAGTTTCCCAAGGAAACGCTTTGAATTAAGAGCCAGTACCAGCTGGGAAGGATCCTCCCCTCCAATTTATTGCTTGGATCATCACTCTCCATTCAGCTGAAGCCCTCTGTATGAATCTTCTGCACCACCAGCAGGAAGGCAGCCCCCAAAATCCCTCATCTGTGAACTAGCTGTGCACAGGTGGACCTTGCACACTGCAAGCCTTGTCCTGTCCTCTGCAAGACTGGCAGTACTCCTCATAACTGGTGGGAGGAGCAGGCAGCTGTAATGGAGAAAGCTGCTACAGAAAGCTTAGATGGAACAACTTAACTAGAAGTCAATGAATGCATTATGTGTGAAGTTCTGTCCACTGTCAAGGAGAGCAAGGAACAACAATGTGCTCATGCCACCACGCTTGGTGGCTCGCCAGAAAACCCCACTGCAGGCCACAGGCCTTGGCCAGGGCTTCCCCAGGTGCATGGGCACAGGGCCCCTGCAGCAACAAGCTGCTCCCAAGCACAGCTGGTACTTGAGCCTTAGCACATCACATCTGGGCTCCTTCTGAAGGATCATCAGAAATGATGCAAGAAGATGCAGTGCCATTTTCTCCAGCCATGTCACAGCTGCTCTTACAGACCAGGACACAGCCTGCTGTTCTGCATGCTCCCCAGCACTGCTCCCATCTCAGATCCCTCATCTACTGAATTTAGCAGTATTGAGCTTTCAGTTTGTGCGTCGCTGTGGCAGCAAGCTTTTGGAAAAGAAAGGGATGTATGCTACTGAATAGACTTAAAATTATAGCTGTGCCAGGGAAACGTGCCTTGGCACAACACTGCACCTTGGCTACTTTCTTCTTTGAGATGTGTTAAAAATCAGGGATTTTTAACAAATCAGGGACTGCCAGGGACTGTTCTATTTTCCATAAATTTTAATTCATTTGGGTTCCAGTAAATCAAATCAGAGATTTCTCTGTAAAGCACCAGGGCTTTCATTCACTGTCCTGTGCCTTCAGTCTCTCCTTGTTGCCTCAGACAATGCTAAGGCATGATACCATAGCAGAGGAGATGAGTTCCTCCACTGCCACTGGCAAATATTAGTCCTCCTTTGGAATCCTGTGAGGCTTTGGAATAGTTTGTCCCATCCTTTAGCTCTGTCAGACTCCTCACAATCCCAGTCACCAGCCCTGCCTTCACTCACAGCAGCCTGGGCAGGGGCAGTGGGCTTTGTGCCACAGCTGGTTCATCAGAAATTTCATCAAGAAATTCTTGGAAAATCAAACAAACAAACAAAACCAAACCTGATTTTCAATCTGAACTGAAAAGAAAACATTTTAAAAGTGAAACTATTTGCAGGACTTTTGAGCTTGCAGGACTTTGTGTCACTTTGAGTTAGGCTAATAGTTCTGTTTGGACAAAAATCAACGTATTCCATTTTGACTTTATATATTATCTCCCACTATGAAATAAACTCAACATAAAATGACTTCATTTCCTTCTGACAAGATAACTCTGATGGGGTCACGCCACTCTGATAAGGTCAAAATACTTTATCTTCTGCAAGGCACTCGTGCTTTAGAGTTTTTTGACAAAACAGGGCTTTTCACTGCATAATTATTCAAAGTCAGAAAGGCTTTGGCAGCCATAATAATCAGAGGCAAGCCAGGACCTGGTTCTTAAAATCCAAATGTCTTAATAGAGAGGAATCTGTCTCGTTAAATGCATCACTGAACTGAATTTACTGAACAATACATCCCACTGACAAATTTAACATGAGCCAGCTTCCCTTTGGCCAATAATGCAGATTTGCAGGATCATAGAAATTGTCAGCTGGAAAGGACCCTGGAGATGATCTTGGCCAGCCTGGTGTTGAAGTAGGGCCTCAGATAAGGATACCAAACACTGCCAAGCCAAGTCTTGACTATCTACAGCGAGACAGACTCCAGTGTTTCTCCAGGCAGCTTATCCTAATGTCATGTTGTCTCACTGTCAATCATTTGTTGTTTTTTTTCTATGCAGATAGAAATTCCCTGAAACAAGTGATGGCTCTCATCCTTATTCTGGTGCTCTTTTCTGGAAATCCTTTCAACAGACACAGAAAGTACTTTCTACAGTTTTGCTCACGTTATTGCTGAAATAAGATTAGTAAACCTACTCATCCTTGAACAACTTTGAAATGCACAACGCAATTCAGTGCTTCCATTTTGTAAAAGCATAACAGAACAGATACCAAATGACATCAACAGATAAAATGACAAAAGTTATCTTCTTGTCTGCTGTATAAAGCCCACACTACTTGCTGAATTACATTAAATTTTGAAAAACAAAATATGCAACATCTGATTCATGTATTTCAGCCACAGTAACCTGGCTTCTACATCCGTGTTTTCTCACACACTGCAGAGTTGATTTGAATCAATACTTCAATGGGAGACAAGACAATCAGATGCTGCAGGAAACAGTGATTATACACAGAGCATAAATCTCATTACCCACATCAATATAAATTCTTTTCTGGCATAGGGCTACTCTTCATTATTGCTCCTACTTTATCAGTGGTGATTTTATTTTCAGATGAGATAGCAATTTAAATTCCTAACCCCTCCTTCTCATTGTAAGAGCCCAAGGTACTGTGTCAATAAAGGACATGCCCTCTTTGGACAAATTCTAGGCTTTATTTCCTGCCCTCTAGTCTCCTCTTGCAATTCCACATGCACTTTTCTGCTTTTCCACCAAAAACGGAGTCCTTCTGTGTCCTACTCTATATAAACAGTATACTCGAAGAAAAGAAAATCTTCAGACAACAGAAAATAATAAAACCTTAATCCAGGAGGCACACTATAAAGCTGGGAAAAGGAAAGTGGCACAGTATATTTCAGTTTGTAAAGTTGTGCTCCATCTCCAACGTCCAGATCTTTATCTTTGTGAGTTAAAAGAGATAAATGAACACAGAAATGGCCAAAAAACCACAACAACCTAGAACAAAACCATATTAAATACACAATCCTACATTCTTAAATGACTCCTTTCCATTATATTGATCAGGCTTGACACACTTCTGTAGTATGTGGAAAAGACCCTTCTCTGAGTAAGCTGCAAGAGTAGCATGACCGGAATGTTCCCTCACTCAAGTGGCGTGAGCTACTTTAGTCAATCTTCCTTTTATTCATTTTCAAGAAAAAAGAAAGGAAAATATATATATATATATATTCTTTCCACGAGGACTGTCTTTCCATCAGTTGTTACTTTTTTTGTTTAAATCTCCCACAGAAATCATCCACCAAACTCTCCCATATGAATGACTCACTAGATAAAAGATACAGACTGAATAAATGAAAAAAAGGAATATATTTTGCCTACACTATGGATACTTCAAACCATTTTCTAGCATAGCATCTCATCCCACAAACAGCAGAGGTTGTTTGTGTATCTACTCAAATGAGCCACATTATTCATGAGCCAATATTCTACAAGGCAGAAGCAAAAATACTATTCCTGAAGGAACTGCTTGGGGATGTAGTATTCTGTGATAAGGGCAGAAGGAAGTGCTTCTGGATGCGTTCCATCACTTGATGTTCAGGAAACCATTTTGTATGACACAAAGGATTAGGAAAAATAAGCTGCATGACATTTATTTTGTAATTTTAACATTAATATCTGTAGAAACATTTTATTGTCAGTACAAAAGTTAACAGATTTTAATACTTCTTTTACCCAATTTAAAAAAAAAAAACACACACACATAGAACAGTGTAATTTGCATTCATATTGCATGGCCGTATCAGTGTGAGGGTTCTGAAAGTACAAACACGAGACTTCCGTACAAAGATACAAACAACAGTGATATTTTAGCAGAGGCCAGTGCTATACCTACTGTTATGGAATGAATCAGAAGGAAATACTGGAGTCAGCATGAATTAATCCTTTAAAAAGATGCTGATATTCCTATGGCAAACTGTCATTATAAACAACCTCTCTCTTTTTAAACTTAAGTTACAATAGAGGGATAGTCTGAAAGGCAAAAGATCCAGGCCAAAAGATCTGGAACCTATTACCCAACCCAGTGAAGAGAAATCTATTTAATCTGTTGCATGTGCAACCCGGGGTAGAAGCTCAGCTCCTTTTAGAGCAGTATGTCCTGCTATGGTTAGAGACAAGGTAATGACTTGCCTTACTTTAGGAATCCATTCTAATTTTTTCTTTCTTTCTTGGTGGAATGATTGGTTTTCCACCATGGGAAACATTGCCTCAAGAATTCAGTTGTTCAAGTGACAAGTATTGAGAATAAAAGGCATTCTTGTTAAAGGATTTGGTTTTGGTAAGAATAATCATCTGACACTGCAGTTTTCAAACACAAATAAATCAAAAGTTTAATTCCCCCAAATTAGTTATATACTGTAAATATTTCTTTTTTTAAAAAAAAAGATCTGAAAACTAGTAAAGTCTGAGCAATATATCTACTAGTTCTCTGTGCTGCCTGCATAGAAATGCCATTTAAATTACAAAAACACAACAACCCTATAAACGATTAATTGTTTTGTACATTACCAATTAGTTAATAAATTAATGATATACCATTTTCCCTGAAAGCAAAGTATTTTCCACCCGTGGATGGTGAAAATTAAGAAATTCTGTGTAAGAACAGCATTTAGCAAATAGCTGTTAAAAAAGAGACTAATTTGCTAGGTGGATTGGGACATCCATTTTTAAAATCAATACAAAAAATAATTCATTGTAAATATATATAATATATATTTATACATATTTTGAATATATTTACATACATCCAGCACCTATATACTGCATTTGTGCTCTGTAAGTGTGTGCCAACATATATTTTCTCCAAATATTACAAAATAAACAAGAAAGGCAGACCCAGAGTTTGCCTCAAGTCCAACTGGTCCATTGTACAAACAAAGTCTGTCGCAGCTGAGGGTAAGCCAGAAAACTGATAGTGATGGGTATCTGGACACAGCTCATAAACATTCTTCTTCGTTGGAAAATTTAATAAAAGTTGCACATTATGAGATCTTTAATGTACAATCTGACTGCTTTCCTCCAAGTTTTCTTTTTTTTTTTTTTCCCCATTTATTTTTTTTTTCCTCCCATATTTCATATGTACAAGCAGAATCTTTAGGGTCCTGGAGAAACCATGTTGTTTTGTATGCTGTAGGTAGCTTGATGTTCTTGCTTCTTTTCATGTTTTAACGCTTCCGTTCATGTGTTGGTACTTGGGAAGACAAGGTTCATAAGGCATTGGATCAGGAGAAAAAACAGAGTCATCACCTGAAGAACACGAACTCCTGGTGTCAGGGTAGCTAGGTGAATACTGCTCCAGAGGTCCGCTGAGGTCCAGATACTCCTGTGACAAAAGAAATAGACTGAGTTTTTAACCAGCGAGTAAAACTGGCAATAGCATGTTCCAACTGCTCTGATTTGGCTCAATCATGCCGTGGGTAAAAGAACAGTTTAAAAACAACACTCATTTCCCTAATGCAATTGCATTCTAAACTGCCTGTAGCTCAAATATCTCATAAAACAAGGAGCCTGAATAAAGAAAGGAAAGCCAAGCCAATAACACAGTACTTTTGTGAAGTCCAACAGCATCCACATTAGCCGCGTCAGTGGAAATAAACATGCCAACCACATCAAAAGAGGACTTTTCACTTACAATGATAAAAATGAAATTTCATCCTAAATAGAACCATTTTTCTTCAGCACGTGGTAATGATTTGGAGAGGGAAAGATACTTCCAACTTTGTATTCCTTCGGTCAATTTAGATGTCTGTTTTATATTCTGTGATATTAACTTTGTGTTTAAACATGCAGTGGCAGACATACGTGCAAAAAAACAACTGAAAGAAAATTAAATTCATTTGATTGGGTTCTTTATACTACATTTTCTTCTCTGTGTGTCTGTGCTCATGCCTGCATGCCCCAGAGTAGCCATGACCAAAGCAGTCATTAAAAAAGGAAATAATATCTGCTGAATCCAAGTTTTGGGTTAAGGCTCTTTTGCTAGAAACAACAGTTTTGGCAGGAGAAGAAAGTTATTTTCTCCCTTGAAATGTTCCTTCTCTTTCAACTTCTAAAGGCAGCTGCATTCATTTAAATGCAATCTCTTCATTTGCTAAACCACAAGTTATGATCACACTGATGAGACGAGTCCTCCACCTCAGTCAGTGCTTTATGCTGCTGTGCTTTGGGTTGGGGTAATTTCATTCTTTGGTTGACTTTTTTTTTTTTTTTTTTCCTAAGCCAGAAATCTGATCGTTGCCATGTTATTGCCTAAAAAATGGTCACCATTTTAAAAAGGAGGAAAATATAAGCTTTTAAATGCTGACAAATGTAATAGGCAGCAAGGGAATGCAGTTTGGATCAATGATTACTTCCTATCTTGCTCCCTAGGTGTTCAGAAGATCCACAAGGACAATCCTGGCATGTAATTTATGTATAAGCAATGCAGCCCTACGTGACCAGAAACAATCGAGCACTTTCTAGACAAATGAGAAAAGTCTTCCAGCATTTGAAGCTTTCTTGTGGAATTGCAGACGCAGCTTGTCATATTGAAAGCTTGATATAATTCAGCTATGAGCTCAGAACTGAAGGTGGGATTCTTATCTCCTCTCCAGTCTCTTTGCTCAGCATACAGTCATGTAGTGACATAAAGTCTCCAGCACTGGGATTTCAATGAATAAAAAATAAAGAGGGGGGCTTAGGCAAAACAATCACTTACACAAATGCAGAACATATTGTTGGCTGGTCAATTTTGGAGCTGCTGGGCAAACCAGGTTGACCCTTTATCAACAGTTGCATGTGTGAGAAAGCCAAGGTACCAGGGTGGAGTGGATGAGCAAAAGTACGGTCAGTACGGCATGGAGGAGCTGTGCTTCAGGAAAACTGCACAGCTTACTTGAAATCAGGTCTTGAAACCACATGCAGTGGCAGAAGATGGGACACATGACCTCATAGACAAGAGAAGTAACTTGCTTTCTTAAGATACTGCTTTTGCCCTGGATTAAGCTGAAGGCTTAGATATTAGGAAAAGCCTTCAAGAGCTAAAAGTAACAAAACAGAGCAATGGGTTGTTGTGGGGCAATGCAGAAATGCAGCAGTGGAGACCTTCAAGGACAAAGTTACACAAACACATCAGGCATGATAAATGTACAGTAGATCCTGCTGCAGGCTGATCAGATTGACTGGATGTGTTCCTGAGGTGTTTCCAGGCTTTTTTCCCTACAATTTGAGCCTGAAATCATTTACATAACCCTAAAGGCCTTTTCAGGTTACCTTTGAGATCCTTCCAGGCCCACAGGCACTACACAACTGGAAGGCAAGATGCTTAAACATACAAGAAGAGAAAGAAATATCCTCTTCCAGGCTTAGAATTACAGCCCAGAGTTTCCCTCTAGACTTTGCAAATGCAGATGCAATCCAAGCCACCAAGCACTCTGTGATGGCAGCCAGCCCGCCGCCAACCGCCCTTGTGAAATCGTGTGCAAATGATGCACGAAAGGATTCAGTTAGTGTTGGATGGGGGGGAAACTGTAATGGTACACAGAGCTATGCTGCTGGGTTAGTTGGGAGCACATATTCCTGCCCCATTCCCAAACCATTCCTGAAGGTGCCATGTTTTGGAGAAGAGTAATTCAGATAAATTTATAGCTGCTACTGAAGCCAAAGAATCTTCTCAACTGGAAATGTAAACCTACTGTACTAGACAAATGGTGTCTGTAAAAAAAATAGCATATCTTGCTTAAGAAAAATAAATCTGAGAATTCTGAAAAATTAGAAAGTAATGGTGACACATATAACACGATCCAAGCCTTTTTTCTACATTTTCTCTCAAAGTTTCCACCAAAAGAATCAATATTTCCATTACTCATGATCTTCCTCTAAAGTACATGTGATAAGTAAGAACTGATTCCTGTGTGGATACACTAATCAGTGTGTTTCTTGCTAGAACTAATCATATTTCAGTCCTCTGAAAGAATGCTGCTCAAATGCATTCATATAGCCCAACCTGAAGCAGTGGTAGGCAGGACCTTTGGATAATTGGATGGCTGCTCACGTGCTCCCAGTGGGCCCTTCTTCCCTCCACTGAGAGCTACTTCAGTGAACCTAATTCACTCCCAGACACAATCTGAAATCTACTATTGACAATTTCTCCTTTTCTGACCTAGATATCATGGCTGGGAATCAAACTGAGCTGATAAATGAAAAACATAATGAACTCTCCTACACTCCTCTACACGAAACTCATGCTGAAATATAAACATTGCCTCTCAGTTTGCCATGTGTATTTTCTCAGTAACACTATGCTAAAAACATAAAAAAAATACGAAGAGAAATTAACAAAAACATTTTAAAAATGTGTTTGTTTTGTTACATAGACCAAGACATAATGACAAGAAACCGAGGATTTCATAGGATACATAGTTAAGCTGCTTCTAACTTCAGAGGATGGTGACAAACAGAACGAGAACTTGAATAGGATTTCATAACTGTATAATTTCCATCTGCTTCCTGAACCATTCATCCTGATTGGTAGCTTATGGAAGGAAACAATCTACCTACCTCATTAGTTGTGAGAATAAGGATCCGATCCAAGTCTTCTACCAACTGTTTAAAAGTTGGTCTTTGTGAAGGCACAGCCTGCCAGCAATCTCTCATCATCATATAGCTGTAAGAAATGCACATTTTCCTGGGTTAATTAAAATCACACATCCTTCTGATAAGCCTTTTCATACACAGCCAATATTCTTCATCATAAATAAAGCAGTGAGCACTCCAAAGCTTTATACATGGACCAATGTTGTTGCCCAAACCATACAATGCTGTCACTTCCCTCAAAGGTTCATTTCTATTTCTGTATCTCTGCTTGCCCAGCATCTAAATTTCCTCTTTGTGGACCTGAGTCTGCATTCTTCTGTGGCATTTCAGCAGTATTAAATTACATGTGCTTAAACATTTTATCGTGTAAGGGACTGCAGCCTTTGTGAAGAAATTAAAATGGGGAATAAAAGCAAAAAACTATCAAGAGCAATACTGAAGCATCAGAAAAGGAAAGCACTCTTCCACTATCACTGGTAGATAATGCTGTGTTAATGCAAAAGTTCCCAAATACACTTTTTTTGTGTACAAAACCAGCTGGGTGTAGCTTATACAGGATAAGAGCCTGTGTGTGGTATGGCTATGTGTGCCATTTATGAATTTTCATGTTTAATGGACCAAAACTGAGAAAATAAGGGTGTAAAAGCACTGACAAAGACTGGTCTACAGATGATCTCATCCATTTTCAAAGGGATCACAGCAGGGTGTGTAAAGTGTCCTCCACCAAACATTTCCTGGAGACCTTTCCATAGCGTTTCCATACACATCTATATGCACACACATCCACTATTTTAGAGCCAACAATTCTGAAAATGCTACATTCTGCGATGGGCCCCTTCCAAGTTGGGATATTCTATGATTCCACCATACACATCTATATGCACACACATCCACTATTTTAGAGCCAACAATTCTGAAAATGCTACATTCTGCGATGGGCCCCTTCCAAGTTGGGATATTCTATGATTCCAATGCAGTTTGCAGCCCTCGGTCCTTACAGTTCATTGGTGCAGTTGGCAGGTTTATCCATTCGGTGCCCTTCTTTAAGCAGCTTAAAAAGTTCCTCCACTGGGATTCCTGGGTAGGGAGATCCTCCTAAGGTGAAGATCTCCCACATTAGCACACCAAAAGACCATCTGCAAAACAAAGAGAAAGCCGCATTAGTAAAATTGCCTTACTGCTGTGAACAGAGATGTTTTTGCAGTGGATGCACACCAGAGCCATTACAAAATAAAACCTACATCTTCACAGTTTAGTTATTTACAGAACATCCACACCACTGAGCTGGCTTGCAAGTATATGGGGGGATATTTTGGAAGATAGAAAGGCTGTTCAAAACAAAAATAGTTTGCATCATTCTGCTCCTTTTAATATCTTTTTTTTTTAATTATTATTTTTTTTGTAAGGAAATGAAGGAGGGAAAACTTCAGCCAGTTTTCCTGCCTGCTCCCCACTTCCAGAGCTGCCTCGCCACGTCCCGCTGGCAGCCACAGGCCCACTGCCAGGCTGCTCTGCCAGGTGAGCAACAGCACAGAGCCTGCCCTGGCCCCAAGCTGCTCTGCAGTTCTGCTAGCTTTGCAGCAATGTATTTTAGTAAACTGTTTGCACAAACTTATAATAATATTATCCAAAGGCACCACGGGGCCAAAAAGCCTTCCAGTTCCAACACTGAAATGCCTGTGCTCCGTGCTTGTCGGGAGCTCACAATGACTTCCAGCTCTAAACCAGCCAAGCCATTTACTTCACATTCACTTAAATATTTTGTCAAGATGTTATTTTAAAGCAAAAGTTGGCTCCACCCTTAACCTGTGTATATAATTTCCTTCATAAATAACGTAAAGATGGCAGGAAAGGCCTCAGTAAATGCTTTTCTTATGGAGGGAACAACTTGGGGTGAGCATCCAAGTTAAAGGAGGAGGAGGCACCTCTTATTTTCTCCACCCTGCTCCTTTCTATTTTAACTCTGCACTGTCATGCGTAAGCCTTTACACCTGTGCTGGGAAGCATCCAGCCTTTTAAGGCTAACATCTTCTCTTGGAGAAATAAAAAACATAAGATCTCCATCTGCACTGAGTAAAAAATACACATCTACTTCGAGCTCAATGCATGCGAGCGCTGAGGATCTTTACACAGGGAACTTTAATAGGAAGCAGAATTATGGGAGCTGTTGCATCAGCCAGCTACACCACGCACATTACAAGATCCTCAAGTGCCAGAGTCCAATGATTTCCTTCTGTATGTGAAACACTGCTGGGAAGCAACAATATCTCTAAAATCAGGGAAAACACCTCTGGTATATCCAGGCTATATTTTATTATATATGACCACAGCACAAACTTTGACAAGGTTCTCTTTTTTTTTCATTCTTCTTCTTTCCTTCTTTCTTTTCACTGCTGTTTTTTTTTTAAACCTGAAGGAAGTGCAGAGTATGTGGAAAGCCAAGCACATTAGATAGACTCTTTGTAGCTGCACATCCGTAAATAAGTTCAAGGGGGGAAACTTCCGCACTGACAGAAGGAGGTTAGCATTTTCCACCTTTCATGTGCTTTGAAGCCAGGCAGATTAGTAACAGAGCGCTGGTTAGCAGTCTACCATAAAATCCTCACTTTCTAAGGGCAAGTCCTGTTCCATCTATTAATACGTGAAACAAACTGAAAACGCTTAAAGGGAAAGGACAGCAGGGAAATACATTTTAAAGTATCCCAAACTTTAAGGAAGGTGAACCAGTTTCCAGATTACACAAAAATAAAGTCACTTACACGTCGCTTTGGTGTGTGTAAACTCTGTCAAACAGAGCTTCTGGAGCCATCCACTTTACTGGAAGCCGTCCCTGTATATTTGGGGGGAAGGAAAGAGAAATGAAAATGGAAGACATTGGCTGGATGATTTGAATACTGATTTTTGCTTCAAATAAATCTCAGAGATCAGTCCTATAATGCAAACACGTAGTTTATTTTGAAAACTTTCATTAAGAAAATATTAATAAAATGGATGAAAGGAGGAAGGTTATTAAGAAAAAATAGATATGAAC
Source organism: Lagopus leucura (assembly GCF_019238085.1). Taxonomy (NCBI): domain Eukaryota; kingdom Metazoa; phylum Chordata; class Aves; order Galliformes; family Phasianidae; genus Lagopus; species Lagopus leucura. The sequence goes on from NW_024962256.1 coordinate 7,827,527, forward strand.
ACTGAAGATAAAATTTAAAATGTGCAGGGCTCCAAAAAAAATGCTGCTTGCAAGTACACGTAGGGTAAGCAAATCTAAGTGGAAAAAGATTATTTCACTACAGGTTTTTAAAGAGTAGAAATAAGAAACAAAAAAAACTTCTTAAAATCGGGTCTGCTTGCACAGAGTTCATCACTGACAGGAATTTTGTTTTCCTTTCCCCAGAGCTTGCAGCCACAACTGCCTGTAGCTTTACACAAAAGCTCTGCTTTGCTCGAGCCAAGGAGTTGTACCAAATTTGATATGAAATGCGTTCAGATCCCCTCCAGTGCCAACAAATCCCCACCTGGCTGCTCTGCCTTTTGGAACTATGCAGAACTCTGATAATTACTGTTCAAATGCCATTCATCACTCAGTGCTTTATGTTTGTAAATGAGCCAGGCGGTGTGATTAATTAATATTTTGTGTTAATCTATTTAATATTAACAGAGTCTGAAGAACTGAAAGAATTCTGCAAAGTTCCCATCTTGATTCAGGACAGCTTTAACAGCAAAACAACAACAGGTACAGAAAATCCATTTTCTCAAGCCTGATCTAACTTCAATACTACAGTTATTTACATCCAAGCAAAGGCAAAATGCATAATCCTGTATTGTGGCACTACCTCACAAACAGGATTTTTATTATGGTTACTGCTATCACTGTTTATGCAGTGTTTTTTGAGATCTTAGTACTGGTTCAAAACGAGCTAGAATCAAGTTTCCATCTATTTCAAATGATTGCAGTCAAGGACACACAACATGGATAGTTATATTGTAGCAGTTATAATAAATCATAAAAAATAGAGCCTATTTGTTTATCTTTTTAAGCTAAACGTCAGTGTAAGAGGGGGAAAGAATTGCTTATGTCCTTGATGTCTGTTTTCTGTCTGATTAAAAGCGAGTCTCCTGAACAAGAAGCCCGTTAAGATTATAACCATAGTTTTGAAGTGAAACATTGAAAGAAACACTTGTTTCCAGAGATAAGAAAACCATCCACTTACATTAGTAGTCTTTTTATAATAATCTATATTGTTGATGTCTCTGGCTAAACCGAAGTCTGCTATTTTCATGACATTATTTTCAGTTACCAAAACATTTCTTGCAGCTAGGTCTCGGTGGATACACTGGAGAGATAGACAAGACAAAAATACCCACTGAAATACACCGTTGCAAAAAAAATGGAATTATTTCTAACCATACTTAAGCCTCCTTTAAAGACTTTAACCCAAATCCTTAGGTTGTAAAGCCACAGGTTTTCTCCGAGTCTGTGCAGTAAGATTGCTGTAGTTACCCTGTTGCAACCTATTCAGGTCCAGCCAGGTGCTTCCAGGTTGAACAGCTGCCCAAAAATCCCTTTGAAAAGCCTTCCTTTGAAGCCTTGTATTTTGCCAAGGATGAGAACTCAAACGTTCTAAGATGTTTGTGACCCACTCTTTGTGACACAAACCCCAGATACAGGTAACACAGCATTTTCATTGCAAATGTCTGTTAACGAGTGTCACTGTGTTGCTTCTCTTACATTAAGTTGGATCAACTGGACTAAAACCTGACAGTCCAGATCAGTGCAACCTTCTTTAGTACAAAAGATCTTCTTAAGAGATGTATCTCTAGTAAATCATTTTTAGCCAGATGTCTAGGGTGTGTATGTTTACTTCAACCATGAGACCACAGCAATTTCACTTTGGAAAAAAAATAAAGGCAATTTGGGCTCGGCTGTTTGCTTTTCAAACAGCTCTGATACTGAAACCCCAACCAGTATTTCCTCAGACTTTTTCTTTCTTCACGCAGCATTATCCTGAAAACTTGGAGTTGATATTCCTGACACTGAAAGGAAGTTGTGGCAGCTCTGGGTATTATTTAAGGAACATTTTTGGGGTTTATACAGAGTGGCAGTAGGGTCATGGTATTCAGTGTTGCACTTAGAGTCCTCCCAGGATATTCAACTACTTCTTAAGTCAAATAGTTGTGTTTCTTCTTCTTCTGCTCAATTTCAGTTTACTCTGTGTTGTCTACCTTATTTCAGCCTGTGCATGGACATGCTGGACAGAACCACTACAAAACAATTAGTAAGGGCCCACATCTTTTCTTGCATCATAATTTGTCCCAGCGGTTTTCTGAGATCTCTCATCCTGCACGTGCAAAATGAGTCTACGAAGTTTCTGCTCCTTACTGGGTCAACTATGGGGAGCTGCAAGGAAAAACTGCACCAGCAGTGCCTTCACACAGATGAGACTAGACAAGAGTACACCTTCATAGTCAAATCAGGCTTCTAACTCAGCATCAGCAATGCCACAGTAGCAGAAATAACATAGGCAGCCTTCCCACCCTGCCCTTGTCCTCGAACCCTACAAGAACCTGCTATGATGAGACAGAACTCAAGGCACTTGCCCAAGTACACATCGCTAATGTCCACTGATAAGGCAAGGTGCCTTAATGAGTGTGGCACAAGATCTAAAGCAGATGTTTCTGCCATTCTAGAACAGCAAGCCAGTGGGCAGAACATTTCAAACAGCAGGCAGCACCTCCAGGTGAATCCAGCAAGTGAATAAAATCCCACTACCTTCTCTCAGGGTTTTTCTGCTCTCTCATACCCTGCAATTTTACTGTTTCAAAGTGGTGCCATGACTCACAGCCATGTCTGCCAGGCTTCACAGCCAGCTCTCTGGCCCCAGTGATTTGCTGTCTCTTTGAAGTGACTGGGGCTACCCCCTGCAGCTCTTGTGCTATACTGGCACATCAGAGAGAGGACACATCAACAGAATTCTTAAAAGTATTTATCCAGCTTGGAACCAACGTACAATTGCTTGTAAGGCAAAAACTGGGATTGACACCCGAGTACCTTCTTTACTTATTAAAATCATATTCTATATATATTCCATTAAGTCTCTGTGAGCCATTTATTAGACTGAAATAACAAGAATACTGGCTCTCTCACAGTGCCTGCATGGTGAAAATACCATGAGAAGACTAGATCTCTTATTATTCCAGCTCAGCAAAGGGATCCCAAAGGGGAAAAGAATTGGAGAAATACAAACAGAAATGGTGGGATGTCTGAAGAATGGGAATGTACAGTTTTTACTATGTGCTGACTTTGTTTTTCTTCTTCCCTGTGCCTCATGCAATGCTTTGCATTCAGTCAAGTTCAGCACAGCACTGATAAGTGTTTTTGCAAAGGAACTGGACCACAGAAGAAATGATGCTGCTGTGTACATCTGTGTGAGCGCACACTTTCTTGCAGTATCCTGCAGCAGCGTATCAGAGCTTTTCAAGATTTGCCAACCAAAAGATTTATTTTTTTCCTTTCACAATGGTCCTTTTCTTCTTGGGCTGTGGCTCATTGCCAGGCAAATGTTTCATTAATCTTACAAAAGGGATATTCTAAGGTGCTTTACCTAATACAATACTCATGCTCACTCTACAGATTTCGTCCTACTGTCATGCGTGTCTCCCTGTCTACTCTACTGAACTAAGAATTACTATTTTCAAACAAAAGAATAAATGCAAAATTAGACTTCAATTCCTGCTCCCCTCCCCTCTCTCTACAATTGCAGAGAAGCAATAAAATCCCATAACTCCATACAATAGGACTGGAGGTTCAAACTCAGCTCTAAACTTTGGTTAAAACCAGCTCCATAGTTGGGAGTGGTCTGAACTGGAAATTGGTATAAATCCCACTAAGCACTCCATGCTTTCCTGGGGGTACTTAGCATCAGTATCTGGTGCTCTGGTTTAGACACTGGGTCCAAACAGTGCCCAGAATACCCATGATTGCCTTCATATTAAGGCACAACATGTTTACAGAGTCCACTATACAGGGCTAGTTAAGGTTCCATAACTGTAATTTAACTGAGGTACAACCTGAGAAAATTTGTCCAAAGAAAAGCTGAAGAAATAAGAGTCTAGAGACATCCCATGATGCATAACTTATTTCAACAAGCTTGTTGGTCTACCAAAGGCAAGTTTCAAGCACAGTACTTAATTTACAATGACTAGTGAACTCCATTTACCTTTATTTTTAACTCTTTTGTTCACAATTTCTGCCCTTGTGATGTTCTCCACACTACCCTTTCAGTAACTGAATTCATTTATTTTACATCACTGTCACAGAATCATTAAGGTTGGAAATGACCTCTAAGATCATTTAGTTCAACCATCCACCTACCACCAATAGTGTCCACTAAACCATATCCCTAAGTGCATCTACTCTTTCCTTAAACACCTACAGGGACAGTGACTCCATCACTCTCCTGCGCAACCTGTTCCAATGCCTAACCACTCCTTCCAAGAAGAAATTCTCCCTAATATCCAATATCTGAACCAATTTTGGTAAGACTGACTAGAAACAGAAGGCAAACGATGACTTGCTGTCTTGTGGGTGAAATAATGAGACTTGTATAATCATGTGATCACCTGTGCTTATTCAAAGTACAGATAGGTGTGCAGAAAAGTCATTCTCCCAGCTCATTATTGACCATAAATAACACAAGAACCAAACTTAACCTACAACCAAATATGTACCAAACGCTTTGTGTCGCATTTGCTGAGTTCTACCTACTTTTTGTGAAGCCAAGTACTCCATGCCTCTTGCCAACTGGTACGTGCAAGATACCAAGTCCTTGAATGTCATCTGTTCCTCTGGGACCCTGTTAATATCAAAGGAGTACTCCATCCCAGGAGGCCGGCGCGCTCGCAGGTACTCACGCAGGTTTCCTTTGGAAGCATATTCTACAATCACATACAGTGGACCTTGGGATAAACAGAAGTGTGTCAAAACTGGAGTAAAGTCAAAAGGTAAAATGATTTTCTTTAGAGAACCTTCAGGTGCTCTACAATAAACAAACTGGATTAATAAATGTTTAAGTGTGAATCCACTAAGCACAACTTGAACAAAAAGGAAGACTGGGCTTCGCTAAGTGGCTGGCCAAGGCTTCTTTAGAAGGATAGTGGCAGAGCTGCATTAGCAACTGAAAGTACCTAAATCCTATTCCTTCCAGACCATGCCATGTACTGAAACACAGACATTTTCAGACCCAAAATGTCACAAGATCTAAAGAAATACTTTTGCTGTGTTTGATAGATTTTCTAATTTCCAGAATTTGTATGTCTTTCTGCATAACTTTTAATATATAATTATCTTTAAAAAAACATCATTGTCTTTAAATAATAAAGCTGCTCATTTCAAATTCAAAGGGCACAAATTTTGCTAAAACAAGACTGACCATTCAGAATGACAGATGTGAGTAAAGTCACTATAAAATGTCATTTTTCCTTACGGCTAGGGATTCGATTTTTCACATGATATAGTGCCCCTTCTCATATTAAAGCTGCAAATATAATGAGACACAGGAGTTAAAATATTGCTGCTAAGCTAAGGAAATATCTAGAAATCCCATCACAGCATGACAGTTTCCTTAAAAACTCTTGAAAAACGATGATTAATGAGAGTTCTGGAGACCCGTGTGAAAGTCCTGGCTTAGTTTCTTTTCTCTACTCACCATCCTGGGTACAGGCTCCAAGAAGATTGATGATATTTTTATGTTTCCCAATCATCTTCATCATCTCCATCTCTGACACCAGGTCGGATAGATCCTTTTCTGTAGCATCATCTGCACAAGACACAAGTTCAGTTCCTACTTTCTGCTGTGCCAGCCTGAGCGTCTCTATGGCTCACCAGCATGTGGTTTGAAATGTAGAACACGGGGTTGGTTTTCTTGCATACGCTGCACATTGTGCACTGTACAAAGCATGTGTTATGCCCTAATAAAAATTAGTCTCAGTCTCTTTGACAGACTGACTGCTTCTTCAATCATACGTTAACCAATACAAAGCATTAAAATCCTGTCCTTAACTATCAACCTTTAAAAACCATGTCTTTCCTAAAAGTTGACTTCATAATAAAATTCAAAACGAACAGGCACTAACCACCTGGGCTAGGATCTGCATGCAGACAGCTGCTGCTATGAACTCGCAAAACACCAACACGTCCAAATACTTGTGGCTGAAGATAAACAGGCTGTCAAGAGCCCAGATTTACACCACAAACCACCGAAGGCTGAGGTCAGCTATGTGCACTCTGACCCCCCCACAACGACAGAGCTCAGACACTGCAAGGGAAACTTTTCATGGCTGAAAGCAGGCTGAAACCTTGCTCAGCCCATCTTCTTACCTTTCAGCATCTTCACTGCCACAGTCACTGCTTCTTTGGGCCGGTCTTTGTCAATCCCCACCGCTTCGGCCATCACCACTTGCCCAAAGCAACCTTCCCCCAGGGGTTTACCCAGCGTCAGCCTGGAGGTGTTAAACAGGGGATTAACACACAGCATCTGGGGCAGGGGCACAGCCAGCACAATTCCAGAACTAAATATAAAAGGCTTTCAACAACTTACTGCAGCACTAAGCAATTATCATATGGAACTAATGAAATGCACGGCATGTGTCGGTTTTCACGCACACCACGGTTTGTTTTCTCAGTGACACCATAGTGAACATCTAATACCAGCAGATCAGTTGCTAAACCCAGCTTTTAAGCTGCCCTTCTGCCTCTAACAGGAGAGGCTGCACTGTATGGTGCATGGGCTGAACTTGCAGAGCATCTGGGTGCAACTGAAGTTCAGAGTGCAGGAATGAAAGGCACAGTCTGGCTTCTTGTGGTGGTTGGTGTGGCACGTCTTCTGCTTCTTCATGCAGACTGTGAGGAGATGGAAGAAAGGGTTCTTTGTGCACGTCATCATTTGTTCAACCTCAGGCAGCTGATGCCTTGTGTGGTTAAGGGTGGTATCAAAACCAGGTGGGTGTTTTCAGGATCACTAACCCTGAGATATACCAGCACAGAGAGGGAGCAATCAAACATACAGTCAGCCTAACTTTTGCTCAGAATTCCTTTTTTTGCTTTCTGCCTGTGGATGTGGGTCATGAATGTTTGCCTAATGATCTCTTGCACCTAAGGGATCAGCCAGGACAGAGAACAGCACAGCAGAGGCTGTGCTTGAGCTCAGCTGTGGGTGGTTATCAGCCCCGTTATCACCCCTGTCCTCCTCCCTGCAGCTGAGGAAGCAGCCAGACAGCCGTCTTCTTGCAAGGAAAGGGGCGGGAGGACAAAGATGAGGGGGAGCCAGGGGGATGCTCGTGTGCCTTGAGCCACTGCCAGCTCTGCTCTGCAGTTCCACTGCCCCAGGGCCTCAAATTCCCAGCCACACGACCAGCAACAAAAGGCAGCACCTTCTTCAGGACAAAGCACTTGGCAGGGATTGGTGCACCCTGCACGCCGCTCTCTCCACAACCTCCTGTCCACAGCAAGATCACTCTTCTTACATCTTCACACATTCCCCCAGTGCTTTGATCCTTTGAAGGGGGTGAGACGGGAGCCTTTATCCACCCACAGGCTGGTTTTTGGCTACAGGCTTGCTGCTGCCACAGATGTCATGAATGAGGGCAGCAGAAGATGCCTCTCTTCCCGCAGCATCCATGCTGAGCTCAGAGTGGGAAGCAGAGACTGAGGAAACTGAAGCTCCATTCACATCACAGCAGCAATGTAAAGAACCCTGTGAGAAGAACCATCGCTATTTGGATCAGCTGCATATGCCACTCTGTAATGGATGCTAAACCAGCTCAGCTGTAATAGGCACAGAGGCTTCCATCTCAACTTGAGGTGGATAAAAAAATAAAATACAACAAACTTCAAAGCCTCTGAGCCAAATCTTTTGGGTTCCAGCTCAGAGCTCATGGGCCAGATTCTGTCTTCTTCACCCACAGATAATGCTGTTGAACTGCAGAGCAACGCTGCAGCAGATGTCATGAAGGATGTTTGATGAACTTGTAGTAGTCAGCATTATCCAACGCGTTGGCCAGCTTTTGGCAAACATTTTCATAACCAAGCTGCTATAGTTGTGGCTTTCCATGGCCACAAGCAGGACTCACAGATATAATGTAGGTAAAGCTGGTTGTGAAAATCATGGCCTTATATTTTCCCACACTGCCATGCACCAACAGAAGGCTCTTAGACTGGGGCAAGTGGCTTGCAAACCCCACTTGCTTATCTGCTCAGGCATAAAGGAGAGGTGAAGGGCACTTTCTCCCCAGAGCAATCCATGGACACTGTGTCAAGTACAATCTTAGCCGTGGTGAGAACTCCTCAATCTGTTTTGGATTGGTTTCTAAAGCAAACGCTGGCTTAAAAAGGTGCAAAGACTGAAGGGCAGCAAATGCTATGCTGAGGTCATCCTGCACTTTATCCAGAACTGAATTTGAATTTAGGATCTTGGCAGAGAACAAACATTTGCATTGGAAACTGATTAATTTATGTGCTATTGCCCTGCTAGGACTAATGTAACAAACCCCTCATTGTGTGCCTGCTGCCCCCCAACTTAATAAACTGCCTCTAAATAGCTTCCTTTCATTGGAAATCCGCTCCACCTACACTTGTGCTGAATGCCAGTTTTAAATGTTTAGCACACTAAAATTTTCCGCATTTAGTGTATCCCCCAAGGGTATGGAGTATGTATACAGGCCCCCCTGTTGACTAGAATACTGCAGGTGGCAATTACTGTGTTTTCCACTAGTTTTCAGCTGCATAATTAAAAGTAATTTCCAGAACAGTTGTCAGAAGGTTCAAAATTGCAGCTCTACTATCCAAAAGGCATAGCATTGAACTTTCAAAGAACTCTAGGGCAGAAGATGTCAGTTTCTCAAAGCCTCCTGAAAACTTCTTAAAGTTAGTATCAACTTCAGTATAACATCATGGCCCTCACCTGTGTTAATACCATCTCTTTTACATGTCCATTTCACATTAAGAAATGTGGTTGTGCCTCTGCTCATTCAGCAGCTCATTTTGTTTGTCTAACACCATTTTCTAGACTTTCCCATCTCCTGTTTTATACTGTATCACATCTTTAATAAACATTGATCAATTATGCACTAAACTACTGAGAAATATGGTTTAGCACACAGAGGTATTGCTTGGGCTTCTCTCAACTGCTCGTTTGCAGTGAAAACAAACCCAAACAACATGCAGAGAAAATTCCATTTCTATTGAAAAATTAAAACGCAGATAATTGAATACATCTTGATCTTCAGGGAAGGTTAAAGTAATCGAGATTTTCTTTTAACAAAAGCAACCATGATACACATTCAGCAAGAGGCTTCCTCTCATACCATGTCATGTTTTACAGATGTACGTTAGGTGGTGGTAAGGAAAAAAGGCTACTTACTTATCTCTTGGAAACTCCCATTTTGGGTCCTCTGGTAGTTCATATTCCGAGACCCCTGCCAGCATTGGGGCATCAGCAGTGGAAGAGAGGCGAGTAGTTATCCTCACCAGAGGCGTGTTGGAGTTCATGGAGGAGCTCGAGTCAGCCGACACCTGTTATTGCAATGCAAGATGCAAAAAACAGAAAGGCAGAGATGTAATCTTGGCCCAATATCTGAAAAGCAGTGACATATAAGAACCAAGCCAGCTAAGAACAGTGGTGCTAGGGTGAAGAGTGGCTGAATCTGAACTCATGTGTAAAGCACTATCCTACATTAATCCTCCCACGTTAGCACAACACTGACTCCAATTGCTGCCCCAAATATAGGTCTGTCTCAGAGTTTCAAACCCACAGATGCAGAGTTCTAAAAGCATTCACTCAGAAGGGAATTTGTATAAATATTTCTCCCAATTTACTGGATTATTATTTTTTTTTAATCAAGTGAGTATTTAAATCACCAACCTTAGGTATCTAGGTGGCAGCCTATACCGTGAGCAGAAATTACCGATCAGTATCTTCCATTCACTTCTTGTTTCCCTTGTCACCACTTGTTTTCTGAGATCAGTACACAATCTAGTATTTCTAGGTGTTGCTATTAAACCAAGATTTTCATTTTTTAATTGGCAAATGGCATTTTCAAAAATGTTCCCCTATTTAATCCACTAGCATCAATGACCAAGGTCACAGGCATGTGTAAGAAATGTAGGCTCCTCTCATATGTTTCCTAAATGTTGAATATTGAAACTATCAAAAAGCTATCACAATGGTAAGGGGGTACTTAAGAATTTAGTTCATTTAAAACTGAAGTAAAGATTCCACAGCCAAGGCAGTAAAGAATTCGTTAAAAAACAAAACATTTCACGTCCAATGCTTCAAAATACAATTCACTCTGGAATTCATCATTGGCTTCAAAAATTTTTCTCAGAGCACCACTTAATTGTAAAGTACTCTAAAAATGGAGGCACCAGCTGCTCCATCCACGTAACAAAAATTGTGTTGGTGAAAATGGCACATCTTCCATAAGGTGCATCTTCCCTTACACCAGCAAACAATTCGCTGTCTTAAAAATGGCAGAAATACATCCAAAATTGCTTGCATAACCACTCTGTCCTCTCCTTGAAATATGAATCCTCCACTTCTCTTCAGGCCAAGCCCAAAGCTGGCCACCATGGTGGGGCGAAGACTGTGTTGCAATGCCATCTCTGGCACCCATCCTCACATCAGGTGGTAGAAGACACATCTTGGGCAGCATCATTGGTGGCAGCTTAGAGCTACAACCATCGCTCTTGGCCTTTCTCCTTATCACCTGGAATCAACTCTAGCACCAGGTTTGCTTATGTAAAACGTCACTGGGCCACAGTTTTGTGCCAGAGGTCTTATAGCTAGATAAAAAAGCTCTTATAAGCAAACAGATCTTGTCAGTGATACACAGTGATACGAACACAAAATCCTCTTGTTTCAATGACACCTGATAAGTGCTCAGTTATATTAAGTCCAACTAACAATTACAGTCACTGCCCACTGAATGACTCAAGCTCCTCCGAGCACGGCTGAAAGGCTTCTGTGACCATGACACACTCTTGCACAACGTATTTTGACAAGACAAGGTTAAAGCTCTCAAATTTCTCATGATGACCTTGTTACATTTTTTGGTTTAGATGCTTTTTTGCAGGTAGGCAACTTCAAGACCATCCCATCAAACAGGTTTGGGCTCTTGACAAGTTTTGTCACAGATCAAAGACTAAGCCTGGAAAAGGGTTTCATAAGGAAGAAAGCATTAAGGGTTGCTTTCAAAAGATTAACTTTGGTAACTGGTTTTGAAGTTGACTGATAGAACCTTCCTTGAGATCAGAAACTCCAGCTTCTACTCCTGAGATACGCCCAGGAACAAGAAGTACAGCTGCACAAATAAAGCTGCCATTCAGCCAGGGAAGGTGGACCTCCTCCCCCCATCCATCCCACCAACGTTAGCCTTAGTATTTATTCTCAGCAAATAAAAGTACCTGGCACATTCCTCTAGAATAATAAATACAGTGACCACTTGGGATCCAAACAGAAAACTGCTATTAATGCGGACTGCGGAGCTGTAAATAAATCAGTAAATGAATACTGAACAGTGCCCTTGGAGAGGGATGCTGCCATGCCCAGCCCACAGCAGGAACACACCTGCTGAAGCTGAACTGCTCATTCAGATCTGCATGGCAAGTTAGCTGGAGAACCAGCACCAGAAATAGACTTCTACTTATTTTCATGATTTCACTACAGTTTAAAAGTGATGCTCCACGGAATGAATCAGCTCAGCACTAAGAAATGTGCAAATCTCCATCAACAGCAGGTCTTCACCTGCACTTCAGTTTTCTCCCATTTCATTCATCTTTTCATCTCTCTCACTGGAAACCTACTACTAAATTCCCTATGACCACTTCCCTCCATACTTTCAAAATCCACCCCCTGTTCTCCGGCCATTCTACCATTATATTTATTCAAGTCCTGACATTTATATATATCCAACGTCTTTCCATGGGACAACATAAAGGCAAATTTAGACAGTGCCCTTGTGCATCAGAAATTGGCCAAAAAATGCTCCAGGGTCATTTTCCTCATAATAGAGTATTTTTTACTGACACTGTTTAGATCTCTGCAAAAGCTCCGTCTTTTCTCTAACTCTAACACTCACAATTCAGCAGCCTTACAGTAGTAAAAACTGGGAAATGTAAACTTGCAATAAACTGAAATACCCTGGTGAGACATTTCAAACACAGACATTAAATAATAACAATAATACTATAGAAAAATAGATGAATGACAGTCGATTTCCCATTCAACAAAGCTGAACGTGTTTACTTTGCACAATAAATAAAAGATTGACTGGAGATGCTGTAGATAAACAAAGTACACTCACTTGGAATGATGAGAAATCCAGAGGAACCCTTCAAGTGTTTGGGAGAAAAATGGACTGCACTCCCAGGGAACGTTCTTCTGATTGACTGAGCTGGAGCACACCAAGACTTATAGGAGCTGAAGGGCTATAAAAGCCTGCTCCAGAAAAAGCTCAGCCAACCTAGGCTTCAGTTAAAAGAGATTTTCTGTTTTAAAACAGTCTTTTCCCTTTCACACAATAGTAAGTAATTAACCTTCGAACACATCTCTTAGCATCTCACTGCTTCAGAGTGCACTATAAAACAACGAGGAAAGTCTTACATACTCGAAGCTCAGTAGGCATGGTCAATTTTAGTCTACGTGGGTATGCTTAAGTAAGAGGATGTAAGAAGCCTTTTTCCAGCCTGCTGTTTCCCCCTGTTCACACAGGTTAGAGAACCACTGGTGATCCTGCCACGATCCCCACACCTCGGGGTGCAGAGCTGCTTTCTCCTTAGTTCCATGTACTCTTTTTGCTTTCAGTTATGCAACAATTCAAAGCAACAAAGGGGTATCATAGGCCATGTTCAGTTTTCCCAACAAGCTTGCAATTATATTTGGGTACAGACCCAAAGCCACCTCTGGGTCCACTGGGTGCCACAAAGCAGAAGGCAGACATCTGTCCAAAATGCTCAACCTTCTTGGCCAACCACCCAGCCCATGAAGAGGTGTTTCTCTCTTAGCACATCGCTGGTCAGGAGGAATGAAGCAAGGGGCACTTGATAAAGGTTAATGAGACATCTCCAATGCCTACTCACCACATTTATAGTGCCTGTTTTAAGTGGTTACGTTACCCTGAAGAGTTATTTGGGTGCTTGATTAAAGAAAGGAAGGCAGAAGTCCACTCGACACAAGCAGAACACTGGAAGGACTACTGTGCTATATGTTAATCTCAAGAGGAAGGCAGTCCTCCACCATAACATGTTTCCTGTGTGCCTTCTGCTCTTAGGAGGACAGAATCAAGCAGAATATCAGCCTCAGACACATCTCAAATCCCATTCTTGCACTTCAGAAGGAGAAAAGCCCACTGTCTCCAAACCTCGTACTTAGCATCATTATATCCCCATTTTAACTAAATATTTGTCTCTCAGCCAACATGCTGCATTTAATCAGCTTTGAGATAAATACTTCACAAGCATTTTTAAGCAGAGCAGCATTTAAAACTTAAATGAATCTTCAGATGCTATGTGGAAAAATCAGCTGCAGAGCAGTGTGTAATTGTCTGTAATTGATTATGAAGGGTGTTTTCCTCCACTGATGATTTATGCTATATCCTGAAGCCTGTATCTGTCAGCTCTGGCACTCACACTGTGAGATTTTAGCAGCCATGTGGAGACTTCCTATAATCGTCAGTCTTTTTTGAAGGCTCTGCTGTAGAAGTTAATTTGAAGTCATCTGCATACACGTATATAATTGGTAAGTAATGCAGTTAAAACTAGTTCATCTGAGTGCCTGGATCTAGCAAAATAAATTAAATTTGCTACAGGAGCCTGAGGATTCCTAAGGTAAGCACTGGCATAGCACAACTCCTTCAGGAACAGATTTCAAAACACACAGCAACAAACTAACAAAGGATACACGTAGGCAATAGTTTCCATATAGAGAAACCAAAGGATAAAGCAAGAAACTAAAGAATGTAAGGCAGTAAATTCCTTGGAACGTATTTTACTACAAGTTACGTATCTATCTTTGCATTTCAGAGTCCATTCCATGAAGTGAATTAAACTTCCACAGCTCAATCTTACATGCAATACTGTGTTACTTTACTTGATCCAGATTTCTCTTTGGCTCCAGCTGCCAACATCATTTTGAACACAGCCATTTTGCCTGGTGAGCTGAAGTCTTGCTCTCGATCGGCCTTTGCTCATCACAAATGTATGCACCATACCTTTATACAGGATTAGAACCACCAACCCCTGTATGTGTAAATTAACATTAACGTAATTAAGATATAGTAAAAAAAATTGTTCTTCCTCCTAAGGCACGCACACACACAAGCACACAACTGAGAGGTCCAAAAGCTTTACAAAATAACTGCACCTCCTACCAATGCCTGCTCTTTGCCCATCAGTTCAGGGAATCTATCAGCTGCAGCCTCTGCTGCAGATTGGTGTGTGAGCTCAGTCCTGCAGTGCTTCTTCCCACTGCCTGGTGAGCTGGCACTCCCAAGCAAACACGGCCAATACCAGTGGAGCGCTGCAGCTCTCTGCAACTGCTTGCTACGTTTCCCTGTGAGCAGTTTCTATCTTGAAAAGCAAGAACCAGAGCTGAGTGAGGGGTAGGACTGCAGGGGGAGGGAACCGATAATTCCCAACTTCATCATGATCCTTCCTATGAATGTGAAGAGAATCGTGTTTTGGCAGGAAAAGAATGCCTGCATGTAAGAAGTGATAAAATCCCATAGTAGCTCAGACTAAATAGCCAATGTATGAGAATCCAGGCCTGCAAATCAAACCACATGTTAGCAAGCAAGACTCCTAAACGAGATGGCATCACAGCCAAGCAAATGCCTCCTCTTGAACCAGTATTCTTTTCATACCCACATCCTTGGGGAGCCTGACCTCACAGCAGAGAGCTTCCAAGACAATATCATGAATTCCCCAAACCATGGCCTCATTTCCCTGGAATCCCACCAAATCATCCAGTGGCCAGGCTCTCTGCTGCGCTCACACCACCTACCTGTCACAAGCACTTCCCCCTGCTCACTCACACTTATCCTCTCAGCTTTTTGGCCATTCCTCTGTCCCTCTCCTGCAGAGCACAGCACACAGGCAAATGAAAGCCTGCTGCACCCATGTCTGAGGAATATTCACGGCAGACAAGCAAGCCACCAGGGACTGCTCGCCTTATCCTGCTCCCTTAACCTGATACAATTAGTGAGCTGATCAGTGAAATCATCAGAACAAAGATGCAGATTTCTTCTCAACATTTACAGTAGCTCTTTTCCTCTGTGAAGACGTGCTTGCAGAGAGCCCTTGAATGAGAAGCTCCTCTTAGTGAGGGAGTAATCCGGAGAATTGAGAGCGCAGGAATTTCTGCAGAGGGTTTGCTTAGGGGTTCCCACTTTCAAACAAACTGTTCTTCAAATATATTCTCCCACTTTTAAAAGCAAAATGCCATTTTTTGCTATGGCTGAGGAAAAGCAAGTGAAATGACAGACTTGACAAGCATGTTTTATGACAAGGATGTTGTCCTCTGTGAGAACAATAGCTTTGGAGAAGTTCCATATTGCATCATTTAATGATAAACAGCAAAGCTGAGGGCAGTGATTGGCACTGGTGTCACACACAGTGAAATAACACTCTCCCATCGAGGAACCATTTGCAACTGACACAACTGAGCTCACACCAAACCTCAAGCAGTTTTTATGCCATCCATTCATCTCTGGGTTATTATGATACTCTTATATTCAAGCAGAAGTCTAATAAATGTCTTTTCTCTAAGCAGCTGATATTTATCATTCTCTGCCTAGTTAAGTGTACAGCTTCTGAAAAGCCCTCATTATCCACAAAACTACACTGAGTTTTAGCTACAGAGGCATAAACTGAGCATAAATTGAGGCTTCTCATCTCTCTGGGATATACTCACAGGCCAACGTACCTCTCTTCTCTGGTGATTTTCAAGCAAATGACTAAAACTTTTTTTTTTTTTTTTTTTTTAAGTGGCAAAGCCAGCCAGAGAAAATAAGAATGATCATTTTTGCTTATAAAACAAACCAAATATTTTTCAGATTGGATAACAGTCACGTCCCTCACACCAAGACTTTGTTAGACACCGCAACATAAGGGACAATCTTCAACACATTAACATAGGGATTTCGCTGCCATATTTCTAGCCATGCATTTGAAATCCCAAGTCCAAGATCCCCCAAAGTGTGCATCCAAACTATCAAACACCTACAGTGAAGAGGGAAGGGATATTGCTATGATAGTGAAAACATCCCAGGTTGGCTGCAAGAACCACATGCAGAAATTCAACCCAATCCATGAGGTTGCAGATGGACCTGAACTAAACCCTCAGATCCACGCTGCCCTGGCCAGACCTGGATCCAAAGTCTTTAGGAGGCCATACTTTGTAGAATAGAGGCTGTTCAGGCAGGTGATGGCCTATGACAAAGCCTAAGGCATGTTACCTGCTCAGCTGGGTTGCTGCTCATAGTGTTGCCCTCTCCAGCAATGCTCACCACCAGCAACAAGCAATTGCAAATTATGCTCTGTGCAATTCTGTTGTGTGCATTTCACATCTGACTTTCACTTTTGTTTCTCACTCAGAAACATCAGCAGCTTAATCAGCTGCCTGAGATCTGATTTAATATTGCCCCTGTTTTTACTTTATTGCAGCTTTTCCATTTTGAGGTGTTCCCTGGCTGCTTAGCTATGAAATTTCCTCCTCTTCCTGAAAAATACCTCTCTGTATCTGATACCTAGTTACTACAATAGAAGTCACCTTAGAAACACCATAAATACACAATTAAACAGAATTCTGTTCCAAAGTCAGCAAAAAATTTTCCATTGACTTCAACAAGCTGTGGGGTCAGGCCCCAAATTACTTGCAATACATTTTTTTTCCATCTATAGGACTGCTAATACAGAATATATTCCATCTTTCACATTTTGCTCCAACATCCCTGACTTTCTTGCCTTTGAGATCGCTGCAGCAAGATGCACTTTCTTCCCATGCCAGTCTCTTTGGTGCCAAATCCGACCCTCATTACAATTTCCTTTCACGCGCCCTTATTCCTCCTTCCAACGTTCCTACTAAAGGATGTGCTGGCTTTGGGTATTGATAAAAGTTCTTCAAACTCTTTATCTACTTTCTGTTACCTGTCTGCGCAGAGGGATTCGCTTTGTCAGCTTGTGGACAGCGGGCTGGCTGCTGAAGTCAGGCTTCTTGGTGGTGTTCTTCATGCGGCACAGGATGACCGTCAGCACCATGCAGGCAATCAGGAAGACCCCTATGCAGTAAATTGCTATTTCCAGGTAGTCTGGAGATGTTGGATATTCCTTTTCCTTTTCAGGAGCTGGATTGCAGGATTTCGGGAGGGAATAATCATGCCGCAGAGTTAGCACACAGTACAAGCACAGCTCAGCACATGGAACAACATGAAACAGTTCAAACATCAGCAGTTCTAGCAGTGACTTTGCGACATATAGATCGCTGTGGATAGTTAGGCCATCTTGAAATCTGAGGGCTGTTCCTCTCTAAAAATCACCATTTTAACATCTCAGCCACAGTGTGTGTGCTCGTAAATAGACCTATATAGGCATACACTTGTGTCTGCCTGCTGAGGAGACACATTCACCAAAATATCAAATTATCCCCTATTATTTTAGGGGAGCAGAAGGAATTGAGTGCTCAAACTAGGTACATGTTCATTGTATTGCTCAAGTCAACCTTCAAAAGCACTGTACTTCCTTTTAACCACATAAGGGCATATTTAAAGACACAAAAAAGAAAAGAATTTGCTAGTCTAAAAGTATTTTATCACAACGTGCAAATAGAAGTTGGAGCTTGAGTCTGCATTGCTTGTTTATCCAAAATTCTCACTGGGCTCTTATAATACAGAAGGATAAATTGGTCCCTCACCATACTTTTAAATTCAATTGAACTGCTAGCAATATGCCTTTGTGAGTCCTCCTTTGTCAGCCACACTAAAGCTGCATATTTAAGGAATGTGGTTGCTAGTCTATGAGATTGGTTGCAGAGGGAGTGGTTCTACCTAGATGTTACCCTGACAAACAACTTTGAAACCATCTTCAGGATACTTATATGTACAAACACAGTCCCTAATCCCTTATCTGGGGTTCATCCCCCAGGCAGGCAGCATTCCACAGCAATCAGCAGTCACTCCACAAGCAATGCACGTTCAAGCCAAAATTTTCTTGTGCCTTGTTCTAGGCCAACAAAATATTTCATTCAAGAAAACTGCTTAAAATACGCTGTTCAAGCACTTGCAAAATGCAAACACTGCTAGCAGAAGCAAGATTTACACAGGCACTGGCTGTCTGCTTGGTGGCAGACCACGCAGGCTTGGTGTTCGTGTCAGAATGACATGTAATAACATGGCGCCATTCAATACATTTTGATAATGGTTAATATCTGCAGAAAATTTCACTCGTGTACCATGAATCTCAGCATTATGTACATGCAGGCTTTGTACCTCTTACTCAGGATTAGCAATTAATAAATGGTAAGCACAAGATGACCCAGCAAACCTCAGGTGGTTCACATTTTTTCAAAGGAACTCCTAAGGCAGCTGCCAACAGCTATAAACAAGAACATTTGACTAACGTCAAAACCAACTATGGTTACATCTTCTAACAGCTGATAACAATTTTCAGGCAATAAAGCACGTTGATGTTTGTTTCTTTTCAGGACAGAAACATCATCAACCCCAGAACAGCAAGACATGCTTTGCAGTAAAAGCAAATGACTACTCGTTTTCTTAGAGCATGCGATGTTCAAAGATGCATGGAGCTGATTCCCAAGAGATGAAGGGCACTGCTTCTGTACACAATCCATGGGCATCAAAATCAGAATTTTCATAAAAGGTTTGGATGATAAGTAACAGTGAATTAAGCATCCTGAATAGCTTGTGTATTCAGATGAACCATTAGACGATTATGGCCAAATCAGTCCCCAAGTTTCTTAGGATAACTTTGAATTTCCTCCTCTTGAAGTTTACAAGGATTTATGTGCTGATTTTCAGTTATCCCACTGAAGTGAGAAAGAAATGCAGTTCCTCAACATTTCTGATGAACTTCTAACAGATGTAAACATAATTTAAGTGCAATAGAAGTTGCCTGGATTTTGGTTTGTTTTTTTTTAAAGGGATTTGGACTTGTAGACTAGAATGTGTCACAAGACAATCCACTGGCTTGCGACAAGTGTGACTGCACATACAATCATTGTATAATCACCATAAAAATGTTGAGGAAGCCCAAAGTCATTTTCTGAGACAGAAGCTGTGCTAATTCTGCAGAACTCAACAAGGGGGAAAAAAAAGAGGAAAAACCACTGAAAGAAAGCAGTGTATACCTGGCAGAACTGTCAACCATGCAGTGTGAAAGGATATCCCAATAGAATTACCCGCCAAGCATGTATACTCCCCAGCATCCTCAAAAGTTACATTCCGTATATAGAGAACCTCAATTTCTTTGTCCGTAGTGTTAACACCGGCAGCCTAGAAAAAAAAAAAGAGGGAAGCAAGAGAAAAAGCTAGACACTGAGAGAACTCTTGTGGATAGGGAGATGGAGCCACAGGGCTTTGCGCTTCGGAAAGGCAGAGGTAGAGAGATGCAAAGCTCCTTCCCCATCCACAATCCCTCTTCCAAAAGGCGTTTACCAACAGGTCCCAGCTCACCTCAGAAAGTAATCAACACCCTTCACCAGACCAAAACTCACCACCTAGACATGCATGCAATCATATGACATGGAAAAATTAACCCACAAATGTTTTGTTTTGTTTTGTTTTGTTTTTCCTTCTCCCTTGTTTTCAATAAAAGAGTGTTGAAAGAAAAGCAAAGAGAAAACAGACACAGAATGTGGTATCCTTTATATGTAGTTACCCGCATCAGAAGAATTAGTTTACAAATATATATGTATATATTTATTAAAAAGTCAAAAGAGGGTAAATTCTGCTCCAAATGACACCACTTGGCAGAAGTCTCACGCAGCCGATGGTCCCTGCATCATCTGCTGCAGTGAAGTTAAATCAAGAAGCACTGTTAGGTCATTATGCACCAAACCTATCAGGGATTCAGTGCTTCTCCAATCTTTTACAAATAGACAGAATCCAAAACCCAGAGACTCTTAGACATGGAACTCTCTAGATGTCCCAAGATGAGTACAACAAGAATCCATGCCAAAGCTTCTGTTCTCAAGATTTACAAAAATCATTTTAAATAGAGACGGTTGTTGTTTGTTATCTGTATTCCACCCAAAAACATTACTTTGAAGTATGTGATGATAAAATAAAAGTATTTTTACAAGACCATTTCTGAGTAAATTTAGTTGTGAGTTGCAGTCACACTGTTGCCAATCTTTATTGCTCATGATGGGTTATTACCCCACCAGGAATGGATGAATGGAGGCCATAAGTGCTTCAATGGGCACTTATGTGAACATTTCATAAGTGCATGCACACATGTGTATGTGTGTGCATGTGATACACCAATTAGACTGTAATTACATCACCCATCAAGTACCTTAGATGAGAACTGCAAAGTACGCAGGGATTAACAACAAAACTGAACATAAATGAACACACAGACACCAGACACAAGAGAGAATAAAGACCAACGTCAGAAACCACTGAATATAGCACACAGAATATTGTGGGAATTTTTCCATGGCTGCTGGCGTAATACCAGTTGCAACACCAAAGGAGGATTACAAATATACCACAAGGCCAAGGAGTTATCCTACAAGCTGCCTGCAGTCTCCCAAAGCACCATTATTTTTTTTTTTCCAGCTTCTACATCCAGCTTTCTTTAAAAAACATTGTTACCTTGTAAACTCGGCAGAACAGAGAGCCAGGCAGACTGGTTGGCCTCCCCTATATAATTGGAGACCTTACAAATATATTCTCCAGCGTCCGCCTCTGTCACATTGTACAGTGTCAGCACTTCAGCATTGGAACTATTTATCCCCGAATGCTAGAATAGACCAATAACACAGGAGAACAATGTAACTGCTGTCCAAAAAGGACACAAATCTGTCTAAGGTCCCACCACCAACACCTCATACGAATACGATTTCCACTTCATGCAAGCATCATGGGCAAAACATTTAGGGTCTGAGTTTTGTTTGCTTGTTTTTTTTTAATCCGAAGCATCGCCAACCAGCTTGGAAAACTCCACGGTGCAGAACAACCCGGTGCCACCGATATGCCACATCACACTGGGGACAAATGGACATCCTCACAGGCTCAGCATCCAGAAAACCCAACCCTCCGACAAACTTTTGGCAACAGGTGTCATGTGTCTAAACAGTCTTTGAAACAAACAGGGTGAGGGAACATCAGTGAAGTTATTTAAGAGGGTTTTCGTTCTTTTCTGAACGAGCCGTGCCTGAAATGTTTAGAGATGAAGGACTTCAAGGAAGTTTAAAAAAAAAAAGAAATCAAAAGCATCTATAAGCTGCATAATTAGCATTCAAGCTACCAAATGTTTATCTAACTTTTCATTTGTAACAAACACTTCCAATTTCAAAAGAAGTTCCGATCTCAAAATCCTTGGATTTACATCAAATACATTTTTTAAAGAAGCTGTCACCAGCAGTAGCAGCATCTGCAATGCCTCACCTTTAAAACCTGAAGGTAAGGCAGTCCATCTGGTCCGTATTTACTGCCATTCTTCTCTACGTGTTTTATCCACTGAATGTGGGGTTGAGCATCACTGTAGACTTTGCAGACAAACTCGACATCGCCTCCGACTACAGCTGAGGCATTTGCTGGAAGGCCAGCTTGGAGGATGGGCCGGTGCGGTGATCGCTCTGTTCCAGTGGGGAGGGTGAGGAGCAAGAGAAAGAGAGAGAAATAAAGATGCATAAATAAGCAGAGCTGCCAAGAAAACTGTAAGTGAACTCGAGCCAAAAAGCCCTGTAAGCCTGTTGGCTGACTCCTCCGAAATAACACTGCAGCCAAAACGTATAACGAAAACTACAGTTCAAAGGAGATGACTTGAGCACTACACTTGTAATGTAAAGAATAGTTATTTGGGGGGAGGGGACAAGCCTTGACTAAAAGCTTTGTGCATTTTTTGTAGTGCAGACAAGCAAGGCAAATATCTTCTTTTTCAAGAGTTAGTCTGATGAAGTACCTCCAAGTTTCGAAACACTGTAACTGGACTAAACCTCCACCAATTTGGGGCAAACAATCAGGTTTGTTTTTTTTTTAATTGAACCAATAAGGTATTACAGTAAACCAAAAGATATTTCCTAAATGCAGCAGCAAAACTCTCAGCTCCAGAATGCACCATACACGACACATCCCAGACAGCTTCAGTTTTTAGAACACTCTGATCAATACTACAGCAACACTCTACTCAGATTGAGAAGCAGAAATACTAATTTGTTATCCTGAGCAGGACTCAAACCAATACTGAGCCATTTAGAATAAATAAATAAATAAAAATAATATACTTAATGTGAGCCAATGTAGTTTATCATTTATTTGCTAGCCTAAGCATTTCATAAATGCTGTTCATTGAGCTGGCATCACTGAATACATTCTTCATCTGGGCATCCAGAGAGGCATTGCAGCCAGCGTTCCAAGCCTGGATTTGTGGATGTTTCTGAGCAAAGCATCGATGGGAGCCTTCTCCTCAGTTACGAGGTGAGGCAATTTCCCACCACTGCCACCAAGCCCAACCTGAATGCTGCTCAAATTTCCCTGGTGATGATCTGGGCATGAGCCTGGACACAGCAACCCTTCAGCCAACTGCAGCTCTTAATCCATCTGTAAGTGGGAACTCATTTTCTCATCACAGAATCACAGAATCACCAAGGTTGGAAGGAACCTACAAGACCATCCAATCCAACCATCTGCCCATTACCAACAGTTGTCACTAAACCATGTCCCTGTACACAACCTCCAGGGCTGGTGACTCCACCACGTCCCTGGGCAGCCCATATGAAAGCTTAACTCTACGCATATCTTTTCATGAGTATAAAGTTAATACTGACCCATACACAGGTTCAGTCTATGAATCAGAAGCGAAGAGCCCACTGCTCATCAGTGTCTGAGATTCAGTGCTCCAGGAATTTTTTTTTTCTGAAGATCAGCAAAAAAGGAGCAAATCTAAATATTTATTTTTAGAGGCTGTGCGCTGCGAAAGCTTTGGCGTTAAGAGCCAGATCAACTGAATTTCAAATCAAGTGCTCCTTCTTAAACACACTAGTTTCCAATAAACTGTTTCACAAGCAAACATTGCGAGTGTAACAGCAAATAATGATGCCCATGGAACAATGGGATCTTTCATACCGTCCAATATATTTGGCATGCGGCAAACATCTACTGGGAATTTATTCACTGAGGCTATGCTGGCAGCACACTACAAAGCAGCACTCTTATTTGACTTGTGGCAAAAGCGCATTTGTATTGCAGTTATTAAATTATTCCATGGCTATGTATGTCGTTTTCAAAAGACCTAGGAACGGTTTAACTTTGTGTTTTTACTTGTGAATTACAGTAGATTGTACAAATTACTATTCTACCCGTTCTAGAGAAAACTTTTGAAGTTTCTCACCTTATCCTAAATAAGCTCTAATTCCATCTCCCTCACCCCTTCATTTGGGTACAAAAACAGCAAGCAAGATCTCTCTTTAATAGAAACCTTACACCATCTTCCAAAACTTATTACAGCTGCCTTCGGTATAAAATGAAACCTTAGAGAATGTTATTTAAAATGTTTTTTAGAAGTCAGTAGGCCTCATGTTTCATTTCTCCACATCAGGGTTTGATTTCCTTTGTGACCTTACTCGCTGCCCTTAAGCAAACCAGAGAACGAGGCCTGAAACATCTTGGAAAAGTTCCCACTATGGCAGCACCAACACACGAAATGTGTTTAGTTTATCCTGATAGCCATCAGTGATTTAATCTTTTATCAATGACTGTCAAACGTCTCCTCTACCAAAATAGAAAAGGCCAAGCAGAGAAGCAAAAGCAAAGTTCTTACATTCTTATCCCAAATTCCTTAAACAATTAAAGAGAGTATGCGCATGTATAGGGAAAACGTTTGTGAAATTTCTGCTCTGAGGGTATGTGTGCTGAAAAAGAAACTTCAGTTACCCTCCAACATGCAGAGCCATGTCTAGTACTCATTCAGCTCCCCTGCCTCAGTAGAAGGGAGTGCTCCTGTCTGCGCACAAGAAACACAGAGGACCATAAATATCACAATGCTCCTTCAGAGGGCTTTCATGTCAATCCTGGAATCCATGGGCCATAAGAAATGATACGTGTGCTGGGGAAAGTAACAAAATGCAGACGGAACTTCCACTAATGGCTAAATTCTGTACAGTATCATTGCTTGGAAACTGTCACCCCAGGATGTTATCCTGTCTTTGCTATTTCTCACCAAACTACATACATGTAGGTACTGTCACAAACCGCATTCATAAATCTCACATCACTTTTTCACATTTAAAATACAAGCCGTTATCACCACTCAAACAACTGGCTATGCTACTGTTATATGGAATATCGTATTTTCCTTTTTATTAAATACTAGTATAAGAGTTAAAGATGCTTTCTCAAATATCTTACAAGCTGCTGAATGTGATGTTACATAATGTACTAATTACAGTTAGGACCATCGCTAAACTATAGTGACTCTGTATATCCCTAGTTATTTCACTCAAACAACATTTTCATATTGAATAAGCTGGCAATCAAGGTTGCAACTCTGATACCCTACTGGTCTCAATATGGCCCTTCGTTCATCGTTGTTGAATTGAACCTCAAGAAATAAATCTTTGCCATCTGGCTACTTAAAATTTAGTGTTCCATTCTCACTGCTAACACAACCTTTCAAAAACAGCTTATGCTATAGTACAGAAGATTGCCCCCAAAGATTAACTGTCTTCAAGCACACTAAACACTACATTATGAAGACCATAAAAAGTAGTAGATACAAGTTCTGCTACCATAAATATTAATTACTTAGTCAACTACATATAGATCTACAAGTTTTTTCATGGATACGCCCTGCTTGCTTGAGTAGACTTTTCTGGTTATACTAAAGCACAATGGAAGTTTAAAAATGAAGAATACTTTCTGTATGTTGATCTGAAAGCAAGCCAAACTAAATCAGTGTGTATAGATCTCTGTAGGTTATCTTTCATATACTCATAGAATGGCTTGGGCTGACCTAGAGAGAAAGATTGCTTAAAAAGAAGACACCAGTTTGTTTTCCCCAATTTGCAGTTTTGCTTCAAAATAAGAACGGCTCCATTTGGGGAGACAATTATCTACAGACAGCAGTGAAACTGGCTGATCGTGTAAGGAATGTCAAATTCAAGGCTACAAGCATTTAAGTGAAGTCTACACCACCATAAAAGCATCCAGGGCTTAAATATTTCTGCTCAAAATTGCTTGAACAGTTCTGATAGCTTATCTATCGGCAAACAGTTTGCTGTCGGAAAAGACAATGGACAAAGAGAGCTGCCCAATGGCTCAGAAGAAACTCTCATTTAGTCTGTTAATGTTAAAACTTTAGAATGCCTTTCTCCAAGACAGGAAACTGTAAAGAATGCAAGGCAGCTGGAAAATTCCAAGTTTCCTAAAAATGGGCACAAATGGACACCAGGAGATGGGTGGCAAGCAGCAAATCCTGCCACCAGCAGTGCAGGGAAGCCAGCCTGGAAGCTACTACTGGAGCCTGCATGCTTCCCAAAGAGCTCCTGAGAACTGGCCTTTTCAGAAGTTTAAAGCCCTTGGGCAGGTGGTTCCTACAGAACGTCACCTGTCTCCAGTGTTTGGCTTCATCTCCACCAGTATTTTTGCTGACCCACAGCAACTAACGGAGAGGGAAATCTAAGAGGTGAGAGGCAGGAACATCATGATGCAAGGACATGAGATGAAGATGCCAAGAGATGGAGGCAGTCAACAGGGGCCAGAAGACAAATTTTACAGCCAACAGTGACCAGAAGATCTGATCTTACCACTGGTCTTGGCATCTTGGAGGTGCAGGAATGAAAAAACACAGAAGAGAGGCTGCTCGCTGAGCATGCCAGCTGAAGAAAGATGTAGGACAGGGCTTGCTGCTGCCAGAACCAAGAGAGAGCCTATTGTGACTGAAAAAGTGACACTGCCGCTCCTGGAGTGTGCTGGCAGGGAAAGGAGACAATAACCCCGGAAGCAATGAGCTCCAGGTCCCATCTAAAGGCCAAGTCTCCTTAGCAACCTGGCTGTATCGAGGGCTGAGAAGAGCTCTGGCAATTGTCTATCCAAGCCTCCCTGCCATCCCAGGACAGACAGTTCAGGACCTTTCATGGGAGCTAAAAGCCAGAACCAAAGCCCATTGAAGTCAGGGGAAGAGCTCACATGGAATTCAATGGGCTTTGGATAAGGCATTTGATTCATTTCAGAAAGAAAAAGAAAAATGGAAACTATTTATTTTTTCCTTTTGAATGTGCTTGTTTCCTCTCCTTGCAAGCGTGTGATTTAAGTGCAAGCTAAGAAAATAAAAGCTGAATAGCAAATGCAAGAGTTCTGGGGACAATGGAGAGATTCTCAATTAAAAGGGGAAAATAAAACTAGAAGTAAGCTTTTCATTAGACAAACACATTTACCAGAGCCTTTATCATCAGTCTTGAAATACTACCAACTCCTAAGGAATCATCTTGACAGTTGATGCTGTGAAGCTACAGAGAGCTCCAATAATGCCTCTAAGCGTGGCATCAGTAACCATTCTGGATCCAGAGACCTCAGTAGAGATTCTGTACACTCAATCACTGTGCAACATCTGTTGCTTTGAAAAGCATTCATGATCTGTAAATTACAGGTGTCTAAAAGCATCCTAAAGTCTTTTAGGCTAGGCAGTAATCATGTGCCCTTGCCATGCCTTTCACTTTGCACCTCAAACTTGCAGGACTGACTCTTTAGCCTTAAAAAAAAAAAAAAAAAAAAAAAAAAAAAAAAAAAAAAAAACACAAGCACAGCTTTTTCCATTCATATACTTGGATTTAAATATTTCAGTGTGTAAGGACATTTACTGGGCTGACCACAGTCTGCAATCACTACCAGTTTGGGCTAAATATCAACCATTAAGAGATGAATGCCTAATCCCTCACATTAAATGAGGAAAGCTCTACCAGTAGAGCAGCCTACTCTGGCTGACAATCAATGAACTGGTTTGGAAGGAGAGACACAACAGTCAGTGTCCTTCACGAAAAATCCCACTTACACAAACTGCTAATCTGGCCCCAGTCCACAAGCACTCAGAGGCTGGATTAATTATTGCTCTCTGAATTAGAGAGCACCATTGAGGAGATTTCCAGAGGCAGCCAAGGCATGAGGAACTGCCACTCAGGTTTCCCTATAAACAGTCTTATCCAAGGATCTGCCTTGAAATTGCACTTGCTTTCCATACCCCTAGGTGGAGTGGCATAGGAGGGGTCTAACCAAACAGATGTCAGAGCCCCCAGAGGAATTTTCTCCTTCAAGGTAGCTTGCTACATATGGCCAAGCCAAACCTTCACTTCCCTTCTTAGAAACAAGCAATTGCTTATGGGGTCTGTACTCTATGAAAGGCTGGAGGGCAAACACTGCTAAGCCCACTATTTGTTCAGTGGTGTGTAGGAGTAAGGCTGGGTGCTGGCTGCTCTTGCAGAAGATCAGAAACAACTGAGCAGGTGCAGGCAAAATGCCTTTGCTAATTAATGTCATACACGGTATATACGTGAGCCAGGAGCTGAGCAGCTTCTACCAGCTGCATGTCAGTTTGGTTTCCCTTCTGCCTAGTATGAAGCCCTGCGTGTTGTTTATAGCCAATTCAGAAGTGCTGCTGAACTGTCATGTTCCATTTACAGGTGCATACATACACACCCCTCAAACCACCACCTCTGAGGAAATTTATGCACACCAAGGTATCATCCACGGCACATCAGGGACGATGCTCCCTTCTCAAGCTCTCCGCAAAACCATGAGAAGCTTTAAGGCTATAAGGAGTAACAGATCACTGTCATTAAATGTTGAGAGATAACAACCATCCCTGGCAAGAGCATTTGATAAAGAGCAGGAGCCTTCAGACCGACAAGCAGAACAGCCTGCAGATCAGACCAGCATTACCAGTGCTGATGAAATCATGCCTTGCAAATTTTGGCACCTTTTACCAATAGGTACTAGCCAGCAAGTTCTCGTCCAACATTCCTGTGCAGCATGAGTCTCCATATATCAGCATTTCCCATGCTTCAGAGAGGTAGTCTCAGTGGCCAGGAGCTCTGAGGGGCGTCAGGGCTCCTGGCCATCACATAGAAACCTGCAAGGCCTAGAGCAGCATGGGGCCACGGGGAGGGCAGTGAGGTAGCTGACATCCACAACTACATTCTAACCTCTCCTTTAATTCAGGAATCTTTTATATAAACGTGAGGTATTTCTTTCTGCAGACATTTTGTCACAAGCATCAAAAGCAGGCAGCCTCCTACTCAAAGCAAAATATTTACCATTCTACCCAACCTTCCCGTGCCATCAAAACCCTCCTGCTAACCAACATCAGCAGAGTACGAGGCAGTGCCTTTTTAAAACTTTGCAGAAATGAATCAGATGTATTCAAACTCTTTGCCCTTGGCTTCACCACCTTCACCTCCAATTGGAAGTAATGGCACTGTTATTACAGCAGGCAAAGTTCCCACTTATGTTCTCCCATCTGTCTCTTTGGACAGCCTACGGTAGAGCTTTAGCTTGTGGTCTTATACACATCCTAGCTAAAATTCATCTTTGCCTAGCACCTTTATAGCATCAGTTCATCTGCACACCTCTTCTCACATGGCAGCAAGCCAAGGAAGAAAAAGCTGCAATAAGATTGAATGAGTTGCTCAACACAAATCCTGTTCTTGTCAATGAGAACAGCAGAAAAATCACAATCAGAACTAGCTAAAACTACCCACTAAGCCAATTTGTATACTGGGGGATTAAATGAGACAGAGAAATGTCCAGAAAGCCAAGGCCTATGGCAGACAACACGAATGTTCTTGCTGTAAAACATAAAACCACCAACAAGGCTTTAGGAGCAGTTTGTCCTTAAAGCAAAACTGTCAGGATCACATCATGTGTGTTTCATTGGCATCATGGAGCAAAAGCAGCCATAGCACAGTGATGTTCAGCGCTAACCCTGAAACTTGCAATACCTCTGACACAGCACATGCATAAGCAAAATCTTCATGCATGTCTAAACAAAGAGAGGAGAGGTCTTACTTTGGTGTGAGAAAAACATAAACAGAACAAAGAATAGCTGAAATATTCTTTCCACCATGCCCTAAAAAAAAAAGGCTACAAGAGATAATGAAAACCAACTTGCAGCTTCTCACAGGCAAGTGGTAATATCTTATTGCTCTGTCCATTTCCAGAAACTGCATTAAGTTTTACATGCAGAGACATCATTCTTTCTACTGTTCACAGCACTCAGCTGTTTCACCAAGCCACAGAGACAACACCGGGATCCAGCAAACTGGGCTTCCCACCAGGTTCTACCCGAGGTTTGCCATCCAAATACCATCTCTCCCACATAAGACCCCGATTACAGACGTGCCATCATATTTCTAGTAATTCAGGTTTACCTGGATTACCAGGCAAAGTTTTCCAGACACGCCTGGCCATGCATGGACACAAAGTCTGTGCTCCAAAACCAGAAATCTTTTATCTCTCATCTTCTACAGTTATTAGTCACACTTCTACAACTGTTTTTCTGATTGGGATTATACATAACCTAATGGAGAGATTCCTTCAAGTGTAAAATCAGCACAGCTATTTCCTCCCACTTGACCATCTATCAGATGTTTACAGTGAACAAATAGACATGCATTAACTTGTTAATACAGAATACATGAACTAATTACAATCTACTGCTTTGATCACCTACTTTACAATGGTGATTGTAAACTAAAAAAAATAAATACACATTTTAAACTTTCATAAGCATCTTATAAAAATGGTAAAAACTGGTCAACATTGAGTTCATTATTCAAACTCTGACGGTATCTGTGTTTTTCCTTCCATGAACGCAGTCAAATTTCAGCATATTCATGAAACCTTTTAAATAGTAATATGAAATAATAATCATAACATTTTACATTTACAGAGTAGTTTAACATCCAAAAGTACTTAACAAACTACTATTTTTAATGAGGCTTTTACATCACAATTAAATCATATATCACTTTGTTTTTACGTTTAAATGGAGCAACTGCTGCTGAAGCTGCACCACGGGAATGGGAGTAATCCAACAATGACCAAATTAATTTAAATCCAGAAAACTCATAAAATACAGCCACCTCTGGATTCCAAGTTACACATGTTGGCACAGCAGTTAGAAGACACCCACATCAAAGCTGTCATGATAACCTTTTCTCTAACAGCCACAGAATGCCACATCTCACTGATTTGTCCACACTTCAGTACTCCTAGATCTCTCACCCTCTTACCTGTCCCTCAAGATCTTTACTTTCCTGCACTGTAAGCCTCTCAAAAGACCCCACACCCTTACACTGCAGCATCTTCCCAGCCCCGCTGCCCTCAACCTCACCTTGCTACAGCCACAAACAACCCTTGACATCTAACCACTCCAACCTGCTGTTCAGCTCCATCCCTGTCCGCTTCCACCAACTCTACATCTCTTTCAATCCTACTCTGACCCCCAAAATCTATGATGCTTGTGTCCCTGGAAAACATCCCCAAGGGCGAGCATCCCAGCTAAAATCTGTGGCTGTGAGATTACCTGCAGGCACAGACATGGCTCTCAACACGTGCCAACTGCGGGCTGAACAACACAACAGTCTGCTTAGCATCTTCGGGCAACTCCTGCAAATTCCTCCTTATATTTCCACAAGTGTGATACTGCATGAATTAGGAGGCATGATTAAAAATGATAATAAAAGGGCTGAAACAATATCCTGTTCTTCATTCATCAAAAGAAAAAGAAATGCCTGCCTAGGGGCTGTAATAAGACAGAAAGTGGGACAGGGAGGCCAGTCCTCCCCCAGCAGGCTCTGCAGGAAGCACTCCAAACATGACAAATGCAGCGTTCACCCAGCAGATGAAGTAATGACACCAGTATTTGTTCATAAAATGTAATTTAGCCAGACTACCCCAATGAAATCAGAAGCTTCAGTGCTATAAAACTCGGGTTTGGGAATGTCTTTGCCTTATTAAGAAAGAAGAGAGGGACCCATAAGCCTTCCTTTTCCTTCAGCTAAACCATCACACTGTGGCCTTTGTTTTTGGGAGCAAACTGCACAGCCTCCAGCGCTGAACAATCTATGTAATTTCTTCTCAGGTGTGCACACCTTGCCAAAAGCCAAGTGCCAGGTGTAAAGTCCACGCTCAGCCTTATCAGTACATGAAATAAAGTCTTCTTCCCTCTTGGTCTAACCCAACACCTGAGGGCAGGCATCAGCAGGGATACCTGCATGTTTGCAGCCCGTCTCATCATGCCACAGGCCGCAGGCACCTGGGTGAGGATGTCAAGCCAAAGCTTGTCCCCACAAGGAGCATCAACAACTGCAAATCCAGCCGCCAGAAGCACAAGTTTGGGCTTGGTTGCAATACCTACATTTAACTCCTGCCAGGCAAGAGTGATGCAAGGCACGAGGCACGCGTTGAGTTCAGCTGCTGTCAGTTCTTTTCGCATGTAACCTGGCTGCTAAAAATAATCCTTTGGAAATTAAGGAACATTTTACTGCTCTGTCAAACTAATTCTGAATTTCACTTTGACA
The DNA here is from genome assembly GCF_019238085.1 of Lagopus leucura. Lineage (NCBI taxonomy): Eukaryota > Metazoa > Chordata > Aves > Galliformes > Phasianidae > Lagopus > Lagopus leucura. The sequence continues at coordinate 7,859,142 of NW_024962256.1, forward strand.
AAACAAGCCTTGGTGAAAACAAATAACAATGCATATGTTTTTACGAATTCAGGAACAGCAAAGTGGAAACATGTCGTTAAAAAAAACATGCCCATTCCGTGCTCACAGCCAGAGACTGTAAGAGCACAGGAAAACCCAAAAATAAAGCTGACTAGAAACAAAAGAGAAGTTTTTTTTTTTTCTTGTGCCTAAACAAAAGGAAATATAAACAGTGAACAAGTATCAAGAGCAAAAAGAAGATTCCATTTTAATGAGATTTTGTTTGTTTAACAACACGCTGTAAAAAGCATGAGTAAAATTCACCCCAACGCCCTCTAAACCTCCAAGGGTTCAGAATACAAGCGCTTTTCTGCACAACCATCGGTAAAAGCACTCATAAGCAGAATTTCTGGGGCACGAGGCGTAAGCTGAGAGCCATCTGAAATGCCTCTAGACCTCATTCCTTAATGATGTGAGCCAAAGGCGTGGCTAGCATGCAAACTAGAAGCTCAAGGTAAAGTTAAACTTGTTGCAAAAGGACTTTTAAATATATATATATGCACATTTGTGACAAGTTATGTTCACTTTCATAGTAAACAGCAGGGTCTTCTTACTCCACATTCTTGGGAGATGTGTCGTGCCATGGCAGCTGCTCGTAAGACCCCGTAAATGAGGTAATGTGCAGAACTCCATCTGAAACCAAAACGAGGTTCGTTTCCCTGGATGATGACATTAAATAGGACAGAAATGGCTACCTGCAGTATGCACGGAACAGACCAAGCCTTTTTTGCTGTTAGAATATAAATTCAATTAGTTACTTCCACGCTTAAGCAGAACTGCCGCTGCTGAAATTGTACTCCAACGATAATTGCAATCCAACAGTGATCTAATTATGTACAAGTCTCAGTGGCTGCATTCCCACGTTGCTTTCTACAACCCGGATTCACTACAATACAACTCATAAGTGAAAATCACAGTTTTCAAGCACTCTCCCTTAAGACCGTGTGACTTTATATATGTGTAATGAGAATGGAGTCAGTTGATTAGCAAGCTTACTATAAAACTGTGAGTTTGAGTTTCTACCTGCTATTAAACACAAAAGAATAGAAAGGCACTCGAGTTTCATGTAGAAAGCAGCTGATGGGCTGAATTGTACAAGGGCAAGTACATTCTTTTAATTAAGGTGTTGGAGGAGGACTCGAGTACCAGCCTTCATTTTTTGCTCTGCCACCAGCTTCCTGTGTGACCCAGGGCAAGAAATTTCATTGCTCCACAGCTGGTTTTCACATCTATAAAACAGACAGTGACATTCCCTTCTCCCAGTCTCTGCATTTGGGTTGTAAGCAATTACTACATGCTGGCATGCTGCTTTGGGCAACAAATAGCTGATATTAATTGAAGCCTCTGGGTTGCACTCCAATAAATAGCTGGAGACTGCTCCTCTTCCTTTCCAACAGCATTTTGCACGGTCACCATTAGCCACTGATGCCATCAGCACAGCTGCAGCCCTGAGACCCTGCCTGGAGACAGGAAGGGCGAGGAGCAGGGGCCCTTGAGGGTGTCCCAAACACTTCAAGAATGACCTCGTTCAGCACAGAACATTCTGCCCAACTTCACTGCATGGTTTCCCCCTAATGTTGTCAATGTGGACAAGTATTTGGTGTTGCACAGAGAGGCTGCTGACAATTCGCTGCTTTATTTTTCAGTATTTTCTAACTCGCATTGTAAAAAAATCCAGTAGAAGTGCTTTGCCAAGTTTGTAAATTTGAACAAGACCATCTGAGCAGAGCTGACTGTTTTAAAAGGGTTCTTGCAAGTAATTACAAGGTAAAAACGAGAATAATTCACACCTACATTTGCACTGAAAAACTTCTCAGCCCTGCTGGCTCCAGGCTTTTAATTGTTGAAAGAGTTCAAGGTTTGGAAAATTATTGGCATCAAGTCATACTGGATATTCCTAACTAGCATTGTGTCATTACTTGGCAGGATTTTTGCTGGGATACTTCCCAAATCTGTGACATAATCAGAGGGTTCTCCACATTACTCCATATAGTCAGACTCTTGTGTTCATATAATACATTACCATGTTTAATACCATTTGCTATTACTTACACTTAATCAACTCTGGAATCAGTTAAACCATGTAGGAAAAGCAATTTCAGAGGCTTTCAACTGACAGTTTTCCACACACAACCTGGCCTAAAATTATGACCTGAAGCTTGTAAGATGTTGTCTACATGTGCAATAGCCTCTAAACAAACACCCATAACTCTCTACAGCTCTATGGGAATGGAAAACTCATATAAAGGAAAAAAGAGAGGGAAAAAAGGGAAAAAAAATTAATAATAATCCAGAAAATTAACTTCTGTATAACTGTCTTAACTAGAAAACTGTCAAAGTTTCCCCTTCTGGCCTGTTGTAATTTACTGCTTCAATGGTTTCTTGCCCAACCTCCACAATTATCACAAGCTTTCAGCAGCACAGAAGTGGCTGAGCTCTCTAGCATCAATGCCCCTTTCAGCTTAAAGCCCCAGTGCAGAATCTCTTGAGAGACTCTCAGTATATTCAACACACAATATTAGTTATCTTAGGGTATACAATCCTATAAGTATGCTTTCAAATTAAACTAACAATGATACCCTTTCACACACCAAAACAAATGCAAAAAGGGAGTGAAACGATGAAGCATGCTGAGTTCCATAATGCTGATTGTGATCTGCAGAAGTGGCTTTGGCTTTCCCATCTCCTAGGGCCCAAGTATCACAAAAAGGTGAATTTACCCCCAGGGAAAATCAAGTGTCCTTTGGGTGCCATGAGCTGTGTACTCCAGCACCCCAGGTCAGCAGTCACTTTTGAAGAACTTGACCTCACTATTTACATTTCTGCCTCTCTATAGGAAAAGGAATAGACATTTCACTAAGTGACATCATCTTTATTGCCATTCCACTCATTCACACAAGTCACTATAAGTTATTGCCAGGAAAAATAGACGTCTACACAATGTTCCTCAATGTAAGCCATTCAAAAAGCTCAAAGGGAGAGAGGAGGTGAGAGGACTTCTGACAAATATTTGCTCAAGTGACCGCATCAACCATGAACACATTTGCTAGAAAGAAATGGGTGAAGAAATCTATAGTCACCTTGAAACATGCCAGGCTGGGACTGGGGCAGCAATGAGGAAAAGGAACAGGGGAAGAAGGGGAAATTTTGATCAGTTTCTCTCGAGCAAAGAAAATTCCACTATTGCAAAAGAGGCTTCTTTCCTTTTATGCAGCTTTAAGCAAAAACAAAGTTGAACGAATCTAGATTCCCAAAATGATTAAGAAAATAGCTAAATAATTTCTACAGAACTTCCAAAAGTCCCTGGGTGCTCATCCTCCCCCGTAAGGCCAGGCAGGTCAAGCAGCAGCAGGGAACCATGCACTGCCTGCACCAGCAGCCACCGCTGCTGCACCCTCAGCAAATTGTGTCTAAACAAACGTTCAGGCAAATATGGCTTTGTCAGCCACTTGGCTCACTATATAGAAGCTGTGCTGTGGCTTCAGACTGAGGGCGTCCTCATCAGAAAATTCCCTTCTTCCTCTCCTACTGCATGAAGGCTAAACCTTCAAATCTGGGGAGTTTCCGCAGATTTAAGTGGTCCTAAACCTAAAAGGGATGCACTTTTATTCATGTGAAAATAACCAACAGACAGCGAAATGAAAACTTTGTCTTGCTCTGACCAAATACACTGAAAGTTACATTAAGATTCACTCTAGAAAACAAGTTGGGCTGCCAGTCACCAGCCAGAAATAGCTTACAATAATAACATTCATTTTTAATTTCAGTCTGTACTGAAATTAATTCATTCCCAGAGCTTACAACACTCAGATGGTCCCACGAGCTGAGGATAGCAAAGCCCACTCAGACATACTTCAGAAACAGCAGTTCAGACCTCCAAAGGTACCACTACCAAGTCCTGTTGTAACAGCCAAACTGATTAGTTTGAATAGCAACCTCTGCAGATTCAATACAACTATTCCACACTCTATCCAACTATTCCACACTATATCCAAGGCTGATCACCAAGGGTATATCAGGACAAAATCTGTGCCAATATTAGTTGTACCAGCAAAAATTAAGCTGTAACACTAATACTTAAAACTGCATTAGTATTTATTATTTGCTCTTTACAGTAAGCTTGTAAGTGTACTGCAGCAACATGCAATTACCAAGAGCTTCCTTGCACAGACACTACAGCTTTGCCAAGATATAGGTAGATTAGTCCTATAGACACTATGAAAACAGATAATATATTAAGTTATGCAGGAGTTGTTGATGCAGCGAATTCTTTTCTTCCAAATACCATGAAATTGTCGTCAAATTTAAGTAGAATCTATCAGCTTACTTCTAAATGCTTTTATAAAGAAACTTGGCCATTAACTAACAGCATCCTCATGTGTTTGACAGGGCATCTTACCGACAACATCGAGATGGTAAGTGTGGTTGATGGAGCCATACTGGTTTTCCACAATGCACGTGTAATTTCCTTTGTCAGATGGGACTACGCTCTCCATGATGAGACTCCAGTGCTGGTTGCGGACCTGGAGGGTTATAAACAGAAACTGAGAACTTCCCCAGCACAGCATCCCCTCTCCCCATCCAAAACAGCTGTTCAGCAATCTTTTGTAGTCCGTGTTCGAAATTAATCTCTCCTGTGTTCATCAGGACTTTGAAATACTTCACGCCTGATCAGGTACAGCATGGCTGCAGCAGTGGAAGCTTTCATGCACTCAGTTATGAACGTACCCCCAGCCCTAATTTGAGCACTTCAGCCTTCAGTGCACATCCAGTTCGATCAGGCTTAAAACAGCAGCACCAATTAGCAGCAGTTGTCTTACCAGGCTTACCTCTCAATCTACTCCAACGTGAATTCACACCCTCCAGATATTACCCATCTGTCTCCAAACAATCATCTGATAATATTAGCTACGCACGAGCAATATGGGATGGATCTGATCCCATAACATCCAGGTCTGTGTTGTGCTCTGATAGCTCAATTACACAGCCCGCCTTTTTTGAGAAACAAAGTGCAGAAGGGCAGTGCCTGGGCTGCCTCCCAGGGACACAAGGAATCACATCTAATGCTATGGGATACCACAGCTGGAAGAAATGGTGGCACCTCCCCAAAGAAATGCCTGAAAAGAAAACCCTCGCTGAAACAGAATATAAGGATATGCACTTATTCCACACATTCCTTGGGTGTGATGCATTACAGGTGCTGGTTCTGCTCCCATTTGAATTCTAAAGGAGTGTTGGCAATGGTCTCACAGAAAATAGGATCCAGCCCAATACCGGAAGGATAAAGAGCAATCTCATTCATATATATATTCTCTGCATCATAAATGAAGGCCCAACATGACCTCTTGCTTGCTATCCAACACTTCCTTATTTCAGAATTACCCTTTTGACAAGGTGCTCACGAACCTTAACATCACACAGCTGTAATGTACAGTTTTTAAACCACAAAGTACACGTTTTAGAATAGAATAAAACACAGTCTAGTACAGTAATTTTAATCATCTGAATTGAAAGTAGTAATTCAGCACAGTACACCAGAAAAATTTATTGACCATCAGCAGCACTTCCAGTAACTATACGTTCTTGAAAGATCATTACAACTGCAGGTCTGAAATCCTGCTCCTTGCTCTGCTGTTCTGTAGGTCCACATCCAGCAGGAAGGGGCTGCTCAGGGCTGCTGCCAACAGCGTAAGTAAAAATCCCTTCAGTCCAAAGCTTAGGAGTCCTGACTGGCCATGTGGGCTTGGAGTAGGAAATAAAATGCAGGTGATCCCCCAGCATCTGGTGGAGGGCATGAATGCTAACCATTGCACTGCCAGGTGTGTGACAACAAGACCCCAAGACCTCCAGCCCCAAATCACAGCCCCTCTCCCCCTTTTGGGGCTATGCATCAAAATAATGCATTGGTGTTTGTTTTTTGTAGGTTTTTTTTTCCCACAACATCAGGAGCTTAGAAATAAGTTTAACAAGATAGAATCAGTTCAATGTGTTAATAAGGAGATAACAGAATACTAAGTCAGCATTTGCTGAAAGAATTACTCTAGAACAGTAGTAAATCAATATTTTACTAATTTATGAGTTGTTTTGGGTAAGACTTGATCAAAGTTAACTGATTTAATTTTTTTTTTGCCATTACAAACTTATAAATTCAGAATTAGAACAAGAGTTTTTAACTTCTTTGATCACAAAACAGAAAGGACAGAACAGAGTTCCTGAAAAGTTAAAACAAAAAAGGTAACAAGCTGTGAGTAATTAACTGATAGAACACAAGAAGTTGAGTAGCATTCAATAAGAAAGTATCTTACTTGTAGTAAGTACATATATTACATGGAAATATTAGAATCTATTTGTGTAATTTCGCTTCTTGCAATGCCAGTAAGTAGTAATTCAGCAAATCCAATGAGTTGCAAGTGATGTTTTTATATAAAAAACCAAAGTCTCTTTAGTTTAAGCTAAACAACTGCTATGACAGCACAAAGCATTTGTGACAGATTATCATACTACTGGATTTATGTTGTGAATCTGGATTCAGCAGGATTCGGCTTCGGCTGATTGCTTTCTGTTTACAAGTGTAGCACTGCAAAGCCCAGCTGAATGCATTTGCCAGGGATGAGGGCATCTTCTCCCAACAAAGGCTCCCAAACTGAAGCCCTCATTCTGAGTCATACAATGACTTGTGTTGGAAGATAGACTAAAGCCCACCCTATTCCAACCCTGTGCCATAGGGGCAGCTCAAGCAGGCCAGTGCCCCATCCATAGCCTTGGGCACCTCCAGGGATGGGACATCCACACCTCTCTGCACAGCCTGATCACTACCAGACTGTAAAATGCCTATCTCCTGTTTATAAACTCCCTTTAAGTACTGAAAGACCACCACCATTCAGTTCTGAATACCTGAAAATCGGGTATTGACACTTCTAGCAAATCACTGAGATGCTTTTTTGGGCAATCTTCTCCATGACATCTTTAACCAATCCTTTCAGATAGGCTCTCCAAATAACCTAATTTTTAAACCAAATCACCAATGTGAAATATATACAGCTATCTCTGAAGCATAACTTGGTGGTGAGCAAACCTAACTGGAATCAATGCAATGGATAAGGAGATTGTCATAGAAATACTTTGCTTTTTACATATGCAATAATTGTGGACAATTGTTTAATTTTAATAATAAAATAATCTCATAGATTCATGATTAAAAGTTTTCATCTAGCAAAAAAACAAAAATAGTATGAATGGGTCAATATTAAATGAATTTCAAAGCAAAAAGCTCAGAAACTAAAATTCATTTCCCCACAAAGTCTGCACAGTTCAGTCAAACAAGTATTGCTCAGGGAATTAGATGAAGTACAGAATATCCACAGAAAAGCCACAGGTTTCTGTAGTTCCTAAGAAGCCAGCATTCTTTCCTTTACTCCATATGTATATGGCTGAATTTAAATGCGGAAAAGACCACCGTAGAGATGAAGCTTATCAAAAGACATATGTGAAAACACACACCTGTTAATACTTAAACAGCGTCCACTGATAGAAGTACATTTACTTTCCGGGTGGTGTATAGAAAAGTGAAGGCTGCTGTATTCTCACAAGGAGGGTTTAGAGCATTCACTCTAAAATAACCTCATAAAATACCTTAAAACATACGAGCGAGAATCACTACTTGAGGAGGCATTAAAAAAAGGTGCTCAGAAATTCAATAACCAATCCTCCTTGCTGCAGGTATGCTCTGAAAAACAGAATCTTGAATTTCACCACCCACAATTAGTCACGATGGAGGAATTTCACACTGGGAGCTATCTTGGCCAGTGCATACACCCTTCTGCTAGCCTGCCTGAATGTAAATTGACTCAAGACATTCCCCATTTGGAGGGACAAAGTGCTACAGGCTGCTATCTGATTGCGATACAGAGCATACAACGCAGAGATATCGTGGCTCAAAGCAGCAGGGGAGAGGTGGCTGGAGGATTACTGGAGAACTTCACTTCTTCCTTGCCTTTCTTTGTTCTTAAAGCCCCTTCCAAAAGGAAGCATTAAGTCTGGTCATGGCAGATATGGCCAAACTTGGTTCATGCTATTTGCTCAGAGTATTTTGTGTATGAAGATCTATGGCGGAAGCACTTCATATGTTGCAATGCCCAGGCTTAAGACAAGCTGGTGTACAAGAAATATTATGGGCTGCTGTTAACGCTGGCTGCACGTGGGCCAGTACAGGAAGACTGACTCTTCTCTGAGTTTTCCTTTGCAGAAAACACAGCATAAAGCTGCCGAGAAGACACAATTCTCTTTATTCCCCAGTAATTTTGAGCAAGCCTGCTGTGACCTCAGCCTCTCCAACAAATAAAGAACACAGTGTCCAGTAGCTCTAGAGACCTCATTTTTGAGGAGTCACCCATTGATAACGTTTCCACCTTAAAAGCACAGTTACTCAAAACACCAAAAGAATCTGGAATATACTTGGACTTGGTAAGCAAAATGACAATGATAAGTAAATGCTTCCAGATCATTTTAAAGCTGATGTATTTATGAGCAAGAAGAAAGCCTAAAACCTACAGCTGCATGCCCTCCTTTTTTCCTTTCTACTGGAGATGTAAGAAGTTTTTATGATTTAGAATTATAGGTATATACTTCACTTATCCAGCTGGCTTTAGAAATAGGCATCTGTAGTTTCTTTCCAAAGCACATACGTACCTAGGAAATTGTACACATTTAATATACATGACCAAAAATTTAATTTGTGCTGCTTTATGTATGTCTACTGTAGAGCAGGAATGAGCTCACCCAGGTCTCTCACCCAGGCCAACAGCAGCAGCAGGGATTCAGCCCTTTACAGACCACTTTTCCAAAGCAGACAGGTATCTGACAAGACACCATCTTTCCTTCATGGTTTTCAAGTGTGATATCTGCATTTCTCCTTCGTGAGATGCAGAGTGTACAGACAACATCTCAGTCTGTACTGAAGTGGTTACTATTATTTTCCAAGACAGGATTAAGAGTTTTTTTTAATTGATTTTTTTAATTTTTTTTTTAAATAAGCACTGTGAGAAAGGTGAAAACCACTGAATTGTAGCCAATTCGTTAACACTCCATAGCATTATGAAAGGCAGAAGGTGCTGCCAGGTGTACTCTCATAAGCAACAGCAATTTATGGTGTAAGCAAATAGATGGAAAAGTCTACTTGGATAATTAGCGTTCGTGCAGGGAGATTTACTGGGCTTCACTCTCTGCTAACACAAACGTTGGAAAAACTGACACTTTCTACAGTAAATGTAGTTAGAGAGGAAAGGAGGCTACGGCTTGTCCTCCTCTGCACTGGAAAACATTTTTTGTAATGAGCAGAATCTGAGTCAACAGCACACAATGCGACATCCATGCTCATTCCATCCACACACTGCAAAGCTCGGCGCCTGGAGCATGAAGCAATGGCTGCAGGTTGCTCTGGGCTCCTCAGCAGTACATTGCAGCTTACAACCAACTTGACAAAATAAGACAAACTCAGAAACTTCTCATCTCATACCTCATACCAGGGACACCATCAGAAAGCCCATAACAGAAATTAGGGTGGCTCAGAAGTCTGGTGTCGGACGGCACAGCGCACTCACAAACTCAACCTGGCATCCAAGCCTTGAGCTCCCATTCCCTGGGATAAGATGACCCCATTCTGACTTCTGACCTGACCTAGGCAGATACCTGGAGGTTAAAGGTCCATGCATTAAGCCAGAGAACAAGCTGGCCTTCCCAAACCACTCTCATAATAAGTAACCACCAGCTTTGAATGAGACATCTAATCTGAACCTATTTAAAATTCAAACAAACCCTTCTAAGTAATTATTGCTTTCCCTCAAATTCTGCTTCCCATTTCAGTTTCACAGACCATAAACTGTATAGAAAATAATAACTTTTGACTTCCGACCCTTCTGTTATTAAACTGCCTACAATCACCACTGAGGATGGTCATGGCTTTAACAATGCAGGTGAAAATGAATGAAGAAAAATCTTCAGATCTTACTGCATTTTGCAGCGTCAGTCTTTAGTTTTCCAAATAAGTCTTTATAAACAAACTTTAGTTGCACTGGTATTGAATATTAGGAAAAAAAAATCAGAATTAAAGCTCAGTAGCAGCCAAAGAAACCACCCTCAGAAGAAAACAATTATGTTTTTTTGCTTCTAAATTTGATCCAAGCCCATTTAAAGACTTTCTGTTGACCTCAGCAAATTGTTGTTGGGGGTTTTTGCATTTTTTTCAGCATTGGTCAAGATCAGAAATTGCAAAATAACTTAATGAGATCTTCTTACCTTATAGCCACCAATACGATGTTCTTGTTTAAACTCTTTCCCATTTTTCAGCCATCTCATGGTTGGTGTTGGGTTTCCCATAGCTGGGCAACGAAACTTGACAGTGTTTGCTGCTGGCACTGCATGTAACCTTTTCTCCATTTTGTCTGTGTGTGTCCAATAAGGCGCCCCTGTTGCAAGGAGAAACATCCAGAAACATCAGTGCTTGGCACCCAACCTCCCTTTCCAGCCCCTTCCATGGATGGAAGCTGCATGTGTTTTAGTGGGGACAGTGTGTTCCGGGAAGGGTACAGGACTGAAAATCATCTGCAGCAAGAGTTTTGCAAGCAGCTCAGTCTGCAGCCTTGAATACATGATTTATGAGAGAATTCCAATAATTAACCACAGATATTCCTCGCTTTGTGGATGTTGAGTAAGACAGAGGGACCAAGCTTTCAGTCCCTCTGTCAAGCTTCCAGTGATCAGGATCCCCATTTGAGTTACTTCAAGTACTCAGCAAAGCCCAGTTGTGAATCTGGACAAAGGCAGAACCATTTGAAGTCTCAGCCTTAATCTTCTCCCCATCTGAAGGGAGACAAGCACAACTACCTGCCGAAAGCCTGCGAGTCACAGAGCAACATGGCAAAGCTGATTGCGCTGTTGAGATGCCATTAAAATCTATCTGCAAATGGAATATATTGCCAAAAACTTAACCAAAGAGTAGAGAGGATCAGCAAAACTCAGCAAGTTTGTCATTTAGTGCCCACCAGCACAGAGAAGCGTGGAAAATGCCTCTATTGTCTGATACATCAATCCTCTGTCATGCACTAGAATGACAAACACAGCACAACAGAACATGTCTACCCATCTTCCTTTACCCAATACATTTTTACCCAAAACACCGAAGACCAGCCCACGCTCTGAACCCATATGCCACTTTGGCTACATTGCACAGTGCTTTCCTGACATCACTTTGGTTATATCCCTATTACAGCTGAAAAAAAAGTTAAGTATTCAAGATCTGTTTAACACTAGGAAACATTAATTTATTTTACAATGGCATTTTCCCGAAGCAAATCAGATTACTGTGGAATTTTGAGGACTAGAGGGGTCCAGAAAAAGAACTCTATTTCTCTCAGCCCTGTTTCATTTCCTTCATTAGCAGCCTTACACTCCACTATAAATAAACTCTTCCGTTCCTCAAATATTTATAGCAGCTCTTACAATCAGTGTAAACTCAGAAATCCTGCTGCCCCCCTCCCTAAATAAAAATACAGCTGGATAGAAAATACAGGAATAAATTCTTTAACAACATCTCTTTCTGTATAAAGAAAACATTCCAAAAGCAAGTCTTAAAATGATGCTAAGAACGATAAGTGATTTTTTTTTTGCCTGAAGTGGCAATTAGAGTTAAAACTAATGAAGTAGAAAAGCAAAGCAAATTTGTGCATGCAATCAAAACAGAAAATCAGGTAACTATTGGAAATTTAACTAGCACACTAAGAAATTGTTACACAGACTAAAGTGAATTAGAAATGCAAGGAAAATTACTGCTAATGTTATTTGCTGAAACCAGGATCACATTAAACCAACAGAAGAGTTTAAACAAAGCCAACCAAAGGAATTACATACTACACTCAAAGACCAAATTACATTAGGTCTGTATGCGGCGAGGGCAGAATTACAGGCTGGTGGTGATATGTCACAAGGATATTTTCCCTGGATGTGTAGATACATCTCACAGGGCAACGTAAGATGACCAATACCAAACTGCAGCACGTCAGACCTTCAACCACCCTAACTGGTTGTATTGCCATCTCAGAGCCCAGGAAAAGGTGTGGAGCTGATGAAAAGGGTCCAGAGGAGGCCATGAGGCTGATCAGAGGGCTGGAGCACCTCTCCTATGGAGAAAGGTTGAGGGAGCTGGGCTTGTTCAGCCTGCAGCGTGACATTATTGTGGCTTTCCAGCACCTAAAGGGGTCTACAGGAAACACGGGGAGGGACTCTTCAGCAGCTCGTGTAGTGACAGGACATGGGGTAACGAATTTAAACTAAAACAGGGTAGATTTAGGGAAGCAGTGGATGTCCTATCCCTGGAGGTGTTCAAGACCAGGCTGGATAAGGCTTTGGACAGCCTGGTGGGAGGTGTCCCTGCCCTGCAGGTGGCCTTTAAAGCCCCTCCAACCCAAACTATTAATTGACTCTATGCTCCAAATAGGCTCCTCTGACTCCAAAGCTCTGCAGCAATCATTGTCCCTCCTCATCGCATCTATCTCATGCATTTGCATGTGTCCAAAGCACTGATTGCTCAGGAAGCACCAATGGGCAAGCAGGAGCTTTAAGCTCAGGCTCCACAACCCCTCCAAGGCAGCAATGCTCTGCAGCCTGCACCCAGCTCAGTGTGAAGCTCTCCATGGGGCCCAACTGAGGATTAAGGCATGTGAGTAGGTCAGTATTCAAATGCCTCATTCAGCCAAGTTCTTATAAAAACGTTCTATACAAATACTAGCTTGTATTGCATTACAGTGCAGCTCATCCTATGGTTGTCTTGCACAATATTCCCTTGTTCACCCATCCTTGAAAAGTCTCCTGTAAAGAAGTGCCCAGATAACTCTCACATGCAAGAAATACACAGCGAAGAAACAATTTACTCCATGGAAAATGTGGGAGCAGAGAACAGGCTGGGAGGATGCTGGCAGGAATAAAGAAAAGCAGCCACAGAGGGAAGGAGGGAGGGATGGAGAGAGGGAGGGAAACTCCAGGCTAGGAGCAAGGGCTGTACTTGGAAAGCTTTCCCTCACACAAGCTTCACATCAGAATACCCTCTAGAGTTCCTGAATTACAGGGGAACTCTGAGAAAAACATGCAGACATCACATGCTGAAACCACTGTCTGAGATCAGTAGGATACTCTGCCATTTTTCACTAGGTACCAGCAGTGCATATTGGCAGCTCACCAGCACATTTAAGGAAAACGAGAAAGGCAGCAATATCCCTAAACTGTGCCACTCACACTCCTTTTGTGGTTTCTTACAGCGATGCATGGCCTTTCTCTTCATAGAGAAACTTAACAAAACCAAAAAGCATATTTCTGCTTTTGTTTTGAGAGCAAATCCATCTTAAAATGAAGAATAAATGTAGTGTACCAGCACGGGCTGACCCCTTACAGGCCACCTCTGTGACATGCCACCCTGCTTATGGGATGAAGGACACATCTCTGGAGAAGCTCCCGCTAACAACCAGTGCCAGCCCCATAAGCAGCAGCAGCAAGCAGCAGGGGAAGGAGTGGGAATTCCTGATCGCTTTTAGAGCTCTCATTAGTGAAGAAAATATCCTGCTGACCCTCACTGCACTCTGCTGCAAATACATTACATCTAATCAGGCAAATCTCCTGCATGTGAAATTGAAATTAGGCGGCCCAGGGGACCAGTTCAGAATTTCTTGATTATTTTTTTTTTCTCTGAGTACACCTAATACAAAGAAATAAAGAAGAAGTCCATTCCAAACTCGCCCGAGGAGCACCTTGAGCCACTCAGTGCACCTGGAATGACCACACCAAGTCACCCCGAGCTTTTCAGTGCAATTGTATTTGACCTTTAATTAAAAAACACTTCTAGGCAGCATCCAATTTTTGCTGCTCCCTTAAGCAGGTTTCCACTCTGCAGGATCTGATGAATTTGAATCTTGTTTTATCCTTTCCGAAACTCTTCAAGGCATGAAAAGCACAGCATGTGGATTACATTTAGATACTTTTTGTTCTTAGTGCCAATTTACCATTGCTTGGCCCAGAAGAATTTGTTTAAAGGATGATAAGGAAGAAAGAAAAAAAAAAGCTATAAACTTCCCATCACCCGATCAGAGTTGAAGGCAGACCAGAAGCATCCTCAGTGCTACCCTGTGTTACCCAGCAAACGACTGCTGGCTGGCCTCGGTGCAACCCCAATGTCAGTGCAACCTTGTCAGGACTATAGGAACACTTGAAGTTAGGGTTATCTCTCAAAATCCCAGTGATGACAAGGCAACAAGCACCAACAAAGAGCCACTACCAGTAAGAACTGATGGAGGACAGCCCTCAGCTTTGTGATAGGAAGTCTAGGCCTACGCCTAGAGATGGCCCTCTGGCAGCAGGCTGAGGCACCTCACTAGGAGCAGAACTGAGCATCCAACACAGCCGTTGTGTGGACAGTGAGGACTGGTTTTGCAGTGCAACAGCCCTGCACCTTCCCTGTGAGCGCTAATCATTTCAACAAAAGCTGGAAGTAATAAAAAGCTATTCAGGATGCAGTCTGGAACAAATCTACCACATTGTTGTGTGTGTGTTTTTTTTTTTTCAGACAGTTAAGATATCTGTCAGGCTAGGAGGACACCAAACGCAGTGTGAAATCTGCTATGCATGCCTTTTACTTAAAAATACACACAGGCCAAATGGCTGAATGAATGCACACGTGTGCAACACGAGTGCCCTCATCTCCTGAGAGCAAGCTGCTGCTCAGGCTCCTGAGCACCCACACCTCAGTCCTCCAGGAGCAGTTGTGTTTTCAGGGCAGCCTTGGAGCACAGGATTTCCTCCTCAATCCCTTCGCCTGCATTTGAAAACCTTGGCCTCAGTAAATACATTTGTAACAGAGGCAAAGAAAAATTCTCAAAAAGCTTAAAGGAGTACTTGAACTAGTAAATAAAACAGTTCTAAAAGGCTCACTTTGGGTTTAAATATGCAGGAATGAGGATGCCAAGGTTCAGCTTCCCTGAAAGGCACTGCAGCCATTTCCTGCCTCATCACATTATAATTAACATGCCAAGACAGCTGGACTTTATCAGAACTGTTTCATCAAAAAGCAACAACCTTTGAAGACTATGGCCTTTTGTTTCCATCACTAAAGGCATAACCAGGCCAATTTCCATTGCTTATCCTTAATGATCACAGCTGTAATTTGCATGTAAATTATCAGTTAAATGGTTTTAGATCTGCAGTGCTCAAACTCTGATTCAGGAAACACTTAAAGAGCTCCTCTCTTAAGGAGCAGCAGCCAGCGACTGGTGGAGTCCCGACTTCCGCAGGCTCTGCCCAACAGCAGGAAGGTGGGCAAAGGAGTTTGAGCATTGCACAGCACTGCCTCTCCCATGGCACTCTCAGCATAGACTACTCTTCAACTCCACATTCACTTTTCAATGAGTCTTACAACTCCATTTCTTAATTTAGATGTGGCCTTTCGGGTGCAACACAAAATCTATAAGAGTAGTACAAGAGTAATGGCCAAGAATGCTGATGGGAAGGCTCACAAGGTATCAGATAGGCAAGCTTCAGTGGTTTTCAAAAGGATCAAATTGAGTCCCACTCCTAACTTTCAGGCAGCTCTGATCATGCCAAATCACAATCATCTTTCAGCAAAGTTGTATTAAACCAACTGAGTTACTATGATGCAACTTTTCATTGAAAACAGACTGTTTGCAGGAATGCTATGCCACAATCCTTTTTCTGGATCCCACGCTTGCTGTTGAATGCTCATACAGGAGAAGGAAGGCTGGGCTGCACCCTGTGCCCACCTGCAGCTCACAAGGGGACCAGCAGCCTGTGGGTACCTTGTGAAAGGCACTCTTATGAGCCTTTGTCTGGGAAATGCTCTGCTTGGGTGCCATCTACCCAGCTGGTGTTGCCTCAGTTCCACTCTGCAGAAGTTTGCATGCTCCCCACCACCTGAGAAGCCTGAAGAGTCACGCTTCAGAGGCAGCTTTCATTCTGAGCAGGGAAAGCGTGGCTGACCCCTGCTAAAGCATTCAGCCCATCCCCAGCAAGCAGAAGCTGTCAGCACCCTTCCAACAGCTCCTGAATAAAGATGCATTCACAGTGGCTCAAAATGATGCTGGTATTACCACAGTATCAGCAGCGTTACTGGAGATACCACAGTGTAGCTAACCCCATTCAATGAAAGGTGAGGAATGACTACCACATCAACCAGCTGCCTTGAAATCAGGTCCTTGCCTTTGTCCTGCTGCACGCGCTTCCAAAATCCATTTCTTCCCAGTTCATCTCCAAAGCTCCTAAGAACAACTGTGCTCTGAAAATCTTGCAAGCCATTTTCTGACAGGCACCAATAAAACCCTGAATTGATAACAGATACAGGGATGTTTCCTAAAAAGAATTCCTCCCTACAAGCCCTTTTCAGGGGAATACTAACACTGCCTGGGCTTGGAGGCTTTGCCCATACAATTCCTTTTAAAAGCAATGTCTCCTATCCAAACTCACCAATTATCTCTGCCACTGCATTCCTTTGTCCAAACAGCCTACATCTGCTTAACTCCGGCCACTTCAAGCTGCACCTGTGCATCAGACTGGGGTAATGCACTAACAGATGGCAGGGACCAAGCCGGCAGCTAACTGCTTATATCCCTTTAAATAGCATCTAATGTTTCACAGCTTCAGAACAGGGCAGTCGTATACAGTAGTTACTAACTAGGGTAGCTGAAATAAGGCACGTGCTCCTTCATCCCAACAAGTGCTTCAAGTATTTAGTATCACTGCCACGTGCTAACACATCCACGGAGCAAACGCACTGCTGGCTACTGCTTCTGCAACCAGCTGACATCTCTCATGGAGGACTTCTGTGTTTGTTGTGTTATTGACTTTCCAAAGCATGAGTAGTAGCGAAATACCAGCCACCCAATGGGCTTTTGCAGTGGTGCATGGGAACATAAGGAACCAATATGTATTTTACTTTCCTTTTTTTCTTAGCGGCTGTTCTATTTAGAGTCTATTAATAGCTTTCCAAATTCTCCAAAGGGATTGAAGTTGAACATCCAGCTAGGTTTAAGATTCTTTTAGCCTTATTTTCACCATGCATAAGTAACACAAAACGTGGTTTTGGTGAGAGATTGCCTTATTTGTGACAAACCTTGAGGTCCTTTGCAGACAAAAAAAAAAAAAAGCAACAACAAAACCAAATCCATTGCATCCAAATCCCTTCTTTCCCATGATATTTCTGCCCTGGTTAAGGACTGAGGGGTTTGCCTCAGAAAGCCTCAATTACATTTTTAAGGCTTCCACACTACCACCTTTTAACAACATGAGTTGGATGTTTGCTTTTTCTAGATTTCAGCCCAGGTACAGAGAAACATAAGATTCTCAAAGATTAACTAAAACAGATAAAGACCAAATTGCAATTTAAGAAGACAGGAAACTTCAGAAATGCAAGCAAGAAGGGAGACAGAAAGTACAGACCAGGAAAGCGTGTTTAAAATTATATTAGTTTATTTTATCTTTTTGCTCCAAATGATGAACCAGGAGAAACAGAAGATGGAAGAGGACAAAAGATACTATTTGATAGCACATGCAGTTAACAGTCGAGGAGCTCTGAAGGCAGGAGTGCAAGAAACTGGATGCTATTTTCCATGTGAAGCTTATCTTGCCAGGCACCTCCGGCAGCGTGCTGTTACTTACTCATCTGGTTGCTGCCATTCACAAAGTCCTCAGACCCATCATTGTCATCTTCATCATCCCCAGAAGAAAGAGCATCTGCACATTAAAAACAACCAAGGCTTTAAAAGAGAGTATTTTATAGACAGATAAACCAATATGCTACATCTTATATTATCTACCAAGAAGAGAAGTTATGTTAGTTGTGCAGAAGCTATAGAAAATGCACAAATGTGTGTTCTTACAAAATCCTAACAAAACTAGCTAATAAACCTTAAACGCTACAGATGCTTCCAAAGAGACCCCGTTAACTCCAAAAATCTTTGGACTGAAAAAGCTTTGCTTCTTTTTGAGACATTCAGCTGACCAGAACTGAGTGCCTGGAGAGCGATTTGTCTCTAAACAAAGCCATGTAAAAGGATGTAGGACAGCCTTTTTTCCTCTTTGGACCGGGGGGAAATAACCTCATATTCATTTTACTGGTTTTATCATCATCATAACAGCAACTCTGTACAATTTAAACCTGTCATGGAGGCATAAAACAGAGGGCTACTCGGCAGCTATTAGTACAGACCCCACGAAGCAGAAGTTGTATATACAAACCAATGCCATTTTAGAATCAGGACAAAGGGGAAAATACCCAAAATACCTCAACTGCAGAACTCAGCTAAACTTTCTGTGCCCAACTGGACTGTTTCAAGTTATATTATTATATATTTTTATATGACATTTTACAGCTTCTACATGCAAAACCTATGTTTAGCTCACTCACCTGTAACATTTACAATGAAGTACAGAGTATCACTGTCTAGGGTCCTAATAGCAGTGCAAGCATAGAGGCCCGAATCTCTGGGTGAAGCATCTTTAATTTGTAAGTACTCCCCAATAATCACTGTCCTATTGTCAGGGCCCAAAGGGACCCCATCCTTAGTCCAACTGATCATGACGGCGTCTTTCAATTGACAGCGCAACTCAAGTGGTTCTCCTGGAAGTGCTGAGTGTACATCTGGCTGAGAGATTTGGTATTTGGTTGGCGGCTCTGCGAAGGTTGAAGGGAAGGAGGAAAAAGAAGAAGGAAGGAAAGGAGAGAATTTCCAACACAAGTCAGTGAAGGCCCTTTTTATCCACAGAAATCACGTTCAATAAAAAGTTTCATCCAGATTAGCCCAGCAACCTGCCTTGTAAAACTGAATCACATGAAGATACAGATAAGCTGTATTTTCAAAGAAAAAAAAATGACCACACAGAAAGCTCATTCCCCTTTCATAGGTCCCTTGTCATGCCCTTTATCTCAGCTGCCACAGAGTCAGAATCCACCCTACAGCCACACCATGCCAACCCCAGCGAGACGAGAACTGAACCTAAGGGCACATAGAGAGCTTGGAGGAGGCAGGAAGAGCTTGAAACAAAAACTTCAGTTCCATACCACAGCTTTTTTGTCCGTAATTCAACATTTACCTGTCCTCATCTGATTTTAGATTTCGGGTTCCTTTTAAACCTGAAGAGAGCTATTTTGGAGAAAAATAGCCGAGAAAACCACAGTAAGCTAGTAAACACAAAGTTCCATACACAGCCTATACGGTGCCCTTTAGTCTTCACCTTTTCCAAAGCTTCAACATTTGCTCTCTACACTGCCAGCTCTGCTCCAAGCAACACTAACTTTTCCCTTTTTTATTTTTTCCTCTCCATTCCCTACTTTACAACCTCTCTGAGCAGAGCACAGCAGACACCTAGAAACACAAAACTTCCGAAGGCATGTTTTTCCCAGCCATTCAGAGCAAACCTGCTCATCCATCAGTTCCCTTTTGTAACAAAACATTGAGCGCATCAAACCACAGTCTTAAAAAAAAAATCCTTGCAAAATGACATCTGCCTGTAGTTACTACAGGTGCATCATCCCCATGGGGCAGTAGTATGGGGTGAAGGAAGCTCTCCAAGCCACCACTATGAAGCACCCCAACAGTGCCGTGCATTAGGGACTGCTTTTGTCACTGGTTTCACCTGACAGCCACAGCATCCCTCTCCCACCACCTCCTTTCCCTCGTCAGGATAAAATAGCAAATATGGGAGAAAAACGTGAACACATTTTCTGCTTGCTCCTGATGGTCACGTCTCCCAGCTGGCTGCTGCTCTCATCCTGACACGTGTCCTACACAGACACCAACTGTGCTCCCATGGGTGTGCAAATAAGCACAACACATGCTGCTTTCTGTTTGTTGGGAGCCACCCCTTTTAATATTCCCTCAGTGTCCACCCTTGCTTCTAAGAATACCATGCCCTGAAAACCACATTCCTCCCATGTGCTCATTTCTCACATTGCCTTCATCACCTTCAACAGAGAAGGCTGAAACAAGCGCCAGGTCCAAGCTAGCCATTAGGTGGATGCTTGGTCATGCTGAAGCTCTCTCAGAACCCCAGTGGGACACTTGGGCATTTCAATCTTTTGTTCTACTTGAAAGCAGTGAGCCCAGTTTGCCCTCCCGCTCATTTGGAAACCGCACAATTTCAGGGAGCTGGATGGTAGTTTGCCTGATGCAAAAAGAGACCAGATCCAAGGACGAGCCCCTGCAAAGCCAGCAAAGCTCTTCCCATCTCTTCCCCTAAGGCAAGTGTGTTTTTCAGACAGCAGAAGTGGCACACGTCACAGCAGGGCAGTGGCTGGGAGAACCATTTCAGCAAAACCAGAGCGAGACCGTTTATGGGCACTATAACATTTCACAGATTTAGATCTTATAACTGGGTCTCTGCATTTCCCAGAGTGCAAAACTCCATCTCGAAGCCTACAACACGCTACAACACAGCTTCACGTTTTACAAACTCATTCAGTCTTGCTGATGCAGCCAGGAATCCATGGGTCTGCAGTGCAGGTGTTTCACTGAGCACAGCACTGTGCTGCTCAAAATCTCATTTCCAGAAGAAGCATGGACTGTTGCTGCACATACATCTGTAATAAATACATTTGAGTATACAGGAGAATATTTGTAATACAGAATCCAGTGTCAAAATAAGCTTAAAAAAAAAAAATAGCTGACACTGGCTTGCTAATTTACTTTGACGTTTACAAGACATCTTTGTATGCACTCCACCTGCAAAGTACATTTCTTTTACAGAGTTTACACTGTGCTGAAAATGTACTGAGAGTCTTTTAAAAGGTCTTTGTTAAAGCCACCATGGGTGAGGACAGCTCAGCCCTCCCCCAAGTGCCTGTGAGGCTGTGCTGAGCAGCACTGGGACACTTGCAGGATGCTCACACAGGTTGCAAATAAAATCATTTTCTACTTCTCATCCTTGTTTTCTAAAGTGACTATCTCCAATTTAGTTAAACTCTTCCAACACAAATCCAAACTCAAATACAGTTTTAAAAGGAAAGCTAGCAGCAAAACATAAAAATAATACACACACAAAAAAAGAGGAGATATTAAGGAATTAGAGTTTAGTAAATGCTATCTTGCTGCATGTCTCTCTCATCAGAGTATCAGAGAAGATCCATCACCAAGCGTTGTCATGAAGTAATGAAGTCATGTTTGGAAATAGTGAGCTCTTTCAGGTGAGCCTTTGTGTTGCCAAACTAGAATGTAGCAGCACTTAAGACTGTCACTTTTTATAATGTTTGCCTATAAACTTTTCCAGTGTGGGTTTGAAATGGTGCCCAAATGCAAACAGAGAACAGGTGGGATTCAGAGGCATTATTAGCCTGTCCAATAGCTTCACAATGAAAATCGACAGGTTCAAACTGTTAACAAATTCCCAGCAGTGCATAAACAGCCGTACCCTGCAAAGTCAACTCCCCCAGGACACTGCACCCCTTCAGAAGCCATTTGTACACTGCTCTAAGATATAGGGACACATTTGCACACTGTATAACAATCACAGCAACGCCACCCCTGAGGATTACACGAGGATTATTTCCCCACTTGCACATCTTTGCAGCGTACTGAAGAAATGAGCCATGCTCAGCTTTCACTCACACCCATCCTCTGGTGTTTGGGGCAGCGTCCTCTGCAGTTCTCTCAAACATAAAGATCCTAAGCAAAAAGAACCAGCTATGTCTCAGGCAGGAGGAAGGAGGAGATGGCCCAGCAGAGCACAAGCTGCCAAGCAAGGCTTGATGACCTGGCATCACATCTGATGACTCGATAACGCGTTTATGCTCCTCCTGCCTAAAACTGTATCCCTGAGCCATCCCCATAAGCTGCTAGTCATCACCCAACACTTCATTTGGTGAGAACTGCACAGCCCAGGATTCCTCTCTTAGGGACTTCACCTGCAAATCCTATAATTGTGGCATCAGATCCCACTGCAAAGGTGCTTTAACACCTGCCTGTCACCCTTAAAAAACAAACAAACAAAAGGCATGTGTAACATTTCTGTTGACATTCTAAAGCACTGGAGGACAAGGCAAGGAACACTGCTTCTGCTATTGTTTACTCCCAGCTACATCCTTATTTGTAATAGTGCTGCAATCAGCGTAAGCATATTGAAACTTTATAGGTGGAGCCACTGAACAGCACCCCATGGAAAACTAAGTCCCTGATAAATAAACACATGATGGGAACTTTTTGTTCACCTGCTCACACGTGGTCACAGCATGGTTAACGCAACCCAGCCATCAAATGGAGTAAATACTGTTTGTATGAAAGCTGCGACCACAATGGAGAACTGAGAACATTCTGAAAGCCCCATTAAATATTATTATGGGGTGCAGAATTATATTCCAAGTCACATTTCTATTCAAGACTGGTCACTGAAACGAGAGATTTATACTTCCTTAGATTTTAAATAATTATTAATTGTCTCCATTTATTAAAACGTTAACAAAGAGCTGCTTATCTTAAAGCTCAAGGCATTTAGTTACTTAGTTACAGAGCCAAATAATTAAACAATCAGCTAATAGCTAACCCCAGCAAAGATTCTCACACAACTCTCCATAACACAAAAGCCTCAGATCCCATCAAGCCACTTTCGCTTCAAAAGGCTTTAGTAAATAACTAAACACTCACTACAGCATGCCCAGAAGGGTCAACAGACCTGACCTGTCACAAATCCAAGAGGTTCATTGCAAAATTGAATGTCCCCATGGGAGATGCCAGGCTGGCAAACACTCCTCCCGCTGCTTCTCCTGCCCTGCTGTTTTTCTGAGAATTGCAGAAGATCCGAAACCACTCTGGGTGAGCTTCATGGAATGGAAACACTGAACTAAACTATGCCTGAAGCAGAATAGCCACAGACCCCAGGGACTGAGACAAACACCAAAACTTCCTGCTTCTCTGCAGGAGATCGCCTCTGGAGCTAATGAAAGCCCAGGTATCAACGAAAGCCCAGGTATCAACCAGGTTTGCAACCTTCTCATCTCCCTGGTCCAAGCCTACAGTACAAGGCGCCAGCCTAATGTTAAGAGCAGCTCCACGTCTTCTTCTCATAGGATGATGGACAGCAAACTCAGCTTACAAAAGCAATGGCCACTGGTTCAAAAATGCAGAGTGGATCCTGGCGGCTGTGACTAACTGCTGTTAGCCAACAGGGAACCAAAGTCACCAAGGCTGAGCACGTCTCCTTACACAAAGGATGACAAGACAGCATTTGCAATTCATCCATCTGTTTCTCCGAAGTCACTGGATTCCCTGCTGTCCTATTTGTGCCGTGCTTATGCCAGCTAGCTGCCAGCTATGCCAGGCTCTGCCTTGGCCAGGAAATCAGGAAGTCTCTGTGCTCTGATAAAATACTTTCCTTTCAGAGCTACTCATCTTCCTTTCATAATTTTAAAACATGAAAACACCCCTTGTCATTATGAACAGCACTCTAAAGAGCGCAAATCATTTTTTCTCCCCTTTACTGTTTAAAAATAGTAATTGTTCAAATCTTATAGAAACCACAAAGGCCTTATAGAAACCTTCACCAAACCCACACAACAAGCAGGGGATACATGTGACAGCTACAAACATTAAAAAGTGGCAGAGTCTAAGTCTTCCCCTCTTGCTTTAAAACAAGCTCCTGGGATGTTCTATTTGAAAACACAGCAACTTCCAAAAACATCATGCAGCAGACTCCAAAATAAACGGAGGTGTTTCTCCTGGCATCTTCTTTAACCCTATTATCCCTGCTCTATAAGGATCAAGTCATCTGATGGTTGCATGGGAGATAAAACCAGGCAAAAGATGGGCTGAGGTGAAGATGTGAAGTACAGAAAGAATCCTTTTGCTCTGGAAGTGAAGACTTGCAAAATGAAGCAAGTATTGCCACGTTATACATGCAGGGTACCCCAGCAAGCGTAGAGCTTCCAGCCACCCTGCTCTGCTCTGAGCCCACAGCACTGTGCCAATATCCTACTGAGGGTTGCATATACCAAGATCATTAAGAAAAATGAAATAAAAGAATTGGCTCCAATTGAAATACTTGCCAATGTCATCACTGCTAAGGGAAAATATTACGTGGCCCTAACTTGTTTTCCTAAGCTTTGAAGACTTAGAAAAATAAATAATTCTGGTGATCAGCAGAGTTCCATCACTTGCAGATCGCTGGGCCAAGAGCAAAGATGCACCAAAAAGTTATCAACAGATGAATACATCTATCTGCTATGCATCGTGTTCTGTAGCATGCCAGCAATTTCAGAACTGCAGCACCCCAGGGGAGATCGAACCACAAGGGCCTGAGTCAGGCCCAGCTGGGCTGAGCTGCGGGGGCAAACTGGACCTCAGCCCCATTCTCTTGTGGTGCCCAAGGTTCTTGAGCCCAGCTGACATGGCTGCAAATCAGTCATACTGACACCTCACACCCCATACCCGTGTTTAAAGCAAGCAGACTGCTCCTCAGAAGCAGAAAGAAAAAAAAAATCTGTACGTGTCCAGGCTTTGTACTGAGATTAAGATTCCTATAACTTGTAGCCTGCTTGCTCCTACCTGTCTTTATGGCTGTGATCGTTGAGTTACGGCTGCACAACCACATAACACACATCAAAAATGCCAACTATCACATGCTCATGGGCTTGGCTGTGTGCTTCATGTTTCTGGAAGCCAAGCCAGGGAAGACATGGAGCATGCCAAGTTCAAAGTAAACAGCAGAGAGACCAGCAAGGCCACCTCCTGCTGCTGGGAACGGCCCTGTGATTTCTTCCTGTTTGTCCCAGTTCTTCACGGTCTGCTCCTTACAGGATAAAGACTTCTTTATACAATAGCCAGCATAAGACATGGTTCCAGACAAGGGACAAAGTAAGAGGCAGTAAAACATCAGCATGTCTTCTGCACAAAGGCTTGATAACAAGGGAGAGAGAAATCACCCCCAAGCTTGAATCGCCACACCAAAAACCCTAAAATGATTACAGTGCCTTTGAATATGTCACTGATATGATGAGAAGCTACAGGTCACCTCCAGGATTTGAACCTTTGGCTCCATGCATCAAATTTCACTTCAAGACAAAAACTCCATTAGATGCACAAAGCAACAGAGTTCTGGTCCCTAAGCTAACTGAGAGCACTGGGAAATATAATATGAATGTAACATATCTGTAACGCAATCTCAAAAATAATTAACTAATGAAGAGTCATTACAGAAGAATCTTCTCATGTAATCTATTATACAGTACAAAGGGGAAGGAAACGTATCACCTTTTTCCAGAATCTCAAATGAAGAACGGTAAAAAAAAAAAAAAAAAGAAAGAAATTTCTATATCATTAAGGTAAAATTCAGGAAGAGGCTGGGATCATTTGTCGGTGTTTTTACTTGCAGCAACAACAGGATGTGAAATCTTCCTGACCATATTCTACATGCAACCAAGTAGCAAAGCAATTTAACGAACTTCATTGTCCAGCTTAGTGCTAGAGTTTGCTTGGGAAAGGCTTTGTTTATTACAGACAGCCTAGGCAAAAGGTATGAGCATATATATTTAGTTGAATAGGGTTTTACTGTTTTCCATATTTTCTTGCATCCATTCCCATCTACAGCTTTTCTCCAGGTCCCTTATTTGCATTGCAAGAGCAGCATAAAAACAAAACAGAACACGGCATAAATCCAGACAATAAAAACACAACCCTACTTCTTTTCCAGGTTTGCCAAAGGCTGTGCTTGGGACTATTACTATTCAACATGTAAAAGTAGTAAATTACAACCGAGAGGTTAAAAATTGCACAATTTCACCTTCAAGCACTAGTTCTGGAGGCTGAGAACATCTATTCAGATTGCCTATAAGCAAGTCGGCAGTTGTTTCTTTCGTACATGGTCCCATTTTTACTTGACTATACAAATCCTCTTTAATTTCAGCAGCTCGTCTGGAAGTCTCATCTTGCTTATTCCCCACTCTGCCTCTGAAATTCATCTTCCCCACTTCCTAAGGTGGGATTTGGAAGAAAAAGAAAAAAAAGAAAAAAAGAAAAGAAAAAAAAAGACTTTTAACTGATTGTAGTATTTAATCAGCAGGTAGTGGAGCTCTGCAGCGTGAGGACCACGTACCTGGCAGCAAGGAGGAGCACTGAGCGAGCCCCAAAGTTAAAGCCAGGCTGGAGGGCTGCCCTTCCAGGCATCCCACAAAGGGTTATTCTGAACTTGCAGACACCAGGGTCACTCGTTATTGTAGCAGCCACTCCTGGGCACTGTGCCATACTAATGGAAGATGGTTCGAATGTTTCTGAATTGTTAGTAGAAGGGCTATTAGCGAGCAGCCACGCACCGCAGATTTATTACAATGCCTCCGTGCTAATCCCGCCCGGCTGAAATACCTGTGCTCCCCGGCTGAGTAAACAACATCAGCTGAATCTGGGTACTTCAACACCGTAGGATCTAAGCACAGCTATTTTTTTGTGATTAAACAATGCTCAACACAACCAAGCTCAGGAACTGCTCAACATTTAAACTTTTTTTTTTTTTCTTTAATTATTAAAAACAGCTGGGTGGCCTAAAGCAGCCTTCACAATTATAAATGTTGCTTTTCTTGAAACAAATTAAACATTGCAACACAGACACTGAGCAGGGCACTTTGCAAACTGGCAGAGCTGGTTGGATGCCCGGCTGTCCCGTCCTGCCAGCTGCTCACCTCGGCCCAGGCCATCCTAAAGAATATAGTGAACCTTATGTAGTTGTTGTTTCCTTTATATACCACATCATTTTATTACGTGCGAGAACTGAGTCGTAGCACGGTGTTCTGACCCACTTCTCTTCCACCCAACCATGATTTAACCTCCTACAGACACATCCTGCATAGCACAGACTGCTACAGCGTGGCTGGCCGCAGCATCCAGCCCCGAATCCCATTTAAACTTAGCCACAATTTGGACAAGCCCCCCGGGAGAAAGTCCAAGGCGATAACTCCGATGTCACAGAACCCTGTTCCAAACAAAACTCACGAAAACTAAGAGGGAGAGAAAACAGTGGGGAGAAAAAAAAAAAACACCATAATTTTCTCCTCCTCAACCAACGTCTCATCCTCTCCCTTTCCTCCTCACCAGTCCCCCAGCACACGACACTGCCTACCCCACTGAACTTTCCAAAAGGAAGGCTGTTTTCCCCTTGTACAAACTGACTTTCCTTTCCTCTCAGCTTGTGAGGCGAGGCAGCTCGAAATCAGTCAATGTCCCAAACTGATGAGCCAGTTCTTTTGTGGGGGAGGAAAAGCAATAATTACACAGAACTTGCAATGGCATGTGAGGAAGGGAATTAAAGTAGGTCACATCTCCGAGCTCCTCGGCTTCTCTGAGGTTCACCAAATGCTTTCAGTACAGTAATTTTAAAAATACAATTAAAATAAAAATAGCATGGCAGCCGAAGGAAGCTGCACAGTAGAATTCTGCCAGCACCGAGCTTGCCCTTCTGTCCCTCTCCTTGATATGGATAATGTCATGTGAGGGGCAACAAGCAGTGCAAGGACAAACTGAAATCCATGGGGCACATCTCTGTGCTAGGTGCTGGATGCTCTGATGCTCTAAAACAGGAAGCCAGCACTCTGTGTTCCTACAAAACGGGTTCATCTTACAAAGACACCTTTCACAATAGCTATGAGACAGGACACACTGAAGATGAGCATTACTCACTAAGTTCACCCCACAGGCTCTGCGCTGAGCACTGCCCTGCTCCCCACAGCCATCCCAAGCACAAATTACCACACTCTGACCAAAAAACACTCATATCTGACCAGGTCTGGGCAAAAACCAGGGAATAAGGTCACACTGCTGCAACACGTCTCATCTTTTCAGACTTGCTTGGGGTTTCTGGCAAATTTTCAGCACAGGTTTTGCATTTAACTGCACTGAAATAAGCTCTCTCTTTTAGTTAAGCCAGGTGTGCTACTGCAAGCAGACAAGATGCAACTTGCCTAAGTGAATGATGGTTCTTTTGAAAAAATATGGATTTGTATCACTAAAGAGTGCTGCTTCCAAAAGGGAAAGTCTCTGCTCTCACTGTAAAGCTTCAATCATAAGGGCTCACAAAATGCTTCACAGATTAAAATCTGACAGTTAAGGGTTGCTGTGTGTTTTTCTCACATTTCCATCTCTACCTAAATTTGATATTCACACTAAGAAAAAAAAAAGGACTTTGAACTTATTTCCTAAAAGGCAAGCAATCATTCGTGCTGAAGCTGGATATAGCCATACACTCATTAAGGGCTATGCGACAGTTGTTATTGCAACACCACAATAGTCCATCATCTCATGCATACACAACCTTGCATAACCGGGGCTGTCAGCATTTCCATTGTAAACGCTGCTCTCAAAGGCTTGCAACTTGCCTGTAAAAAGTTACGATAGCCTGAAATTCACTGCACATCCTCTGCCAAGGAACAACTATTTCAAAATTAAAAACTGTGTTGCCATTGGAGTCAGTCAAAGGAGGAAAAAAAAAAAAAAAAAAAAAAAAAAGCTCAGCGTGTTTGAAAACCTTCTGGCTCCAAAAAAACACTGAAGGAATCAAATTCCAGAAAATTAGCCCTCCCCCCTACGAAAACATGCACCAAAAAAATATGATTTTTAAATTGGCAGTTTAGTTTGAAATATCCAATTATTTGTGCCGCTCTGCAAAACAGTTGCCATGCTGACCCATTACCAGTCTGCAGTGCCTACCAACACCAAACATAAACAGCAGCCATGCCTGCAGTCCATCTGCCTGCAGCTCCAGGCTGCGGTGCTGCTGATGGACAGTGGATTTTCAGAGCAGAATGGACGCATTAAAACCAATTAAATCTGATTACCTGTCCGATTCCCCAAAATCTCAGCTAGCAATTCCTGCCCTGGGCCAAAACTTATGGAATTGGATCTCTAAAAGGACATCCAATCCACCTGAATCCATAGGGATGGCACATTCCTCTGTAATGGTGTGCAGTAATTGCCCTCGGATTTAACTAATCAGTTTGAAGTGTTAATCTCAACTTACAAGCACTCATCTTCTGAAAACTGCAACATTGCAAGGCAATTCTGGTTGGATGCTTTTGCTTTATTTTCCCTACCTGACCCAGAGGTGCATCCAGGCCTTAGAGCCCACAGCACAGAGAGAGCCAGGCGCACCAAGAGTGCACACTGCTCCGGGTGACAGCAGACATCCCATTGCCACACAGCCTTCCTTCCATCTGCTGCATGGTCACAGAATCATCATAGAATGGTTCCTGAGACACCCTGCAGGACCCCATGACCTCATCAGGTGGGGCACAACATTTAATGAAGCAACCCCCATCAGCTCACCACGCTGTGACCACCTGCAACGTTACCCTTCAAGCCTGCGGATAAAGCGGTGTGCTTACAAAAAGCTCCATACTCCTCTGGGTACCACATTGAACGTGTTTGTATGTTGTTCAGTGTCCATGAACTGAGATAGAGCTCAGGTGACAAATCTTTGGTCGCTCTAGCTCCTAGCAGATACCCAAACAAGCATTCAGGGCCGTTTTAAACTATGATGTTTTTGTGGGACACAGACTTAGGCTGTCCCTTGTGGAAAGCTTAAATTAGTCCTTTGAAATTTGACCTAAATCAAAAGAACTGAAACACGTTGTTATTGCACCAGGCGAAGGCTCCGAGCGGGCACTCCAAGGCTAGCATCACTGCATGGGGAAGAGGCTAAATTAGCTGCCCAGCAGAACGATAACACACAGCCTGGGCAAGGAAAGGTCAAGGGAGAGCTTGCTATTTATCAAATTTACGTCTAAACTAATTATTCAGTTCACAAAGTAACCCTTCAAGCCATGTGTGCGGTCAAAGCCCTTTTGTAACGTTGGCTGTCAAAGGCCTTCAAGGGCTGGGTACACAGAAAGAGAATGGCTCCTTTATGCACGCTGGGGCAGACTCATTTCTAAATATTTAGAAGCAGAAAGTCTTTGTGCTCCCCGGGATAAAAAAACATATCTGTAAACACTTGATACAAGGCAGAAATCGATTGCTGACAGTCTCCAAACCAGCTCCTACGGGTCATGCTTCTGCTTACACCACCTCAGCCTTGTTCTTGCCATCAGAGAATAAGAAAGGAAGCACTGCAACCAATGATAAAGAGACCCAGGACCCAGTCCTTAGTGGGTATCCATGATAACAATATTGACACTACAGTTTACTATGGCTCAAGATACCCTCTTCAGCATGAGCATCTTTACGTGTCCCAGAGTAACAGCGAACGGGCACAGATCAGATCCAGAGCCCGATGCTGTATGAAAGCAGCTCAGAGAAGGGTGCTACCAAAAGGATCAGATATACTGCAGGTAACAAAGCAATGCACCTCAGTGCACGTGTACACACAGCCATGCAGCTGAATCCCCCGAGAGATGAATACTGCTTGTGCGAAAGCACGTATTTAACTACAGACCCTGAAGAAAGTGGTTGCAGTGTCCTTAAAGTCGTGTTTTAGCTAAGAGATGACTGTATTTCAACCAGGGGTTATTTATTACAGCCAAAAGAACAAAAGCTACAATCTCAATTCCTGTTAACATTGCATGCAGCTTCTTGAATATTCTGAGTCACTAAGACAATAAAGAACAACAATACAAGCACTTAGCACCAAAAAAAAGACAAAATCCAGGGCATGTCCACGAAGGAAGACTAAAGAACAGATCAAAGTATGTCACAAAAGGTCACAGCCCTGGCGACCTTCTCAGCTGGTCCAAAATGTCACTGCTCTAACGACTGCTCAGTCAGCAACCCAACCAAAAGCATATGTTTTTGGAGCACCTGACTGCCTCAAATTAGCTGTGACCAAAATGTTTGGCATTCACTAAATTAAAAAAATAATAACAATAAAAGTCAGCTTTGTCTTTGAAGAGATTTTTTTAAAAGAGCGTTTTGTTCTCCTTTCAGCACGGAGAGTTTGTGGGTGGCAGCAGTGGAACCAATGAAGGTGATTCAGTAAAGAGAGGGTATTTTTTTTTTAGAGAAGGGTTTAACAAAGTATATAAAAGAGGTTTTATTTCCCAAATCTCAGATATAAATCCCACACAATTGCCTGTATTCTACAGCATAAAAGCTCTTATTATACCATTAATATTATACCATTAACTGAGGAGCTCTTTTTCCCCCTTTCTGGTAATGATTCAAGTTCTTACGTCTAAGATTATCTCATGTAAGTTAACACTCCGGCCCAGGGAAGAAGTTTTCAGTAGTTTTTAGCAATTTACACTTTGATTCTCACCCGCTGGGTATTCCTCATGGAAAAAACATTTTTTAAAAGAAAACTGTTAAGGCACAAGTCAAAAATGTTAACCCTTCTCCCTGCATGATTCATGCAGTCACATTCTTCCCCATTTACCCCTAAAACTAGTGGACTTCCCTATAAACAGCTCATCTGAAATCAGGATTATCCCTATTTTGTCTCTCCTCTGAAAAGCCAAAAAAGGCACCAGATGTGCCAATTAACAAATCATACAGTAAGTGCTGATGAGAGCTGAGCTTTCTCAAATTCTCATGTTACCTTCAAAAGGGGAGGGGATGAACCAAAGAGGCTTTGCTATCAACAGTCCCTGTCCATGACAGATGACAATATTGCTACACTGCATTAATTTTTTTTTCAGGAATGCTTGCTAGGGAGGAGGGCTCATCGTCTCTAAATAATTTTTCCCCTGCCATCAATAAAAATGTACTTGGAAGAGATTCTAGAAATGCGTTAGCTGGTGACGTCTATTTTTAGAGGCAGTGGATAGAAACAAATACGTTTTGCATGAAAGTGGATTAAATAAAAACAAGGCTGTATCCCTGGACGTGGGTAGCAGGACACGGATAGGCCAAATTCCCCCCAGAAAGCTTGCCTGACGAAATATGGTTTATGGGTTATTACATTGTTTGGACAGTTAATAGAAGTGCAATCAGCCCTCCAAATGACAAATAAAACTATAAGAAGGAAGCCTTGCTTTTCTCCAGGGTGTTCAGTGGGCAGAAACGATCCTATGCTCTCATAAGATCACAATACAAGCGGCTCAGGGCAAGAAGAAAAGCAGCCCTTCCTTAGCTCCATAAAGAAAAACACTTTGGGAAGTTTGAGGGTGGGATAACCTACAAGAACATACCAACAGGTGCAGGCTCAAGGCAGGAGATTTTATCAGAACGTCTCTTTCAGTGCAAAGGTTTCAATTAGTTTTTGCTTTCATAGCAATAACCTCTCCTTGCTATTCAGATCTCCTCATGTGCACTTCCATACCCTGCGATCCAGACAGCGTACTGATTGTTCTTGGACATTAACAACAATAGGGAAATTTATAGCAACCAGCCACACACACCAATAGGGCTGTGACACCTGCCTTCGCAGAGCGCCCTGCAAAGCTAAACAATCAGGGCGCGTGATTAAAAACAACTGGCGTTTCTTTTTCCTCCCAGCTTTCCAGGTAGCTCAAATCACAGTGACGTACAGCTACCCAGCAGTGTCCTTTCTTGAGCAATATATAACAGGTACATAAGCGCAGCAGGTTTCCTTAAAGACCCGTTCCTGAAAGCTTTCAGCTGTACACTGTGATTATACAACGCGATGACAGTCCCAAGTGAAATCATTGACACCACTGCTTGCACAAGATTAAATAAACGCATGCTTGCATGAACGCAGTCTGCGTGTGAATAGGGAAAGTTGGAAAACATAACTCTTGAGGGCAAATCTGTTACTTGCCTTCTATTTACCAACGCACATAAAGCTGTTGACTTCAATTTCAGATGTTGACGTATTTAAACTTAACGCCTTTTGCAGAATTAAGTACTCTAGAATGATTTACCTTCGGGTTCCAAAGTGGCATCTTCAACAACTAAGTTAAATGACGGTCGAGCCAGGGAAAGTCCAGCCATGGTGACCACCACCAGGCAGATAAGGCAACCCAAATCCCAGCTGACCATCTTTTTAGAGTAAGTTCCTGGTCCGTTTCCATATCTCCATGTGGACTTTAATCCCATCTGAGCACCTCTACAGGAGCATGGACAGAACGCAGTGCCTTCGGCCAGGGCAATCCCTCCTCACCAGGAACGGCGGCGGCTGCAGGGAGAGAGATTAAATGCTGTCAGCAAAACCATCCTGCATGCAAACCGAAAAACCCCACAAAGCCCCAAACAGAGCTGAGGATAAGAGGGGAGGAGGAGGAGGAGGATGGGAAAAATACTTTTCCAGCTTCAAGTATATGTGAAAAGTGAGTGACTTTTCATTTTCTGTTAGCAGTTTCCATCATCACCCGAGGTGTAACCAAGTCCTCCTTGTTTTCACAAAATCACTTCTCAGCACGTATTTAGAGAGCTATTTTACTGACAGAAAAAATATACAGTTTAAAACAAATAATAAAGGCGCACACATGTACAGACACATAGCCTGTAATGCTGCAAAATTACCACAATTACACAAATTATATTCTTGTTATTGTTTGAAGGTTTATGTAAGTTTTCTCATTCCCTCACCGAGGCAGCTCTGCAGGCAGCTGAACTTTCAATAATTCAGTAGTTTTCCACTATAATAACAGTTGAAAAACACTCCGTAGGCTCAGACAGCCCATAAAACCTCACTTTGCCTCAACAATTCCAGCTCTCCTATAGGTGTACCCTCTTCCACCTCAGTTCAGTGCCTTTTAACATCTGAGCGCTCCATGCAGGTAACAGGGACCCATCTTCACAGAGGTACTGGTTAACTACACTGCGTTCCAGCAACTAAAAGACATATAAACCTGGGCAGGAATTGCACACAAGACCTCCCCAGCATCACTTCTATGTGCTCAACTGTACAGCACACACACGCATGAACACAAGCGTCCTCTTTTCAACGGTCCTCATTAATACGTGTTTCAGATAGGAGTTCATTTCATTCCCCGTAAAATTAATTTCAATAGATGGAGCTGAGTGTTTTGTTAGCACTGCCATGGGCTGATGGAAGAGAGATGAGAAGCAGTGCCAAAGAAACTTTAGGGGACCTCACAAGCACCACACTGAGATCATCCTCACAGGGTGACCCAACAGCTCACCCTGACAACTATACACTGCATTCTCGCCCCCCAAAAAATACAAGGTGGTACACCACTGTCAATGGACAAATCAAGCAAGCTGTTCAAATCAGCCAACAATTCGTCTTAGAAGTAATGAGACACAACTAAAGCTTAGAGAGCACTGGTCTTGGGGAAAGAATAGCATAAAACCTCTTTTGTCCCCTCCTGCCCCCATCCTTAAATAGAGACGGAAAAAAGAAGCCTGAGCTGCAGTACCACAGCATGCAGAACTCAGCAAAATGAACAAACCTTCTCCCTTTATGGAGTCCACCATTAAGGAGTGAATTCAGACTTCTTCAACCTCTTGGTCAGGGCTGGAACCCAACCCCGGCTCCCAGCACTGAGGCCAGGCATTCTGCAGGGCAGCCCTGGAACTCCCAGGGTCAGCAGAAGCAGATTTTAGAAGAGATCAAGTTGGGGAAGAGGTTCATACACAGCATTTCAGGTGAACCTCTGGGGATGGGATCTTTTCCCATCCCAGCTCAATGCTCTGCTGCTTCTTCAGAGATGGAAGAAGAGCATGAGACCACAAGTGCGCAACTGCTCTACCTCCAGCAGAACCACCACCAGACCACTTCACAGACACTGGAGAAGAGCCCACAGAGCACCTTCCTATGAGAGGGCAATGCAGGTGTGGAGCCAAAGTTCTGCCCCCAGGACGGGTCTCAGCCTCTGACTCACAGCCCCACGGCCCCAGCTCTGCAGCTCAGTTTATCCAGCTGTAAAGCGGGTATAAATCCTAATTAACAGGCTGGAGGTAAAGCTAATTTAATTTCCATAAATCATCCTGTAAAGCCTGATTAAAGGCTATATATATAAATGCAAAGCTTAACCATATTTTTGCAAAAAGAAAACATACCAGAACGCTAGCATATATTCCCAGACTCTTTTCTAAACAGCGTTAATCCCACCTACAATTCAGCAGCACAGGACTCTCAGGCTGCACCCAATGCCGTTTAGAGCCTGTGCCTGCTCCTGCCCCAGCGCCCATCCCGAATGGCAGCCCAAGGCCACTTGACAGCACTGCTCACCTGAAAGCAGCTGAAAGCTCTCGCACTGAGCATCCAACAGCAGCACGGAGGGACTCTTCCTCAGCAGGGCAACACTAAATTCAAAGCAGAGGCTCAAAAAGGTGCAGCAAAGCAATGGTCGGAGCCCTGGGTCCATCCACAGAACCCAACTCTACAATCACAGTTTGAGTGCTTCCTGTTCCCAAATCGAGCGGAGTCCAACGAAGACAAAACGAACCCAAATTCTTCTCATAGTTTGATAGCCACAGTCACCAGGGGACGGCTCCCTGGAAGGACCTCCTGCGCTGGGTAATTATGTACCTCTATCTCAATGTTTGGAACACAGCCCCAGCATGCTTTTTGGCCTCCACAATTCTGGCTTCCTGACTACAATACCATAATCCCTCCTGGAGTCTCAGACTCAGTGAAAGCCACACGTAGTGTTTATTTTTCCCCTTGAAAGGGAACTCTGTCTCTCCTCTCAGCCTACACTTCGGGGAGGAGTTGTCAGCCCCCAATGATTGATGGCTCTCCTCGCCACTCGCTCATCAAGTCAATTTTCACCTCGTCACATACCTGCCCAAATTTCTGTGCCAAACTGACGAGCATGGGAACGCAGACTGGTTTGGGAGCCCAACCAAATTCCTCCGAGCTCTCCTCCACTTCGAGCACACTCGCGCACAAACAAGTAGTTCTTGTTCAGCAGTGGCATTAATTAAATTCAACGCTCAGCGTTCTTTTTAATCTACTCCCATTGTTGTTTATAAGATGTTTATCACTCCCCAGGGAGAGTCCAATTTGTAGAGCATGTTAACCAAATCAATACGCTGCTCATCGGGCAGCTCTTAGCAGTGCTCCCTATTAGGTGGGGAACAGCGAAATCTGAACGAAATACGGACCTTCGCCCAGTGCCAGCACCCAGCAGCCTTCCCCACAACCATCCAGGCACACCGAGCTCCCCAGCGAGCACAGATGCGTTCAAATACCGACACCTATTTATACAGAGATGCAGCCATACGTACGCACGCGTCTCCGAGCAAATCTGAGCATCACAGCTATTAAACATTAATTCTGGACGACTAATGGGAACCGGCTGGCAGCCTCCGTACTTTCGCATTGTTTGAACTTCTTTCATTCGCTTTCCAAGACTGTCCTGTTTTTCTCAAGTCTTTTACCACTAAGAGATGAGGAGGGGGAAAGGAAAGAAAAAAAAAAAAATCTGCATTTTAATTGACATTCCAGAGAGAGAGAGAGAAGTCCAGAGGCTGTTGATTGCTGTCTATTCAGCCCAAACAGGCTTTTCAGATGAAAATGAGTAAAGGCTAGTGGAAGATTTACAGGGATTTGGTACAAAGGAGACAATGAAGTTTTAAATGTTGATAGCGTTTCACACCGACCGCATAATGGCTCACTGTTTGAACGCGCCGTTTTGCATTTAAACCTATATATCACCGAGGATTTCTTTTTTTTTTTTTCTTTCCCGGTGCGGGACGGGGGCGGTTCCGCCGAGCATCGCTCCGTGGGGAGCTCCCGTGAGGGCCGCTGCCCTCAGCCCCGCTGTCACCGTCCCCTAAAGGTTTCGCCGCACCGGACGGGACCGCAGTCCGAGCCGCGGGGGGAGCGCAGCATCCCGAGCCTCCCCGTCCCGTCGGGGGCGCCGCGAGCCCTCGCCTCCTCGCCTTCACCCCCATCTCCCGCTCCTCCCCACCGCCGGCCGTGCCATTACCTGCAGCCGAAGGGCTCCGCGGGAAGGCTCCGCCGAGGCGAGGCGCCGAGCTGCGGCTCCGCGGCACGGAAGGGGGGGACGAAGCGCTCCGCGGCCGCGCTCACTCGGCGGGCAGCCCCGGCGGGGCGGGCTGGGGGCCCCGCAGGGCAGCGCGGCGCATCCCCCGCGGGGCGCGGGGCTGGCGGCGGCGGGGCGGCGAGGCAGGAGCCCGCCCGGCGTCCCGTCCCCTCGCTGCGCTGCGGTGCTACCGCCTCACAGGGGCGAGCCCGCCGTGCTCGGCGCCAGCAGCCTCCTCCCCCGCGCGGGCATCGCCGCGGGTCCCGCTCCGCTCCATCCAGCCGCCCTCCCCGTGCCGCCGCAGCTTTGTCAAGTCGACAACCCCCCTCCTTTTTTTTTTTTTTTTTTTTCCCCCTCTTTTTCCTCCTCCCTCTCTCTCTCTCCCTCTCTCTCACTCTACACGCTCCTCCGACTCCTTCCTCCCTCCTCCCCTGGTCACTCCCCCCGCTGCAACCCGAGCCGTTTCCTGGACGGCGCTGCTCGGCTCTGCCAATCGCTGCGGCCGCGGTACGGAGCCCCTGCCCCCGTCGCCCAACCCGGCCCGCAGCGCTGCGCCCTCGGTCCCGGCTCCTGCCCCGCTCCGGTCGCTGCTCGGCCCGGCGGGGAGGGCGAGGCGGCCGCCCCCAGCCCGCACGCAGCCCTCACGCCCTGTCGGCACCCGCTCCCGGTACCACCGCCGCCACCTGACTGCGAGGGTGGTACCCGGCAGGATTTGGGGGTCCTGAGGGGTTACTGGTGACACCCAGCAAACACCGCCCGTATGCACAGCGTGGGGTCGGCTGTGCGTGTGGGTGATGTTTGAGAGCAGCGGCGGTGCCCGAAGAAGGACGGCAGCCGGGTAGTACTGCAGACTCATTTAAGGCGGTGCATAACATCGGTATCTAAAATTGAGCATGACTTAATAAAGCTTTTACTTTAGATACCATTAACTAAAAGGTTGCGAGCGCAGTCCGTGCAGTGCTTGCTCTGTCGAATCAGCCTGACAACTGAATCGATAAGCGGTGCTCGCCTCAAATTAAATCAGTGCTGATCAATGCAACGTTATGTTATGTGAGCTCAGCTCTGCCGTGCATCCGATCTGTTTTGTGCAATATTGATTGGAGGCTCTCAAGGACTGCGGCCGCACAGCAGTGGTGCCCCGTATTTACACACTTTCAAGCACCAAAAGCTGAAAACAAGTTTTGTGTGCACCGTGTGCCTACCTCCCAAATAGTGCCTTTCCCACTGCCACCAGCAGCAGCGAGGGGCAGCAGACGAATTTGTAGCCGATCAGAAGCGCAGCTTTCATTCTTACTTTGTTGCTGCTGTTCCTAAAGCAAGAGACGTTTCAATGTTCTAATTGAGGAGCTGCGATGTCACAGTCCTTTTTTTGTTTTGTCTCTTATCTCAAGGACTTTTTTTTTTTTTTTTTTCCCCAGCTCCAGGCATGTCCACTGCCCTTTGAAAACACCCTTTAATGCATTCTCACATAAATTATTGGCCGACACAGGAAGCTGCAATACCTTTCCCCATTCATCGGTATCTTTGCACGCTCTGAAAGAAAAGGAAGCATTCCTCTAAAAATGACAAATCAGAACACCTATCCTCAGTGTCTGGAAGCACTTGTCAGAATTTATTCTTTTTTGGGATGAAAAGATAGCAGTCTGTCAATGGCACCCTATTCTCTCCAAGGAGCCTCATTCTCCTAAAGTGGCCCACAGCGGCCCGAGTCCTCCATCTGAGAAAAGCAGAAGCATGTTTGGAATTAAAAGGGGGGGTAGGGGGGCAGGGTGGGAGCAGGGGGGATCAATTCTGTCATCATATTTAGCCTTCAAGAGATCTCAGTGGGCCCAGGGAGCCTTTCACAGCAGCGAGGCCGCTGAATGAGGGCATAATCTCTTTACAGTTTTTTCCTCCTCCTCTCAAAGTGGCTGGGATCTTTTTGTGAGCCCTCCTGCACGTGAATGGTGTGGCTAATAAGCCTATTAATGAGGTTCCACAGAGGAGTGTGAATAGGTAAATAAGCCCCAATCTGTTGAGGTTCAGGAGCAAGGGCAGTAAAGCCATCACGAACTAAAGGTGACAGTTTGAACTGGAATAGGAACAACAGCTCCAGGTTTCAGGCGAAAGAAAGGACAGACAAGGCGCGCATTCAGGCTCCTTCTACCCCCTACCGAGCTCTATTTTCTTTCCCATTCTTCCTCCTTTATAAAATGTCTTGAGTAGTCACCCCTTTTTTCAAAAGCTCTTGAGACGTCCTTTTTCATCCTGGCAATGATACATCAATAGGGAGGAAGGAAAATGAGGACACCAATGCTCCTTTGCGCCGCTACTTTCAAAAGCGCCAGCGGTGCCGTCCCCGCGCACACGGAGGCGGAGGGGGGGGGGGGGAGGAGGAGAAAGCAAGTTAAATTGAATCTTTCAGCGCTGCCAGCCCTTTGTCACCGCTGTCAGCTGGGCCGAGGGTCCCATCCGAAGGCAGCGGCGGTGCGGGGCTGCGCGGTGCTCCCAGCTTCGGGGCACGGCAGGGCCCGGAAAGCCGGGGATGCTCCCACACAGTGCGGTCTCGCATTGGGAACGTGCCGGACTCCGTGCTGCCGGAGTCCAACTCTAGAATGGAACCGAAGCAGAAAACAAAGCACTTGTGTCTGTCCAGAGGTGAGGCAGGCGGCTAATTCCGTGGAGCAACGTGGGAAAAGCCACCTTAGAAAGAACCGCAAGGCAAAGCTGCTGAGAGCTCCTCTGCTCGGCTCTTCGCAGCCTCTTTGAGAGGTGAAATAGGAGCTGCAGCGAAGCGCAAGGCACGGCTCCGCACAGCGCACGGAGCGCTCCTCCAATACCAGCCCGCCCTCCAGGCTCCCTAACGTGCCACGTCTCTATCGGATGGAAATAGAAATAGAACAGAGAACAAAGAAAAAGGGAATCCAACCAAGAAAAAAATAAATAAATAAAAAGAAAGAAGGAAGGAAGACGAATAAAGAAGTAAAAAAAAAAAAAAAGAAAGAAAGAAGAAAAGCCTACACATTAAAGCTCCAGGGGACTACAGGGAAAAATCACCTGCATCCCAATGGAGCCATGCACATGACCGAGGGCTCAGCTACTCCTCAGAGGACAACGGGAAAGCAACACTTCTTCCCTGTTATTTTGGTCCACTCTAAAATTTCTTCTCGACCCTGCTGGATACAAGTAAATATTTGTCCAAGATGTATTTTCTTTGAAGTTCTTCTACAGCTAAGTGCCCAAACCCAAACTTTGGCAGCTAAAATATTTACCTGGTTTACAAAGTATTTCACAGACTCACTGAATGGCTTGGGTTGGAACCACAAGGATCACCAAGTTCCAAACCCCTGCCACATGCAGGGCCATCAACCTCCATATCTAACACTAGACCAGGCTGTCCAAGGCCCCATCCAACCCGTCCGTGAACACCTCTAGGGATGGGACATCCACAACTTCTCTGGGCCCCTCCCTGGTAGCAGCAAACAGTTTTTTAGGATGCCAAAACAAACCACTTCTGAAAATCTGGGCTCAGTAGCTCACATTCCTTTCAAAGATAGGCAAAGTTGCTCCACATGTTTGTCAGAGACTTGGGGGAAAATAATTTCACGTTGATGTAAAATGAGTCCATTCTAATTTTAAAAACTGCTACTTCCATCACCAATCCTCGCTGTGTTACTTCAAGATGCTGCTAAAATGGAAAAACAAAAATGTATTTAAAGTAAATAAATAGATCCAGTAATTACCCATGAAAGTGTAAGCCGTTGGCTACCAAGTTCTTTTGCAACAAAACATGTATGGGAACAGAGTATTCATAAAGGAACTTTTTTGCAACAACCAAACTCACTTTGGTTTGATCTCTCTCCATTGTGCACATCAGAATCTAAGAGAGTAATACCAGGCAGATGGAGAAAAGAAATCTTCACCACCGTGCACTTGAGTACTAGCACTGCCTCCAGATTGTTATGCCCTGTAGCCATATAACCTCTTCAATACTCCTCATTTTTTACGTCCTAAGGTAAAAAGTCAAAAAATAATAGTTGTCATTGCTCAGTGCTGTGAGATATATTGAAATAGGAAACGTGCCGTGTTTCGGTCAGGGTATTACCCTGGGTATTGGGCATTTGGTGCTTTCTGCCTTTCTACATCAGCTCTCCTATACAACCCCTAGGAAAGTCACTTAATTTGCTTATGTCCAAACTTTCCAGCTATGAAATGAGGATAATGGCTATTTCCTGTCTCCCACCCTTTATTCATCTCATCTATTTAGATGGTAAGCTCCTCATCTCAGACAACGCTTTTATGCATGGCTTAGAACAATAAGACACTGAGCTCAGCTGGAACCTCCAGGCACTTCCATAATGCAGATATTGAACACTGAATTATCAAAATAAAAGAAAATCCTCAATTTATTATGTGTTCCCTCATAAAGAATCTGTTACACGGTGTCCTACAAAGCACCTCTGGCTACTGG
This sequence comes from Lagopus leucura, assembly GCF_019238085.1. NCBI lineage: Eukaryota > Metazoa > Chordata > Aves > Galliformes > Phasianidae > Lagopus > Lagopus leucura. The sequence goes on from NW_024962256.1 coordinate 7,900,499, forward strand.
GGAACAGCATCTCTTCTAAAACAGAGGAAAGCAGCACCCATTGGTGAATGTCTTTGAGCAGTGAATCCTCCGAGCAGAAACAAAATGAATAAAAATCTCAGTGCTTAGCAAGACAGCAAGACAGAGGCAGACTTACGAAAACAAGAAGACAAAGGCTGCCAAGACCATTTGTCATTCCATTGCAGCTCTTGAATCTTTGCTGGCCAGCACGCTTTTCATTTCTGTTGCCAGTTGATCAATAGGTGCAAGTTTGTTTCACTAAAACTCTGCAGTCCAACCAGACAGACCGGTGGTCATGGGCTTGGGGATCTCAGAGGTCTTTTTCTTAATGATTCTATCTCCAGCTTCACCATGGAGGCCCACCTGCAGACATCAGCCAGGCTTAGTGGCTGAAACACTTACAAAAGCAAGATAAAGTCATTTTTTAACTTTCTATAACCCTGGAGAATACGTTGGTAATAAAGTATTAAATGTCTACAATTAACATCCTTTCTCTTTCTTCTCAGCCCTCAAGCTCCTGCAAGCCCTTCACACTACATGTACTCCCCACCTTTTGCACACAATCTCGGTCTCCTAGTAGAGTTCTCACAGGATTTTGATTTATGTCTCTCCCAGTGAAAGTCATGCCCTTACCCCCACCAGTCCCCAGGTGGGAGGGGAAGACCTCCTTGCCCACTTTGCCAGGTGACTGAGGTGCCCACAACTGCATTCGAGAAGCTGGATTGCCCTGGAGTGAAGCCAGTGTTCTGCCTCCATGTAAACAGAGGTGCCTGAGGTTTAACAGCCCATGTTGGTTGACTCTGTAACTGCATTTGCAAGCTGCCATCCGTAACTGGGACTAAAAGGTAATTGTCCAACAGACAAAAGCCAAGCACAAACAGAACTGTTTGTTACATATACATGAAGTTCCTTAAGCAAAGGCCGTAGGTTTTATCACAGAAAATTTTCCCATGCCACTACAAGCCCACCCCACCCTCACACAGACCCAGACATGCACCTTTTCTCTTCACATTCCAGTATTTTAAAGGGAGGGTTGCAGGACAGCTCAGTTTGCATGAAATCCAGAATTGGATTGCTGAATATTCATGCCCAAAGCAATGGGCATGCATATATGTATGAACATACAGCAGCATTTCAGGGCTTCTGAGAAGGCCTGCTTTTGATTTAGATGGCCAAGGTGAGGTCCTAAAGATCCTTTCCATCCCTTACCAGTTAGAGCAGTTTGCATCATGCTTTTTGGGTGAGGAAACCCAAAAACAATCAAACATGGCTCTTCTGGGGCCAGCTGAGCAGAGAAACAGGCACAGAGGGAGACTTTCTGGGCTGCTAAATGCAATCGATCAGGAAACGTTTTACATTGTGGATGGAAGCGAGGAGGACAGAAACTTGATTACAGGGGAGACTTAGTTAAATATTCACTGGGATTCATTATGTGAAAACCACTAGAAAGGAACGTGTTTCTACAGGCAGGGTTGGGCTGTTTTATCCTAGCTTCTGTTGTAAAATGCTGCTGAAAGCTGCATAGAAGAGCTGCCGTCCTCTAGTGGAAGGAATATGGCAGGTCTGGTAGATGTGCAGAAACTCTTCTGCTCGCTCTTCTTGTCTGTTAGGGTTAATTTATCAAATGGAGCCTTGCAGAGCCAAAGGGGCTTGATTATTTGATGACCTTGTGTTTGACAATCAGGCAACCCGAGCATTTTAGGCAAAAGGAATGTCAGAGACAAGGTGCCTAAAGTCTTAGGTCTGTTGCTCACTCGATCTGAAATAATCAATGAGAGCAAGCTGCACAAAAGCTCTGAGGCTGAGAAAGTCACACAGCTTTCTCCCCCAGCCCAGCCATGGCAAGGTGGTGGCTGGGTCACAGCTCATCTGGCTCCTGCTTCTCCCACCTTGCAGCACGCGCTTTCCCCTTGGCTGGGAGGTGTTGAGTGAAGAGTGAGCACCAAGGGACCTCACTGCGTGCTGCCTTCCAGCTGGCCCTGTAAGGCAGAAGCAGCGCTTCCTGACCCTGTGCTGCTTGGGAAGAGCAGGACCTGAGAGCACAGACAGACAGAGGCAAAGCATCTGCCTGATCCCCCACAGCGCTTCCTTTGCAGAGCTGGACAATTGCTGCACACTCAGTTTCAGAAAGCATCAGTGCTAACAGCAGCTTTCTGTGGCATGCAAAGGGTGGAAGGCTGTGCTGGCCAACAAAGTGTCTGCACAGTAAAAACACACAAGGCAAGTGCTCTCCTTTAAATGTTATTCCCTGAAGCTTTACGTTCAGCAATCTATTTTCTGAAGGGGGGCTGAGGGGAAGACTCTTAGTCTTACCCTGCTCAGCATGTAGCAACAGGCTCCCAATCAAAGTCTGGAAAACACAGAGGCTGAAATGTTTTAAATAGAAACTACTGTGATCTGCACAGTACAACGAAGAGGGAGTGGGGAGGGGGAAAGCAAACAGTGAAAAATTAAACCAAAAGCAAAGGAGCTGCATTTGGAATTGTGCTCAACGGGGAAAACTTTACTCACAGATAAGGAATAATGCACTGTTCAACCCTGCCTCCTCAAAAAGACAACAGTAACTACAAGCAATAGTTGGATTAAGATTCACGTGAACTTAAAATTACGTGCATGGAAACAGCATGGTATAGCAATGCCAGTAACTGCCTAGGCAGGTTAATGTCCAGAAGGGTTTTAATTTCATGCAGGGTAGAAGTGCAGGTTTGGATCTTGTTTAAGAAGGAAAACAGAGCTTTTAAGAGTCACAAGTGATGGTTCCTATAGCAGTCAAAAGGACAGTGACAAAAAGTTCACCAGGAATGAGAATGTGTCCTTCAGCTCTTCTAAAGCAGAGGATGTTCTGTTATCCCTTTGGTTAACCCCATCTGCTGCAGGTAATGGCTTGCAAAAGATCCCAGAGGAAAATCATGTTGTGATTCCATCACACGAGGGAGATCCAAATGACAGAATCACTAAGGTTGGAAAAGACCACTAAGATCATCAAATCCAGCCATCAACTCATTCTCACCTTGCCCATTAACCATATCCTTCAGTGCCATATCTCCGTAGTTCTTCAACACCTCCAGGGACGATGAGTCCACCACTCCCTGGGCAGCAGTGCCAATGCATTGCCAATCTTCCTCAGAAGAGATTGGTATCCACCTGAATGGCTGCTTTGTCCTCTAGGAGATCTGCCCACTCCTCAGATGTTACATCCATGTTTCAGTAATGAGATGCTGAGACGGTCACCAAGCAGATCCAGGAGAAAGCTCCCTATGGCTTGACAAGACCTGACAAAGCTGTTAGCCATTTGGAGTTCTCCTATTAATGGTGACAGAAGGAAATTAAAGTCAACATAGAAAAAAAGAATCTTTGAGAAGCTTGTTCTTGCTTGCTGCACAGAACTCCAGCAATGGGAAATGTTCATAGCCAGAAGCAGTTCTGGGTCCTTCAGAGGCATGTAGGACTATTGTTAGTTTTTAAATATGTCACTTGAGCAGCAAATGGACACTGCAGAAAAGGCTTTGGGACATGTGGTGCAAGTCAGATTTGTCCGTCTGTTTACACCCAGGAAGGTGCTGGCTGGCAAGCCAAAGTGTTTGGAGACACTTAGCAGAAAGTGCATGGTTGGCAGAACATCCTTCTGCTTCATGCAGCAGAGATGCCTAACAGTGTGCTTCTTGCTTGAGGAGAGGCAGCACAGACTGCTGCCGCCTTCCATGGAGGGAGTTGTGCTTGCTGGGTGCCAGGGGTGGTCTGCTGGGGCTGAAGGCAGAGCTGTGGGGAGAAGCAGCTGTGTGCATGATGCGTATCTTGTGGATAAATAAACACCATTGTCAGCGCTGCCACTCTCTAAACACAGGTAGAGACATGCATGCACTCAAATCATTCAGAAAATAAGCAGGAGTGCTGCTCAGCTGAGCCCTCCTCCAGCCCAAGACCAGCATAGTAAAGCTGTCATCCTTCAGTAAGGTCTTATCAGCCCCCTCCAAATTTCTATTCTCACGGAGGGCTCTGTCTCCATTTGTTAATGCATAGACCTCAAACATTCAGGGGATTCAAAAAACAATGTGCATTCTCCTGCACATACAGGGAGGCAGGAGGGAAAGAACAGTTAAATGCAGCAGGATTGAAAATTAGCTTAAAATGTCACAGGCTGTAATTCAGATGGATTACAAGATAACCTCAGTAGTTTCAAGAATGTAACAAGAACAGCCCTAAGCCCTCATAAACAGACCTGCTTGGCCATCTCCATCTAAAGATTGATGTCTGATACATTTTTTTCTGCTGAGCTGTGGCAGTGAACCATCCATCGCTTTTTGGGAGGGATCTGTGGACCCCAGGACAGGGAACCCACAGCCGTGTGGGCACAAAACATCTGCAGCTCACTTCCCCTCCTTGCCCTGTGTAAGGCAGCACATGGTGCCTCAGCCTGTGGGACACTGTGATGTGCGCCACGCTGTAGCCCTTCTCATGCAGCACCCTCAGCAAAGCGACACCTCAGGAGGCAGCCCTTCATTCTGGGATGGATTCTGGGGATTTCTCAGTACTCAGAAAAACAAAACAAAACCCAGGCACCTGTGGCCTCTGGGTAGATTGCTGCTTTGTGGCCGCATGCAAGCTGCCCGGGAGACACACCTTGTCTCACTGGAGTACAGATAAGCTCCCGAGGACTTCAAAGGGATTGCTGAGCCAGATTGCAATAGATTTCTGTAGAAACATAATGTGCAGCATATGTCTGAGGAGCTGGAGAAGAGCCGGGGTGGTTTAGATTAGATAGTGCTGTTTGGCTTTTGAGGGGCTCGAGGAAGTGAAGGACACGTAATTGTCTTTTAAAGTGTAATATTTGACTTCAGCTCATCCATACTGCAGAGGGGCTTACAGATAAGCAATGGAAATTATTTCCTTGTGAGGGCAGAGTGTCTGATCTCCCTGAGATCAGTTTTCCATTCAAAATATCACACGCAGGAAGGAGGGCTCAGTTACGTGCTTTTGTTTTGGCCTCTTCCTACTGAGTGGACCCTGCTGCTGTGGACCCCCTCAGAACCATGACTTCCTTTACTTATACAGCATCAGTGCAAGGCAGAGTATTCAGCAGCAGCATCAATGCATGGGAGGTTATATGTGACAAGCTCTTCATCACAAAGGAGCTCGTATCCCAAGAGTTCACACCTGGTGGATGTTCCAGTTGATGACCCTCCTTGCCATCTCTGGCAAAAACAATCAATGTGACTTTGAGTCTAATGCCAGAGCCACAGCTCTCTACAGTGCCATACCTGGACTGGGGACACTAAAGACTACTTTGAGATAGGGCTATCTCTAACAGTGTTGGCACGTATCCAGCACCCAGGCCCTCTGCATCTTACAAAAACACCAAAAGAAGCCATCGGTCAGCAGCCATTTGGCAATAAATCTGCTGTGCCCTTGTTGAGGGTTTCTTGCCATTGCACGCACCTTATCTCCTGGAAGTTAAATGATTGCCTTAATTGTTAAAAACATAAGTTAGAAATATACAGATATTTGTCAGCTCTACTGTGTGCTCTTTTCCTTATCAAGAGTATTTTTGTTTTGTTTAAAAGTCAATAAAATATTTCCAGACTCAAACACAAGGATAAGTTTCTTAACCTTAGAGAATGTGCAAAAAAATCCCCATCCCTCATTCAGTTTCTCTTTAGGTGAATATTCCCCTTTTGATACAAAGGGGAAAAAATTTCCTTGAAGAAATATGTCAGACCTTGACAAAAACGTGAAACATTACTGAGAACTTGTCAGCAGAAAGATTCGCTCTGGAGTGAAGCCTGAAGAACAGAGAGCCAAAGTCAAGGTTGGGACAATAAGGATCAACTGTTTGTTCCGTTAAATAATTACTGACCAAGCAGCAAAGTCTGTCTCGTGCCAATTTGGAAACATCTGCCCAGCAAAGATGGATCTATGTGAAGTTCTCAATTCAATGTTTTGAACTTCATGGTGTAAATCAATGCCTTGCATGTCTTCAGGGTTTTCTCCCAAATTAGCATGTGCCTCCAGGTGAGCTACAACCTTTAAAAGCCATCCTGCTGCTCTCTGTTGATGAAAGACACAGAGACAGAACATAAGGATGTTCCCAGCTGCCAGCCTGGAGCTCCAGCCAGGGATCCCAACCAGCAGAGCTCCCAGGTCTATACTTCTGTTACTTTCAATGAATGTTGGACAATAAGTTTTAAAAACCCATATGAATTTGTGAAGTTGCATTATACGTAATGAAGAATAATTTAGTACAGGCAAAATGATGGCTCCTGATTTTCACTTCATTAAAAAAAAAAAAAAATCAAAGAATAATTTTCCAGTGTCCAAACCCTTGAGCATTACCTGCTTTTCATAAGACATCACCTGAAGTAAACAGCTAACTCACTTCTCTAATTCTGAACTGTTTATAGTAAAAGAATTTTAAAACAATCCACATTAATTAGAATTGTTCCCTAACGTACAACAGGAGTCTGATAGAGCTGCAGTGACATGATTTGAGTGCCAGTCCAGCCAGCCAACGGAATAAATTTAAAATGTAAAATCATGGGACATATTCAAACAACTGCATAGATTTCACCTGATTTACGTACTAATTGTAGAGTGTTAACAAAAGACTCCTCAATTTACATACAAGACAATCGAGTTTTGCAGTCCCTGCATGTGCTCATTCACCACTATCTTAGTGACAGAGAAGAGTCAAATAAACCATGCAAATGGGCCTATCTTCTTTTTCTTCAGGCTTCTCATGAGGGAGCAGCTAAAATAATCACAGACATCCTGAGTTGGAAAGCAAGGACCGAGCCCAACCCCTGGCTCCATACAGCACCACCCAAACCCAGTGTCTGAGAGCAGCATCCCAACACTCCTTGAGCTCTGGCACAGAGCAGGACAGCCCCTTCCCTCACCCCAGTGGCAGTGCTGGGCATGGTGAACCCCAGGGTATGGCTGGCCCTATTGGCTGTCAGGGCACACTGCCAGCTCAGATTCAACTTGCTGTCTGTCAACCAGAATGCCCAGTTCCCATTCTACAGGGCTGTTTTCCAGCCTCTTGTCCTCCAGTCTGTACATCTAGCCAGGGCTGCCCCACCCCAAGTGCAGAATCCAGCACCAGCTCCTGTGAAACTTACTGCAGTTGGCAATTGCCCACCCCTCCAGCCTTTCAAGACCCCTCTGCGAGGCCCCTCTACCTGTAGGGGGGTCAGCAGCTCCTCCTACTTTAGTATTATCAGTAATAGCACAAGGGTTCATCTAGATCATCACTATCAAATTAATTTAGCAGATCTGTACAGTGCCAAGAGTATGCAGAGTAGCCATGGGTTGCAGGTGATGCTCCTGTGGGGTTATAACAAAGACCATGTTCTCTCTCTCCTCTTCCTTCTTTCTCATTAAAAATCCAATGCTAACCATTCAGCACAGCTGTGGTACAGACACTGCTCACTCCTGACCCTACCCCAAGGCATTTCCAGTAGCCTCCAGTTGTGGCCATACTAGTCCTGGCTAAGCTGCAGTCAATCATGGATACAAGGAACTGCTGGGGCAGGGGTCTGAACGCAGCTACAACTGCTCTGTGGAGAGCTGGGAGGAGAAAGGACAGCGAAGGAGATGTTCAAGACCTGCCTGGATGCCTACCTGTGCAACCTGGTGTAGGGAACCTGCTTTGGCAGGGGGGTTGGACTCGATGATCTCTGGAGGTCCCTTCCAACCCCTACAGTTCTGTGATTCTATGAAGCTGGCCCAAGGAGCAGCACTGGGGTCAGGGAGTTCTGAGCCACACCAGACACAAGGACTTTTGTGAAGCTCCCTTCTGTGCAGTGGTACGCTAAGGGAAGAGTACAAAAATATACTTCTTAATGGCTCAAAGTCATTACCATTACTTTATTTTGCATTCCTGAAATACTTAAACACATGGATTGTTTTTGCAGGAAAATGAGTAGAAAGAAGACTGCTGTACTGTGCAATTCATTGCTTGGCCTGGGGTATTTCCTGGTAAATTATCCCTTTGCTCTGGTGTTCTACCAGGTAGGCAATATCCCATTCCCCAAGACAAGGAAAGGAGTCTGAAAGCTGTTACAAAGGTGATCCAGTGACTTTTAGATCAAACACATTAAATGTCAATGCAGTTACTGGAGGAATAGGCAAAGAAGAAGTAAAAATGCATCCCACATGAAAATTCAGACAATGTCATTCTTTCTCTTTCCCTCCTCTCCCCCCACCCCCCTTCCTAAAAAAGAGGTCGAGTTAGCTAAGATACAAAACACTAAGGTAAGCAGTGCTTTAATACACCATTCTAACGTTGTATTTCACCCAAGTGGAGGCTTGCAGGGTCTAGTCTGAACTCTTACATTGCCTGGGTCATATACTTGCTCCCAGTAACTCCAGCACCAAGACGATAACTTCTGGTTGAACCAGATTGTTTAGAAAAAAATAACCCCATCTTAATTTAAGTTTTCAAAGAGAGAATTCATCATGTCCCTAGGCAAATTTTTTCAGATATTAAATTCTCCAGTGGCCAAAAATGCACACCTTATTACTGGCCTGAATTCTTCAGCTTCAGCTTTCAGCCACAGAACCTCATAATAACATTGGTTCATTAAACAGCCCTTTCCCCACACAGGTAGCATTGAACAAATGGTGTGTCCACATAGAGAAAATTGGGGTGACACTCCAGCTGACATATTGCACAGAATGAGACGTAATATAAGTTTGCTACAGAGTGATTTCCCAGGTAACCAAAATGATGGTCAGCTCTTTTCTTTAGACCAAGTTGATATTTGGAAGAAACTAACCCATGGTTAGTGGGGTAAGCATGCTCCCAGCACATACCAGCTATTCCACCTGACCGACAGCAGGTACAACACAGCCCCAGATCTGCTGGTGGCTCCAGGCTTGCACTCCCAGGTGGGAGCAGCACTGTAGCCCCTCACCCCACACAGAGCAGTGCTGAAGGGACTTGTTCCCACCACCGAGCCCTTGTTCTCAGAGGTTACCTCCATACACTGTAATCCTCTCCATTTCCCCCAGCAAAACCGTGAGTTGAATCACAGAATCGCTCAGGTTGGAAAAGACCTTAAAGATCATCAAATCCAACCACAGCCTAACCATGCTACACTAACTTTAACAAACCTCTGCTAAATCACTGAGCACCACATCCAAACAGTTTTTAAACACACCCAGGGATGGTGACTCAATCACCTCCCTGTGCAGCCCGTTCCAGTGCTTAACAACCCTTTCCGTACAAAAGTGTTTCCTGATATCCAACCTAAACTTACCCTGGTGCAACTTGAGGCCATTTCCCCTCGTCCTGTCACCGAACCAGCATAGCATTACTGCAGCAATTTTCTTTTTTAATTAAACAGCCCAGTGGGTTTAGGAGGGAGATGATTTGCAGCAAACGGTTACAGAAGCAGACACAAAGTAGTACCAACAGCATGCAGAGGGAAGTTGTGTTCCAGCAGCTCTCTGCACCAGCACTATGCTAGGACTATCAGCAACAGCCCCTGCAAGAGCCCCCATCCCACCTTCCAACAGGCTACATCAGACCAAACACTACTAAGCAAGATGAAAGTGATGCTGAAGCCCCACAGCACACAGGTATGGAACTGCTTTCTTCACCATGGACCCAAAGTGCACAGAGAGAGAGCCAAGCGTAGTCACAGACCAGCAGGAAAACACACTGTGAGCAGGGCTGATTCTGTGACCACCTCTGCTTCACAGCACGGGGAATGCTTATTGTGCTTGGCACAGAAAATCTGAAAATAAACAACACAGCACCTGATCGTTATTTTCCATTCAATATTGGAGCACTAAGGCAATGAGAGGTGAAAGGGGAGGCGAAGAGGCGTGCTTGGGTGCCTCCTGCGTGTTGCAGCTCGACGTTGGGTAGCAGCCATGCAGAGCAACTGCCTTGCAACTCTGAGTGAGAGCACACCACAACGTTAACTCCCCGTGTGTCCCTTGACACGCTGTGCAGGGTGAAATAGCGACGGGTACAACAACATCAGCGCACTCTCATTCCTTCCTCACATTGTGACACTCAAAGACGCTGCAGAGGTCTGTGATTCATCACCACTTGAGAGCCACGTGCTGGTAACAAGCAGCTGTGTGGTGAGATACTGAGTCTGGACCATCACAGACAGCAAGCCTGTGCTTTTGTTAAGGGAAGGTATCTGAGGTACTGGCGAGATCCTGATGATTATTATGCCTTTAGCTACAATTCTTATAATCCCAACATTTTTGTGAAAGATGCAATTTATTTTCCACACTCAGCTCAGGATTATTAAGGCTGACAACAAGCAAATGTGTTTGGCTCTCAGACAGCTGTGGATCCAAGAGTTCTGCATTTTCTAATCATTTTCATATTAAGAAGATGTACTTCTTGGCGTTGCACTACAGAGACTGCTTCTCATGTGTCAAAGAGTGGAAGAGGATTGCAACATATTTCAGCCACCTCCAGGCACTATAAAACACTGGCCTTACTGGTTGGGTATGAGCTGTTGCCTTACCCAAGTCATGTCCCCACTCTCCCCATTCAGCCAGTTCCTGACCATTCTCAGACATTTTTAAGCAGAGAAGTCTTACTTATTTTTCTCATTTCTACAGCGAGAGAGTACACTTCACTCTGGAAATGGGGACTTTTCAATGCTTCTTCACATTCTTTCAGTACTATGTAAAATAAATGAATCGCAGTAACTCAGAACTTGCCCACTCTAAATCCAGTGACCAACCCTCACTGCTTTTCTGTAGGCTGCTCAGTAACTGGGGGTAAAAGAATGCTGTGCTTGAACAAACCAGGACTTGCACCCCAGGCACAGGTGGCCTTCACCATCTTTTGGACAGAAGAACAGGCAGAGTCTAGCAGAGAGGCACAGGTAAGTTGAGATAGCACCTGAGCCTGGAAGCAAGCTGTCAGCATGGAGTCAAAAAGGAGAGCCCCCAGAAGCTTGCTTTTCAGTTCCCACCCCAGCTGCAGAGCCAGATCTACACACCAAGGGCTGCAGCAGGCAGCTGGGAGAGCTGGTGGGTTCAGCAGGAACTTTGAACTGCAGCCACTCATATCTGCTGCACGCATCAGTCACCATCAAACAGGTTTATTTAACAGGAGCACCCACTCCCTCCACCACCATTTTATTATATATATTTTTTTTAGGATTGCCACTATAGTCAAGCTGAACAATCTACTTCTATATATACACTGTTATTTGCAAAATATTTTTACAGCCCTGTTCAAAGCAGAGCTTGCTCCAGACTGCAACATCTTCTATCCTAGCAGCTACAACCTTTCTCATCCTCAGCAGCTGCCTGAACAGACTTTCCTCCTCCAACTCATAATGTATACGAAACACTCTCATAGCAAACACACCACATACTTCAGAAGGAAAAGGCAAGGTACACCAGGGCACAAGCTTCTGAAGTTTCTGCAGTAGGGGTAGATGAAAGGAGAAGCCATCTGTAACAAGATGGTGTGGCAGGCACTGAGCAAACCAAGGGAGGGACAGTAAGAGTGAAGCTGGGGTGTGAGTAAAACCAGGAATGCACTTTGGGACACTCTCACTTCTAAGCAAGTTCTTACTACACAGGAAGGCTCCATTGCTCCTCTAAGCATTAAGATGTTTCCAGCAAAACCTAGGTTAGAAATAGAGATATTTGCAATGCTTTTATTTCCATTATAGTTCATCCAAGATGATGTGTCTGGTTTGAAAGTCACAAAAAAACACATATTCTTGTTAAAAATGCTGCCAAAAATCTAAATGAAAACAGCCCGCTGCTGAATCCTGTGTTTGCAGCATTACCAGTGGGTTTTTTCAAGGGTGTTTATATAGACTGAGTTTCATTTAACAAGGCAAAAGCCGGAGCTCTCACATACTCCATTATTTCTCTGCAGGTCCTTCTCACCAGGGTTAAGTCTTTACACCACTTCCAAGCAAAGCAGCCAAGAAAAAGAAGAAACAAACGCTACTACTACCGAGCACAGAGGCCTCCTTTGCAAGAAATGTGATTTATGGAATGAAGTTCCTGGCATGTCTGCCGCGGGCTGTCACAACGTGTGCCTAAAATCTGAAGCTGAAATACGATCCCCGTTCCTTCCAAGGCACATCGTGGCTTCTAGCATGTTCTTCTGAAGGCACAAGCAACCCTTTGCTCAGGAGCCAGGCTCTCCTCTGCCTGCTGCTCACTCTTGATAACCAGGCTTTGCCTATGAGAGCTGCTTGGAGCAGGGTTCCTACAAAGCTGGTGCTGGCCAGCTTTATTCAAGTTTCTGAAAACTGGGGGAAAAAAGGTTTCATATAGTTTGTGGAATTGGGTGCTCAGAGAGACACAGAGCAAAGCATGCCCCGGCACCCAAGGTTGGGCTCTATGTTCATATGATCTTCACCTCCCACTGTCCACATTGGTAGGTTAGACACCTGATTGCCACCAACTGAAGTACTGGGCTTCAGAAATGCCAGAAAAACTGGCTGTTTTTTCTATACGTTGCCAAAATGGTAAGCAGACAATAGCAGCATGAAGGCCTTCTGGCGTCGGCTGACCCTAAGCTGTCAATGTAGAAGACATTTTCAGCCCCTTCCTGCAGCCCTTTAGGAGTTCTTTGTTTCCTACATAAAGCAAACTAACCAGCATTAAGCGTTTCCTTGACTACATCTCAAACCTAGAAATTTTGTTAATGATAATTCCTCCCTGATTAGCTGCTGGCCCTATAGCCAGTGAGATGTCAGAATCCCAGGGAGGTGGTGGAGTCTCCTTCTCTGGAGATGTACAAGACCTGCATGGATGCCTACCTGTGCGACCTGCTGAAGGGAACCTGCTTTGGCAGGGGGGTTGGACACGATGATCCCTGGAGGTCCCTTCCAACCCCTACAATTCTGTGATTCTGTGATCCACGTACCACCACAGCCTGTCTCACAGTGATGAAGACCTTGTCACTGCAAGAGCCCTTTTTGCCAGCCGTCCCCACACTGTGAGGTGACCCAGCCTTGGCCACAGATGTCACACCACGTGCTGGCCATCAACAAGAATCTCCAAGCTGGGCATGCCAGAGAGCAGAGATCACAGGGCTGGCTCTCATGGACTTCATCAGCACGGACTGCAAATGCACAAATATCCTCTGTGCTACAATTTTGTATAAGCGCCACCGTATCTGTTACACAAAGCATAAGAAAGGAGAAGTGCTGGTGAGGCATTAATCCACCTGATGAACAGGTATTTTCCAGCAGTAGCAGCTAGTGAGCTGACAAACCTTTCCAGGCAACAAAGGCAGACAGGAGCGAGTCAAAGTCAGCCTGACCGTTGCCTCTGTGTTTGCTTCAGCAGGTTTTGGCGCTGCTCCCACTCGAGCCACAAAGTTTTGAAATTCATGTGTTTCTCCATTCTCATCTTTCAGTTTTACAGTAGACTTTTTTTCCCACCAATGTCTCCGAGGCCATGTGGGATGTGGTCCAGCTCCCATTAAGGTCAGTGGGAGTTGTGCCATTGGCTTCCCTGTGGGTCTCGGCCCTCTCCCATTGTATTACGTTTCCATTACATTGCAATTGAAGACAGCTTATTTCAATTTTTTCCTCTCTTAGTGCCCACAATGGGCAAAGTATTTTGCAAACAGAAAAGAAGGTCCCACTCAGTGTCCCTAAGTTCTATAGAGATACTGGAAAAAATCATAATTAAATGCATTTGGCACATGAGATCACAACTGTTCTTTAATAACGAGGAGTTGGTGGTTTGGTTTTTTGTTGCCTTTTTTTTTTTTCCTTCCAAGCTTCTCCCCCATGTAGCATTGTCCTACTGTCAAACAGCAGAGATTAAATCCTGATCCTGCTGAACTTTATGGGAGCTTTCCCAATTTGCCTCATCGGGGCCATATTACTTTTCTCTGTCCCCACCTTTAATGCCTGCTGATCTGCTGCTGAATATTCCCTGGCAGAACCTGATGATAGAGTTGAGGGTCCATTTGTCATTGCCAGTTACACATTTGCTGACAAATGATCAAAACACATCAAAAAAAGATCTGTGGAAGGAATGAAAGTGTGTGCAAACTGCAGCTATCTTCAGACAAACAGCAGTATCATGCAGAATTAGGCAGAGATGAGGAGCAATGCATGCAGCCTGGCAGCAGCATTGGCAGGGCTGCTCTCTGCTCATATACAGAGTGGAAACATCACTCCAAAAGCTGTCAGAAATCCCACGCTGATGGAATGAGAGGGCTGAGAATTGCTTGGAAGTGGAAACATTGAACATAGTTCTGCTTACAGAAGTCTTTGACCTCACATGAATGCTTGCTTGGACGACCTGTTAATCTCCTAAAAAAAAAAAAAAAAAAAAAAAAAAAAAAAAAAAAAAAAAAAAAAAAGTGAAGTTTCCCCAGACAGCAAACTAATAAAGAATAAAATGTTAGATTTTAGTTACTGTGTCTGATGTGAAGCTTTCAGAAAGCTGCTACTAGCAGCTATTAACCTTGAAGCTGCCCATGAGAAAAAGAGACTTGAAGATACCACAAACATCCCTAAGTGGTAGTTTCATGAGGGAAACACAAATTTACAGTGATGACAAGGAATTTCTGTGCACAAAGTTTGCAATCTCTTTTCCATAGCAAATTGATTAGGGAGAAAAATATATTTGGGACAGAATGTGGTTAGTCAGGAAAATCCGAGTGGTGGCTGCCAGCCGTTAGAAAAACAACTGAGTGACTGAGAAGCCCCACTCTGCTGTGTGCTACAGGGATCTGCAACGTCAGGCTCTCGTTCCTGAAACCAACTGTACTATGTGCTGTATCCATAATACAGGCAAGAGACCCTTTATAGATCATAGAATCATTAAGGACAAGAAAGAAGAAAGTCCTCCAAGATCATCTAGTCCAATCATCCACCCATCACCAATGCTGCTCACTAAGCCATGCCCCTAAGTACTACAACTACCCTTTCCTTAAAGTTCCTAGCCAAGCTGCTTCTTCCAGAATTAGCAGATCAGGCACGGATTGATTGTTACTGAGCACACACTACAGTGCCACGGATGAATTGCATCACCTAACAGCGTGGTTTAACCACTGGCACACTGCACTCCATCTGCCCTTTTCATTGGTTTCCCCTATTGGCATACTGAGACTTAGCATTTGGCAGCCTGGCAGGGCTCTGTGCCCATCCCAGCCTGTCCCTCCATGGAAGATCCTGCTTGACGTGCTGCTCTATCCAATGGCATCGATACAGCCTTGTTTGCTTGTGAAACCTAAGGACCAGACTGTGGTTGCCAGTAGCTCCTTGGCTTCCAGCCTCCCAAAGTCATGAACTCTGTGCTTGCATCAAGCTTACACATACCCTCACACTGTGTTTACCGAGGGAAAGTAAGCTGCACACAAATTCTTTATTTACCAGAAAAATATCCCTGTTTCAGTGGCACGAACCCAAACTCAGAGCTCTGAAACCACTTCCTGCTGCTGCTGGAAAGAGACAGAGCCAGGATGTCTTGGGCCACACTGGTCTTGGCTGAACTTGTTGCTGCTGTGTGTGACTTTGAGCATCCTATGCACCATGGTGAGTGTGGAATTGCGGAACAAAGAGTGCCAGTGCCCCAGGAGAGAGCTGCTCACGATCCCTTGCCCAAGCAGTGACCTGCCAGGCCCTCCTAGCTGAGTCAAGGCAGCATCAAGCAGCTGGGAGGATCTGCCCTGCTTTCTATGGTCTGCTGTTTTTCACAGCTGTGGGAAGAGATGCCTCCTTGATTAATTTACTGGAGCATTAGCAAGAGAGAGAGAGTTTGCATTCTTAGCCTATGTGACACTGGTCTGCCCTCATTTCAGGCAGACCCCATATGCTTGGCGGCTTCTCAGCGATACCAGTGAAATGCTGCTTCATACCAGAGTTTGTACTGAGACCAGGAGATAGCCCATCCTTGGTGTGAAGATATCTTAACTCACGGAGATGGCAGATCTTTTAACGAGCACCACACTTCCATGCAATGACAGTAGGCATCTCCAGGGATCCCAAGAGTAACGACCCAACTTTGGCCATTTCTCTGCCATTTTCAAGCATGGATAATGCTGCTTTGAAGACAGGGTAGCTTTATTTGTACCTATCAGGATAAGCTGGACAAATACAATTATCCATAATTTAGAAACCGCAGCTGGAGCCCCAGTTCAACCAAACGCTTATTGTATGTTGTCACTGAACACGTGCAAGCCCTACTGAAGCCAATAAAACATAAATAGACACCTATATTATCTGTTCAATGGGGATCAGCTCAGTGTTGTACTTAGAGAACTTTCAGGATTCAAGGAACTGAGTTCAATTCAAGGCACTGAGTTCCTGCTCCCTGTCCTGTTCTCCCTACTTCTATACCCATCAGCAAAGTTCTCTGTATTTTCTCCACCATCTGTTCAAGTAATGGCTCTCTACAGCAACAGCTGTAGGCAAGATTCCTCTCCCATTAGAGGGTACATAATGCTTACTTATTGTGGGAAATATAAACAAAATCATTTGTGTAAGACAAGTATGGATTTTCCTAGTATTGTTTCCATATCTAAGAAAACCTGCACTTTTTCAAATAAACAAAAAGTGGAAAAATTGAACATATGTGACCAAAAATGATTACATACTTAAGTTTGTTAAAAGTGAATACTGCTGCTCGTGAACATCCTGACTGAATTTCTCTAGTTTCCATAAAGAAGCTTGGGCTGGCATTGCTTTAGACAATGCCAAGCCATTATTCCCCTGGCTGCAGTTGAAACCAGACAAACTGGACATCTAATAACAAGCTTTGTTCACTTGATAATGGCAGCTATGGAAATACGCCTGATTTTATATATTATTATTTGCACAATCCAAAAAAGACATTAAAAAATAAAATCCATGAGCACTGCTTTTTTTTTTTCCCCTTTTTAAACTGAGCTCCTACAAGCTATCTGACCAACAAAACAAATACAATTAAATAAGATTTTCAGTTAAAATGCCATCATAATTCAGCTTTCCCTCTTCTAAATTATCATTCATATAAGTAAGCCTCTCTCACTAATAGAAGCTGGAGATATATATGGGAATCAGCATTACTAAAACTTGTAATGAGAGCTAACTGGTCTGGGCTAATTTGTGAAGGCAATACAACACGCTCTGTATGCAGTACCAAAATAAAGAACACAGTTTATAGTTCGCTTCATATATTAATATTTCTTTAATATTTAAACGTTTGAGTGTGTTCGTGTCTTCAGACCGCCTTTTAAACACAGTTACAAGAACACATTGTGGGGATGGCTCATTAATTCCCCTTCTCTTTCGGTACTGAGAGTTGGGCACTTTGCACAGAGAAGCTGGGAGAAAGGCACACTGCCCCATTTCCTTCAGAAATCGGCTTAAGGCATTCCTGGCACAGCTGGGTATGGCTCCAGAACCAGACCCTCAAAATGAGCAACCCAGTGCCCTGAATAACCCTGTGCATTAGTCTATTTGTATTCCCAAATTCCTAACTGCTAAATATTTACCCTAGCAAACATCACCCAGCCTATGGAGCCCAGCTGCAAACGACATCATGCTTCCCTCTGAGTGGATGGGCTGAAGGCTTTATCTAAGGGTGTCCAAAGCATTAAGACCTGCTTTCCTCCAAAACAGCTTCTTATCATAGGAACTCTCACTCAGCAAAGGGAATACACGTGCAAACAAAGATATTAGCAGTTTGCAAAATAAACTCCTGCACTCAGCCAGCAGGACTGCAGCATGCCACATATGCACTGCACAGCAAATGCTTGCTGACATGTCAGCTGAGCAGCTGTGCTGAGCTGTGAGCCAAGCAAGCACTCTCAATCTGACCACAGAAATGCTACCTTAATTACTTATTTTGATATTGTAAGCTTAACGGTATTAAAGATAAGCACAGGGAGATCAAGAGAAGGATTTTCATGTGCCAGCCCACTTCTTTGCTGCTTTGTCCAATTAATGCTCATTCCAAACTAGCATCACCTAGCATTGCAAACTAGATTGCCTAGAGCATCACCTAGAACAAGGCTCCCCTGGAAGAACATATTTGTGAGAGGATGTACACAGAAATCACAAGAGGACCATCTGTGCCACAAACATGGCAGAGGAGGCACAGCAGCCAGAAAGAGGACACTGACAGTAAAAGCAAGTGTTCTGATTCAAGGTATGGCAAGAACACATGAGTCAGCTCTAATAAAGTTTTCCCCAGTCACTGGTTTCTTTACCAAGCTCCCAGCAACCCCGTGAGGCCCAAACCTGCAAATACAGACCCTTCCAAAGGTGGGATTGTTCTCCTGCTCAAAACCTTCCAGCCATGCTGTATAGTTATAGCCAGTGATATATAGTTACATAAGGTGTATCAACACGCTGTCTTGACTGAGGCTCTCTCTGAATCTCCTACCTTCGTATCATGCAGCCCATGGAGCAGGAAGCACATCTCCTTCTTGCTGAGAAAGCTCCTGATGCGTTCTGGCAGCATCAGAAATAGGCAAAGACCAACCTGAAAGCAAGCATTTGAAGCACTGAAGGGGGAATTCAGTCATTTATGGTGACAGGTACCAACGGGACAAGCAAATGTGTGGGGGCTGCAGGTTGTACTTACCTGATAGGTTAACATCTGATGAGACTTAACTCCCAGCTAATTAGCCTCGAAAAGTAATTTCCACGTGCCACCGCCTTCATTTACTCCCAAAGGAGAAGCAAAGTATCTGACAATTGCCACAATCTCAGCTCAGGGCTAGCAGATAATCCTGTTTTATTGCCCTCATTAGCCAGATCGGTGCATCTTGCCCAAGCTGCTCCTCTCCCTGCTCTGCAGCCTCCACAGCTCCACGTAGCAGACTCCATTTCACAGCCCACAGAGGTGACCATCGCCAGGTTCACCTGCCTTCCATTAAAGGCACCTGGTAACCCTGTGATCCTGAGGCACCTCCTGGGGCTGCCCCACAGCTGGGCTTAGTTCTGAGGGCACATCCCCTCTCCTGGAGCTGAATGTGACCATTTCTCCCCCGAATCAGTTCCCCTGACACCAAATTTTTACCTGCCCCGTGCTCAGAGAAGCTATGGTCAAAAACTCAGTGGAAGGGTCTGAGCTGGCTAAAATTAAAATTAAAATTTAAAAAAAAAAAAAAAGTACTTAAAAAAAATAACCTTTGAAAGATGTAAAACACAAACAAAATACAAACAACGTTGCAGGCTCGGGGGCTATGGAGAGCTGTAATGCCAGAGAGGCGACAATGCGCAAAGATCCATGCCAGGAAGCAGAGCTGGGGAGAATAATCCACCAACATTCAAAGTTCAGCTCATTTCTGGGAGAAGTGAGACAATAAATGAAAGCTGTTGTCAGAGCCCTGTGTGAAACTGCTGGCAGATTTTATTTATTTAACTTCGGCAGATCCTTGGGCTTCTTTTTTTTCCACACGGCATGTGCTTTTTCATTAAAAAATAAAGGCAGCAAAGCACAGCTTTAAAGAATATTCCCCAATACTCAAGTTCTTTTACCTGCGTGGCAGGAGCAGACAGGCTTTCTTCCAACCCTCAGAAGGAAACAAAGAACAGCCTCACACCTGTGTCCCAGTAAGTAAATAAACGTCCTGTGAGTTATGGGATGTTCATTCTCTCAGCTGCATTTGCTTGTTTGCTTGCCTAACTCCTTTTCTTTGTGGCAATGAGCCATTTTAAAAATCCTTTATCTGCTACTATTTACATTAAGATTTCTGTTTTACAAAGTATGTCACCCAGAGAACAAACCAACCTCTCCAAGCCCAGCTGCCCAGCACTGGGTTCCTTAGTGCATGCTCACTTTCTCCTCCCTGGAAGCATTCACGCCAAGCTGGATGGGACTGTGAGCAACCTGGTCTAGAGGGAGGTGTCCCTGCTTGTAGCAGGAGTTGGAACTACACGATCTTAAAGGTCCCTTCCATCCAAACCATTCTATGACTCTATCCCAAGCAGAGTGACCCAGTTTCTCGGGGTCTTACCTCTACCTCTCCTCCACTGTGAATGCCCCAGGCCAGCCACCCATTTTCTGGTGCTTTCAAGGGCAGCCCAACCTGCTTGAAGCAAGCAGAGAATTTCTGGCTGTATCGATCAGCACAGTGACTGCTGGAGCGGCGGCACCAGGAATCATCGTGTTGTTGCCTGATAGCTGAGAATAACAAGATGAAAGGAGATGAGGAGTGAGTCAGGGAGGAGGGAATGTGGCAGAAAATACCAGAAAATAACCCCACCAACGTCCTACGCTGACTTAGCTGACTGAAAGCACTTTCTGTCTGCATTCTTCATCCAGCATCAAATGACAGGACCAATAGCATTATCGTGTGCCAGCCTGCACAAGCCAAGCCTTGCTCATCTGTCCTCATTCATTCATTCTTTTTGCTGCAGTCTGCCACCCCAAGAAGCTGAATTGCCCCGTTGTTACTGCGGGTGCTGCTGGTAGCCCTGGTACAAACCCACCCTTTCCTTAGAGCCCCATTGTGCCCACGGTTGTTTGCTGGGGGCCTTTTGCGCTCTGTAGCACCAGGACATCTGGTGACTTGTGGCACTGAGCATTGCAGAGATGCTGCCCTCCCCAACAATGAGTTGAAACAAACAGTACTTCTTTTTGTACAGCATCTCAAGTGAAAATGAACGAAATACACTCATTTTATGCAGCAGTGACCTCTCTCTTTTCCCTTTCTTCATAGTATCGTAATATTTGATAAGAAACGTTGCCATCTCAGAGTAAAAACTTCAGCTGACTGCAGCTACGCTATCCAAATCACGACGTGCTCAGTGCTGCTAAAGTGCCGTGTAAGCAACTAATGGCCACTGCACAGCTTAGTGTTCTGTTTGCAATATACGTTCTCATGCCACGTTGTGTAACTCAGTGATCCCTGGCCAAAACCCTAATTCAAAACAACTAGTGGGTGGGAGATTTTCAAAGCAAAAGAGCCTCGTGGAAAGAGTTTCCAGGCACCCAGCACACTCAGCACTGGCCTCACTTCTTTGTGAACCAGGGCTCCACCAGCAGCTGCTGTGCCTGCAGACCGCGCCAGTACCAAGCTCCTTATGAAGGCCAGAGCAACGCTTGACAGAAAGACTTGGCACAGCACTACTGTCCCCTGGTTAGAGGACATGAAGAAGCAAGGAGAGCCATCATTTGTGGGAATATCAAGGGATGGAAGAACGTAAGAGCAAATGAACAAAGCTTTTATTTTCAGTTGCACGAGAGAACTTTGCAGAAACAAAAACAGCCAGATCCCTGATGAGCATGCGAACAAAATGTGTGACAGCAGAGTAGGAGAAACACAGTACTAGGCAGAAAGGGAGGAAAGTGGACGACGAACTGAAAGAACTGAGTTGTTCCATCCATATGGCAAAGCTTTACCTTGAATTACCTGCAAGAGTGTGTAATTATGTTTTGTAATTGCTTTAGTCCTAACGAGTGGCACAATTGGAATGTACACAGGAGAGGCTCTGAGCCAATGTTTCCTGCAGGACCAGCCATGGATGCCCAGGGCTGCTGGCTTCCTAGTGCTCCTCAGCAGCTGCTTTCACCTGAGTCATGGCGCTTATGGCGAGCGATGAATCCAGCCTCCGTTCATTTGCTCAGTGCCTTTTTCAAATCTATTTCTGTCCTTCTCAACATCCTGTGGCAGTGAGTCCCACAGTTAATTTTGTGTGGGGCAAGAATACATTTTCTTGCCTTACCTGCTCTTTGATCTTGTTGCTACCTGGGCCCAGTTTGTTTTATTGTAAGAAGCAGTCTGTAACAATGCTCTCATCGTATCTGGCATGCAGACTGGATCTGGTTTCCTTCCAGATCAGTGGGAGAATTGTTCATCTAGCAGCTTTATTTCCTCAGAGAGCAGGAGGCAAGGAAGAAGGCGAAAAAGAGACATTAGGCCTAATGTAATGGAAAGAGCAAGGCTGTGGGAACTGAAGAGGTGCGAGGCACTGCTTGGGGTTGAGTGATTGATGTGAGGTCTCAGCAAAGACCAGAATGTGATGAGATTCATTTTCATTGAAAACACTGCTGTCATTATGTGGTGGCCAGGAGGCTGCACGGCACTAAATATTGTCAAAGTTTAAGAGCTTCTTTTTAAGAGCTCACATCTTAAAATATCATGTGTGGGCACCAGCGAGCAGTTATTTGTGGTAAGTTGTTACCAATGGACAGAGAGCTCGGCTGCCATAAACATCACAACTTTATTTTCCTTCTTTGTACTTGCCATTCCCAAGATGTGCCAAATAAAACACGTTCTTCCAAACAGACCTGCTATTATTTTATGGCCTCACCACGCTGGGTTAGAAATTGCAGTGTCATGAAAACATCCCTTAAATAAATAATAAAACCTGATATTCCTAGGACAAGGTCTTTCATCTGGAAGAAGCCTGCACAGCCTCACAACCTCTCTCTGCCCCCTATTCTCTCGCACACCACTGCCATTGGGACAGGTAATGGCATTCAGCGATGCTGCTCCATATTTAAGCCAGTAACAGTGGAGTCAATACTGCATAGCACTTAACAAGCAGTGGAAACGTGAGCAGAAAAGAATATATCCAATTATCCTTACTGGGAAGTTAGCCAAGAGGCTGAGGTAGAAACTTCAGAGGGCTGCATGGGATCAGAGTCTTGTTGCAACATGGCTTTGAGGCAAAGTTACCTCTACCACTTCAGGGCTCCCAGAGAATTGATGATTGTTGGCTTTCATGTTTAAAGTGCCCAAATCCTTGGGGGTTCGTGAGTAGCCACAAGGCCTACGTGATATCTGACATTACCTGAGCGTTGGTGCTCCATATGAATTGAACATTACAAAGAGCACAAAGTAATTAAATTCTGGGAATGAAGTTGCAAATTCCTCTTGATTTCCATGCTGTCTGTCCATCTGCAAGAAGATCTCTTCCAGAGAACACACTGGCAGCCCATGAAAATACACACTACAGATCCTGCATTATTTCCATAGCACGGTAGGTGTGTTTTGCACACAAAAGTAAAATTACATATTCCTACCCCACAGATATTACTGTCTAAATTTCAACAAAGCAAAGTAAAGAATGCAAATGAAGGGTGGAAAAAAGGATATGAATCTCAAGTCCTAAGGAATAGTATCTACTTATGACAAACATACATGGGCTGCAAGTTCCAGAGTGCAAGGTAGGAGGGAGAGGAAAAACAGAAGCTTTCCAAAAAGAAAGCATGATCAGAGATTCAGAGCTTTTCCAGGGGAGGAGAAGGGCTTTGCTGGACACAAGTTCAGATGAGTCAGGAAGACGATAAAGCAAATTCAGTGCCCAGTTACAAAAAATCTAACATTGCAGACTAGCCACAGCATTAGACATGAGGCTCTGGAGTAGTCTGCAGCTCCATCCATGTGCAGGGTGGCTGGGCATGGTGCTCACAGCCAGTGGCATTCATCCAGATGGAAATCAGTGCACTGAGATCATGGTCCTGCAGGACTTTAGTTTCTCTTAAAAATGGATGCAACATAGATGGGAATCACCTACCTCATGGTGTATCCAGTCATTCTGGGTGTTGTTGGATTTCGTTTGTAGTACAAGTTGAATTTCACCATTCTGTGCATGAAGTTAGTTAGCCATGGCATCACCCAGAACAAAAATCCATGCATTTAAATAAAGAGGAGCTAGAAGAAAGAAGGAGACAAACCCTTTAGCAGGCTCTGTGGTGACAGAATGAGGAGAAATGGTTTCAGGCTAAAAGAGGGAACATTTAGGTTGGATATAAGGAAAAAGTCCTTACCGTGTGGCACTGAAACAAGCTGCCCAGAGATGTGGTGTAAGCCCCATCCCTGGAGACATCCAAGCTCATTTGGATTTGGTCCTCATTTCAATTGGACCAGACTCTGAGCACCTGGTGGAGCTGAAGGAGTCCTTGTTCATTAGAAGGATGTTGGACTTGATGACCTTTAAAGGTCCCTTCCAACTCTAAGGAGTCTATGAAATTTCAGTGCTGGGCTGTGAGGAGCAGCATCCCCTGGCAGTAGTGCTGAGGTGCTGCCTGCAGGCACAGCCCCAAGCCACGGCTGTAGCATCTGCCGCATGTGAACCATTTCTGAAGTTTGGATTTGGAAAAGGAAAGAAAGTTTATGTATTTCAAAGAACTCCCCTGTAAATTAAGTCCCATTTTAGGAAGTGTGTGGGTTTGGGTTTCTGATTGTTAAACAAACAATTCTGTTTGGAGCAGCATGTCAGAGGGCTCCTTTAGGAAAGCAGTCTGGAATAAAGTGGGAAAGCTGCAGGGAGCACTCGTCTATACGGAGCAAGTGACCTGGAGATAGGGGGTATAAGACTGTGCTTACCTAGTGCTTGTGCAGAGGAGCCAAAGCCTTTTAATTCCCTGTTCATAATTAGTGGTGGGAAAAAGTAAAGACGTTGAGACATTTAATTATCTAACTGTTCTTTCGGATTAAGCAGGCAGTAAGCAAGGTGATGTCCTTAATTCTCCAACAGATGGGATCTGCAAATCCACGCTCACATCTTATTATGGGTTCAAATCTGTGGGTGCAAAATTAAAGGCTGAATTCCAACCAATTTTTAAAGGCTGCCTTTCATGTGGTGAAACGAGAGCCGCCACCCATTCCCCAGCTGCCTGTGATTTATCTGGGCTGTAAGTTTGCCCAGCATCATTGGCAAGTAGAGAGGTTCTCCAGCCTGGTATTTGGGACTAGAGAGAGTTAAGGGTACTTTTCCATGTAAAATGCCTTTGGGAAAGGAATGCCTTGAATTTTGACGATATTGGCCTGAGTCTCAGCTACACGGTGGTAAGGCAAAGCAGTGCTACTGCATTCCACTCACAATGCTGAGGAGCAAGTACGAGCCACAAGTGAGCAGTAAAGGCAAGCGATTAAACAGCAGGGCTGCATTCCTCACCCATCCAGCAGCACGATGGAGGGTGATGCAGCAAATAGAGGAGGGTTGCAACAGTCCTAGGCAGAAGTTGAAGCATTTAAAAATCTCTTTCTGCTCTTCTTTGGCAGACCCACACGAAAGCTGTTTCCATCACACCGGGTGACCTCTGCAGGATCAGCGTCAGATATTTTCAGTGGTGTTCTCCTATCCACCACATTTTCCAGAGCTGGACCATGACAATACCTAACAGATCACTCAACTTTTGAGCCACGCATCCTGCTCCTAATTTTGAGCTCTGTGCAATTAGGAGCAGAAAGTCAGATGGCTTTTGCACAGCGTTCTGGGAAAGCTGGGCAGAGTGGAGAGCTGGCACAGGAGATGCAGCTTTGGGCAGAAAGCTGCAAGGAGCCGCGCTCAGTGGTGAGCAGAGCTCAGACTTTCCATTCACAGATCCAGGCCTGAACACAAGTCTCAAATCCTCTCTTGCCATGCGCAGAGCCACATGTTTATTGTTCTAGAGGGGGGAAAATAACAGAAGAGGTACTGGGATAACAAAAGTACCTTCAACTCAGCAGAACAGACACTGTCTCATCCATATAGATGGAGCTGGAGGAAGGTAGAAGCTCTCTAATCAACCCCCAGACTGCAGTTCAAGTTTTAAAATGCGGGGAAGACCCAGAGGGACATCTGTCCCAGCTCCACATAATTTCCTCATGCGTCTCAGCAGCTCTGCTGCTCCACTGCCATTTCTCCCTGCTGGCATTCACCCCAGACAAATGCTGTCAGCTCACCTGCCCCCCTCACCCCTGGCACATCAGGGAGACAACGCCAGAAAGCAAAACAGATAGGATTACTCATGATGCCGAAAGGAAAGAGATGTCTCATTTCTCTTCCAGCATCCATCCACTCCATTCCAGATGACTTCTCCCACTGGTAATCTTCTGATGAAGGCCCTGCTGTGGTGGCTGTACACAGTGCTGCAGCAAGTCCTGCTATATCCCTGCAGGCTGGCCCCACTCCATGCGAACGTGGCTCCTGCCCTGCTCACTGCTTCGAGGAGAACATCATGGAATCATAAAGGTTGGAAATACCACTAAGATCATCAAGACCAACCTTAAGCACATAATGATGAGCACATGGCAGTCGTGTCAGGCTCTGTTTTTTGGAAAGTTTGCTAAGATTCACTCCTTTCCTGAGGACTGGCAGCTGTTTGAGACAGTTCTGAGAATCCTCAGGTAGCATTTGGCTGTGCACATTGGAGACAGAACAACAAAAACAAACGCACCACAACCAGCACAGACATTATGATTGTGGAGCAAAGAAGGGCTGGGCCACTCACTGCCTTTGTGGAAAGATTTTCCTGTTTGTCCTATAAAGTGCTCTTCAATCCTCTGTCACCACTAAAGAATCTCCTCAGTACATTCATTCTAGAATCAAATCTCAATCTGAAATCGGTGCATTACCACTTTAGGAAGAGTGAATGGTTTTCTAAGAGGAAGCTCCTTTAGAAGTTTTATCCTGTTTTTCAGTCAACAGCAGCTTTGGACAGCCCTTGAAATTCCTCACCCTCATATCCTGTGTTTTGATAACATTTCTCTCTTACACCAACTCTCCTTCGGCATTTTGGGTAGACACCTATCAGGGTGGGGATGCATCAACAGGGCTGCAGTATAGAAGGAAATAACAGAGGCTGCAGTGACAGGACCAAGTCTGGGCAAGGGAGGAATGAGGAAGAGGAGCTGTCTCTGTAAATCATCACTTCCATGGGCAAGACTGATTTATCCCAGAACCATGCATCCAAAGATGCCTGCCAGCTCTTTGCTACATCCTGCTTGGCTCTGCACCGTTCCACCCGCTCTCACCACCAAAAGCAAGTGTGTCTCCTGGTGTCCCCATCTGGGTGGCACTGAGCTGGGCTTGTGAGCGTGGCTGCTGAGCCCACTGCCCATTGCCTTGATAGGAGTTGCAGCTCTGGAGGCATGGTGAATTACAAATACTCATTTTAAGCCCAATGGAGTGGGATGTTTCTCTCCTCTCCTTTTTTTTTTTTTTTTTTTTTCTGATTACTTGAGATGAAGCAAAGAGCCAAGCTTCAAAATTAATCCCAGTTTCCAAATTACCTTTCATGTTTGCTGTTCTTACCATCAATATTTTCTGTTATTCCCATAGATACAGTACCAGACAAACATACACAGTTCTTGCCCTGAAGAAATTATGGTACAGATCTGAGCTGTGACAACAAACAAGTGCTAACAGAGCAGGGATTGGAAGGAATGAGGTAATGAGCGGGTGGCTGCTCATGTCAGACACATGCGCTGCTCAATGGGCTTCTACTGAGAGATTAAATAACTTTTGTTTATTTAATTATTTAACTCAGAAGAATTTCTAGCAACCCTTACGGGACCTGGGACCACAGGTTTGGTTCAGGTCTATTTCTAGCATCTAAATTAAAAGCAAAAACCAGATGGTGAGTTATTCTGTGGCTGCAACAGGAGCTGACAGCCCGTCCTATCCCCACGCGCCACGAGCTGCAGGGAGGGAATGTTGCAATATGCAGCCTTCATTTCTAGCTGTGTTCTGCAGGTGTTGAGCCAGTGTCTCTGCACGTAAATGAAGCAGCCAGACACATCCTCCAGCCAGGGCTCTCCATCAGCCGCTTTGCTTTTGAAGGTTACTCACAAAGGAAGAGGAAGAAGATTAAAGAGTACTGCTAATGTACATCTCTGTGTTTCACCGATGTTAAAAAACCCATATTAAAGGCAAAGCAGAACCTGTGTTGCCTGTAGAAAACGCAGGTTGAGTCTTCAGCATTTAAGAAACCAGTATATTATCAAATCCTGCTTTGCTGTAGCTGTTATCAGTAGAACTGATGAAATGCTAGTGATAAAAAAAAAAAAGGTCTGACTGCAGAAATAAGTGTTTTATGTAGCAAGAAATAAATCAGGTTAACACACAGGGAGCAGGATTGGGCAGGGCTCTAGAGAGGAAATGGATACAATATCATCCATAAGGAATAAGGGAAGTCTGGTCCACAGGGTTCTGTTATTGGCTGCACAGTATCTCAGGTAACAAAACGTGGTGTCAAAATGACTTGTGAAATCATCAGGATCAGAGAAAATCAGCCCACTCTTCTGTTAAATACACATTTTACACATATTTCACCTTGGCAGAGTGCAGACATCAGACACCCTTTTGGCCTCATGTTTTATTTGTAACCTCTGCATCCCAATCTATTGTGTCAGGCATTTGACAAGTGCTTCAGATGTGACATAAATCCCTACCCCATGCTGCACAGCTAGCAGTCCTTTAGAAGACTTTGGAAACAACCCCCAGAAGCCAGCAGCGCTTTCTGGGCCAAGCAGCAATGCGTACCACCCCGGGGTGATGCTCTCCATTTTGGCTTAGTTAGCAGAAACGCTCGTAACAAGGAAATGAACATCTTTTGGAGGGAGCTGTCCCTTTGAAACAACAAACTCTGCCAGTCAGGTCTTCCCTGTAAAACCGGAGCAGCCTTTCTCCCTTACAAATGGATAATGCCCCAGAAAGAACATCCCTGACTGGCGGATGCTGTGCAGATGGATAGAGCACTCAGCACAAAAGTGCTTCAAGGTATAAATACAACGACTGGACACTTCAGTCCCCTAATGCTTTGCAGAATTTTCCCCCTTTCTCTTGTGGCTGTGGTGGAGTTCTACAGCAGAGGCTGCCCTCATCCTGCATGTCACAGCACAATGCATCCATTTCAATGTTCACAGATGTTTTTTTCTTAGCAGAAAAAGGCCGAAACAAACCAAAGACCTGAGGAGACTCCATGGAATGTTTTCTAGAGATGTTGATGAGGAATGTAGGACGGTTTCTCCCCTTCACCTTCCTCAGAGCGGTGCATGGTACACAGGTTTTAATTCTCCCAAGCAAACAATGCTGCACAGTCACTAAAGCTGCACGTTGCTCCTCACCACGGCGTGGAGTGAAAAGACATTTCGTGCAGTTTGAGAACCATGAACTTCAGCAGGCATTCCCTTCCCTCCCAGCCTCTTGAATGCCTGCCAGGAAATAAACCCATCCTGTCTGTAGCAGCATGCATCTTTTGTTTGCTGCGAAACTTTTGAGAGGGAACATTAAACCTGCCTGAACAAAAAAAAATAATTAACATCTGGAGAGTCTCAGTTTTAAAACAGCAGGTAATGTGCTGGGCAAAGGACAAACCTGTGACAAAGAATTTAATAAGAGAGGGAGATGGGATGGCTCACGGGACATTGCATTTCCAGCAGGGG
Organism: Lagopus leucura; assembly: GCF_019238085.1. Taxonomy (NCBI): domain Eukaryota; kingdom Metazoa; phylum Chordata; class Aves; order Galliformes; family Phasianidae; genus Lagopus; species Lagopus leucura. Next base: position 7,929,558 of record NW_024962256.1, read on the forward strand.
TGTGAAATGGTGCTTACAAATGGCAAACGGAGGAATATTACTATACACTAATAAACTTTGCATCACACCCCATCCTCCTGTTCATATATATGTATATTAAAATGTCCATGACTTTCCTGTTTGTGTCTTTTTCTCTGAAAAAAAATCCTGGGAAGAAAGTTCATTAATGGAAAACTCATGCAAATTAAGAATCACATGGAAATACAGGACTGCATTTGTTTTAAAACATGAATCCATCATCTGTGGCCATTTTCTCAGGAAATCTCCCAAGGGTTGTGGTTGTGTCATGCAAACATGTGATCTGCAGCCCCAAGGATGCTGAAGGGATCTGTGGTGCTCTCAAGTACGTAGCATACCAGGGGTGATGTGTGCACACAGAACTCAGGAACACTTTTGCTGTTTGTAGGTTGATCTATGCAGACTGTATTACAGGAGAAAATCACATGCAGCAAGTGCCACCTGTTGCACTGAGTGAAAGTTGAAGTTGCTTCAGACACACCAAAAAAATCAAGTATTTTTTTCCGCAGTGTTCTTTTGCAGCTATTACCAAATTTACATCCTGTTCTATTTGCCCAGGGATACCATGCCCAGCAAATGGAAATCTAACTTTAAAGTTTCTGATTTATAATTTCTCTGGACAAGAACCTTGGTCCCTTAAGCCATAGATTGCCTGGGACAGCCCAAGAAGGAAACAGCTCAGGTTCTTCCATCCAGAAAATTCCCTGCTAACTATGCCATAGAAGTACTTCTAGCAGCCACCTCTTTTGCAGCTTCTTGCTTCTTTGAAATGCCAGATAAATTGGCACAGCTCTTGTGTATTTAAGAGTCTTGAAAGCACCAGGAAGCTTACAACATGCCGTAAAGATTGCTTAAAATCTATGGACCAAATTCATCCTGGCAGCAATTTCTGGAAGCCAAGAGATTTCCTTGTTGGATCCATTTGGTTCCAGGTGCCTACAGTCATCACTGTGCGCCAAAAAGTGTCAGATCTCCCCGGATCAGATCTCACCAGGTTGTCCACACAGTCTTTCAACAAGAAACTGATTCTCCATGCCCTTTGCAAAGAAGCTACGAACTTCCAGAGGCCATCACTGCAGACTCACTGCAGACCAACTCGCAGGGTGAAGGACAGGTTAGATGGAAGAAGTCACAGCCAAGACCAGCTGCTGACTTGCCAAAGGAAAAGATGAAAACTGCCTTTTCTCCCTCTCCCCTTTCACTGGTTGAAGAGAGGAATAAACTAAATTGGGCTACAGAAGTGTTCCTCAGCCTTGAAGACCATAGGGCAAGAGAAGGAACATGTTGTGCCATCTGAAAAATCAGATTAAGTGAAATGTTAAAACCACAAGATTTGTTTACTACAGGAAGCACTTATATTTCCAGACTTGAGAGTAGTTTCTCCACAACCTTGATTAAGATTACTCATCCAAACATTACACAGAATTAACTTCATTTCATACGGTGAACAATTATAGACTTTGGGTGGAGTGGAACGTACCCAGCATGTTATTAGTCAGTGTTTAGAAGAGGCACGTGGTAAAATGGCTTCTTTTTTTCCTGTCTTAACGCTGGATTCCAATGTAGGCTTCCAACAAGAAGAGCAAAGGTGAGTGTTGATGAAGAGGAGCTGTAAAGATTCAGCACTGCAGCAATGAGCAGCAGTGAAGCAGAGTTTTCAAGGACAAATGTTTTTTTTTGCTGTAACCATCTTGGATGTTACAGCACTAAGACTGAACCATGCAAAGTCTCACCCTGTGTCTTGACTTGAAGTCTTAACAGAGATAGGCTTTAAATGAACCATCCTATTCTCTGTTTATGCATATGCATTACTATTGACACGTATAATGTTTGAATTTGGAGGGAAAAAAAAGCCTTTCCATTTTGATTAAGCTGATCAGTGTGTTCTCCATCACCTTTTCTATGCTTAGTAAATTAAAGGATTAGACTCCTCACGATCCCCTTTAGCATTTCTGTGTTAAAGAAAGCTTGACAAGCTGCTTACAAAAGAGAGACATAGAAAACAGAACTAAAGCACACTCGGTTGAGGCTGGGACCTAAGTTCTGCTGTGATTTGTTTTAGTTACACAGCACCAGGGTAGGACTTAGTATGCAACACTAATCCATAGTGGATTAACGTTTCACATAAAGTGTAATGGTTTATCATCGTAAATCCATCACAGAATTACAGCAATTATAAATTAAAATAATGATCTCCAAGAAAATAAACTGCAGAGGGGGAAAAGTACTTCTTTTTTTTTCCCTTCTACTTGGGCACACGGCTGAAAAAACCTCATGCTGACAAAGCATGTGAAAGACTTCACGTAGAACTCTTATCATAGCCAGCCCATGTTTGCTCAGCCTTTCAGTCAAATGGGTTTTACTGAAGGATATTTGAACAAGAAAAGAACCCTTGAATCAGGCAGACACTGCGGATGAAAGACAATTTTGACAGAGCTCATACATGCAAGCTTAAAACAAAAGCATGAAACTCCTCCAGATTTAGAGTCAACATTATTCCTTTCATAGCTCAGGCTTTCAAATACGTTGTGAAAATATGTTGTCATAACAATACAGTGTGAATAGGCAAATCCATGTATTCCCAGTTGTTGTCCCAAGCAAACAAGAAAAACATTTCACACTTCACAGTTCATACAATGTCTCTTTGTCCCAACACATGAAAAGAGCTATTTAAAACAGCTAAACGAAGAGATAACACCATTTTTATTAAAGTCTGGAATTTCTTAAAATATTCAACTTATTTTCACATTTTCCTTTTGCAACTGAAACTTTTCCACCGGCTCCAACCACACAATATCATTGGAAAAGGCCAGAAAAGATGCAGAACAGCAGTGTGCTGTATGTTCCAGTTGCCTGTCATCAACTGAAAATGCAGGGAGCTGATTAAAAGCTGGTAAACCCCGGGGTCTCTGCCCTGCAGTGATGGAACACTTGTCTGAAAGGCCAGACATTGTCCCAAGGTATCAAGTAGAAGTAGTTATTAATATATGTAGCTCTATTGACATACCATCCCAATGGCAACAGCTTTAGCCTCTTCCTGTTGAGCGTTCCTGCTGTATCTACCACCACAACATCACCATACGTGCCACCTAAAAAAGTTAGGGCTCCATGAGACAGCATGGCCACCAGGAACAACAAGGGCAGGAGGCAGATCACAGGGTTTGAGTTGAGACTTTGGAAAGAGTGAACTCCATCCCTGGGCAATGCTGAACCCTGCCAGACACCAACGGGATGGGATTGAAGATCCCAGAACCAACAAGGAGAGACAGAACTTGACCACAAAAATATGCAAGCAAGCAAAATTGGTATTGATAAAAAGTTTGGCCTGCCTGCATCAGGTCTTAATGTTTCATCTTCTATCTTTGCTTGCTCAATGCATTCATTCTCTTCCTGGTATAACACTCCTACTTCTCTGTTGGTTAATGTCACACTGAGTCCTGCAATCACCCAGCCTTCTCCCCTCCCCAGGCTGCCCCATAACACAGCACAACTCGTTTACAGCAGGGCTTACACTGTAGGCACAACTCTCCTCCAGGATCTGGTTCTAGAGTTTCTGGGCCATCAGACTTGGCCATTAGTCACCACACATTTACCCTCACCAACTTCCAACACCATTCCACTTTCCTGTGGCATTCCTCTTCCCATGGCTGGCCCAAGAGGCTGATATTTGCAAAGGAAAAACATAGACTGAGCCAAAGGGTCTGAGCCAAAGGGCTTTCATGAGGTCTTAAGGTTTTGTCAGCTGAGCTGGTGCCTGTGGAAGCGTAGGTGCATAGAGCTGTAAGAGCTGAGTGTCAGCATCGCTGCCATCGTGACGGCGTAACACTTCTGCCCCAAACATTCTGCATCCCTTGGCAGAAGAAATTCCCAGCCCTCTCCTCATGCTCCTCACTGACCCACCCATAGACCAGCAGGGCCATGGGCTGAAGCACGGACGGGGCAGCAGCCGACGGGCCCCTATGTGTTAATTAAGCACAACTCAGCAAGGGCAGCTCAGCGACGGGCCACTACGTGTTAATTAAGCCAAAGTGGAGGGCAGCTCAGTGAGCCGCAGTGGCGCGGTCCCGGCCCCTCGGCGGCAGTGGGTGAGCGCGCTCAATGAAGACGCTGGGAGTTCTTAAGACATCTTTTGAAAGGGATTAAACAGACCCCACATTGGATTAGAAAGATGATGCCTGACACATTTAGTTTCCGTTACCTTTTGTGTACCCGCTCAGTGCACAGACCTGGACCAAACAGTGCATTGTAATGCAGATTTCCTTGAATCGATTTGGGATTTCACAGCATCCGTAAGGCCCTCGCAGCTGGAAACCCTATTATTAAGCTATCTGCACATATCATGCGGTAAGCTATGCCTAAGGGCCATCTAGAGGATGCCGAGTTACAAGAAAGCAGAGGGGTCAGGGGTTTGTTGTGAGAAAAAGAACTTTAATCTCAGGGTGCCAGCGAGCGGGGTGTGGGGAGGCACTGCTGCATTCCTCACTTTTCCCCATCCCTCCACCTACCCGAGTGCATTGTGGAGTAAATTAGAGAAATTCCCACACTGGGACGTCTGGTCAGAAAAAATAATTTGCTCTCAGAGAAAACCCATCAACTAAAAGTGACAAAGAATAGATAAAACTGAGCAAAACAACCCAGTAAAATAGTGAAAATTAAGTTCCATTTGGTGAAAATGCTGTAATACAGCTCTTTCCTGCGGTGCAGGAGAAAGAAGGCTCAAGTGAGGTCTCCAAGAAAAATGTATGTAACAGCTCTCATCTCTTTCTCGAAGCAGTCCCCTTTTTAAGGAAGGGGCTCAGGAAAGAACCACGCAACTCATTTATCTCACGCACACTAACGAGAAGGAACAATTCCTGCCCTCAGCTCGCAACCACAGAGTTATTTTGAGGGAGGTCTGCTATTTGAGCCGTGCCGTTCTCTTATTTTTACTGGCACTGAAGAGGCAATAGGTTGTGTGTGGAGGGGAAAAGCTTCGCTGCCTCTGTGAGAAGTGCCAGCGCTCAGCTCCGAGCGAGCAGCGACTCCTGCCACGCAGCCCCGCTCCGCTCTACCCAGACAGGCAGCCAAGCTTGGGAAGAAGTAAACGTGGCCATTTGGAACCCCTGAGCTCCAAGCCCACCCAGCAGCCCTTTCCCCAAGCCCCCAGTCCTGCAGAAATACAAACCACATGGCAGATGCTCAAATGCTTTTCTGCTGCATGTGCCAACGCAAACAAGCGAAGGGGAACCTATGGAGCCCTCCCTAAAAGTTTCACCTAACACAAGGTCCTTCTGCACACCTAAAACGTCAAAGAACGTTGCTTTTCAGACTCCACACTATTCTTGCTCTTGATTCAATTTAACGTTCCAAGACCAACTGGCAGGCAGAAATGTTAGTTTAGCTCTGGGGGAAAAAAAAATAAAGTGGAAGGGTTCATTTTCTCCACTCAGTCTGCAAAGAGACATTGCCATAGACAAAGCTTTAAAAATAAAAGAGCAGAGAATGCTACAGGTATCCGTCACTACTGATTGAATTCAATGGGAATTAGAGAAGTTCTTTCTTCAGAATACACCCATCAAAACCTAAGCAAAATCCGACAGGCCAAAAAATCACAAATCTCAGTAGCTTTGTGAGAGACTCTCATCATGTCTTCACATCTTGGGTACAGATATGTACCCAACTCCTTCATGTGCTGGTTCTGAGTGCCTTCACAGAGATAGATAGAGCAGCTTGATTTGAGGAACCACGAGAGCTACTTTGCTCTTATTCTCATGCTCAAAATGAAATGAACAAAAGTTGGGTTCAGTCTACCAGATAAACATAAATCTCTTCGATAAGTTGGGATTTGCATATTAAGAAGCAAAATGTGGTGATTCTGATAACTCTGTGGTTCTCTTCAGTAGGATGCTAATGAAAAATGTAAAGGTGAGAGGTACAGAAGGGAAGGAAAGGTATTTTTTCTGAGCCGAAGGGTGAGCAGAGACCAGCAGACAGGTAGTACTATAGGTAGTAGTAGTAGATAGTAGTATAGATTGCTACAGATAGCAGTATTACTATAGATAGCAGTAGTAGATTACTATAGACTTCACAATCCAGACCAGGCCTGGAAGAGGATGTAGCCACCACAGATAGTTACACTGCCTTACTACACCATAATAAAGTTTATGAAGTTTCCTTGATAATAAAGCACAATGCATTCATTTTATAATTGTTAGTAACATAGAACCCATTTAAGAATTCCCCTTTGATGTTGGTTTTTTTTCCCTTTCTGGGTGACTGATCCTTATGAATTACTCTCCAACGACATTGCCCTCGAAATGCAGATTTTGTTTTTGAGACCATGGTACGTTGCAGATTAGCCCAGTGGAATTCACAAGGGGCTTATGAGGGGTGTCAGAAAAGAGAGCTATTGTACCTTCAATGATTTATGGCCATCTTTAAGACTCCACCTTGGTTGTACTTTGCTCAGGGAAACTGGTGGTAGCCATGAATCAGACAGGGATGTTAGCAGAAACCAAAAAGCCAGGGTGGAGTATATTTTTCTGCCTGCAAAATCAAATTGTGTTACGTGCATACATGACGGCTTGTTTTACTTGCAATTGATTTGCAGGTACAGCAACACCATCTGGGTCTGATAATAAGTAGCTTTTGAAGATAAGAAAACGCACAGTGCCGAAAGCAGACAGTGCCGAGAGATACAATTCCGTTCCTCAAAATGCTCAGTAGGAAGGGCAAATTAACCATGTGATAATAACACCTGAACCTTAAACTGCATTTTCCACCAGTGCCTGCAAGACCTTTAGCAAAAGAACTCAAAATAATTCATCCGGAATCTGAAAGATCATTTAGGAGACTAAGAACAGAGGTAGGCTGAGGGTTCAGCTAGTGGCTCCCACCTCCCAGTGACAGTCGGTGACACCATGTCCTCCTTCCAGTGGATGGATGAATGGGGGGGTTCAACTCAGTCTCCTCTGTAAGAAGGTTTTTCAGTGTCTCTGCAAGAAGCTTCATGCTGACCAAGCTGCCATCGGAGGGCCCTTTGTTTTACAGCTCCAGGAGCTCTGCTGGCAGCCCACGCTCCATCGCTTCGTGGAGCCGTGCCATGAGAAAGAGGGGAGAGAGGTAAAATGAACAATGTCTGCCCGGGAGAAAATCCAAGATTTATTTCTGACATTGGCCAAAGGGAGGAAGAAAATTATTGCTGGTGCCCAAATGGGCAGCGCTGTGGTGAAGCAGAGGGCTTTTGCCTTCAGAGTGTACCAAAACAAGGAAACCACAGTGCCCAACACAAACTCCAATTCACTTGTTTGGTGATACACAAGCACTGGGCAGACCATAATGTTCATTCTATTTTCTCAAAAAAAAATAACCACTGACATCTATCTGAACCCTATTCTTTTTAAAGTCCAACAACACAGCGGGAGAACCGTGGTCTTCATGGACCTGGGCAAGTTCTCCCAAACCACTGGTTCGAGGAAGAATATTATTGCTTCTCTCTAATGACAATCCAACAGAATGTAGCTATGAAAACTGAAATCAGAAAAAAAAAAGTCACAGTCCATGCATTAGAAAGTAAGGAAACCTAGCTTATTGCCACTCTCTTCCTTGGAGGCACCAAGAAATACAAAGAAAGCTTTAGCCTGAATGGGCTCTCAAGTTCACAGTACATGTCATATGCACGTTGCTATTTTAGGGCTTCCTTTCCAACCTCCCCCCCCCTTTTTTTTTTTTTTTTCCTTTTTCTTTTTTTAATAAATTGCCCTGTGGGAAAAGCTGGCTGCAAGTCAACACCACAGAAACCTAATTTTAACTCCAATGAATACAACTATTTACAAGGCCTCCTTTCTGCAAAGGAAAAACCCTCCCATTGCTGGCAGTTTTGATGTGATATGAACACATATTTCTGAGACATTCAAATGGACTGGCTTAAAAAAATACTTTTTTTTTTTTTTTTTTTTAACTCATGCATCTTTAATGCTCAAATTGTTCTTGGCATCTCCCAGTCAGAAGTACTGTCATTCAAAATAAGAGAATGACAGACATTAATATGGAAACATTCAAGCTCTGAACTGAGCTGGAACAGTAATTATGCCATCCAATTTTATTGTGAAGAGCACTGACCTCAGTCTCCATCCACACACACGATCCAAAAGATAAAGAAAGGTGTTCAGGGAAAGAAACAGAAGTATTAGGCCATGGCACATCAAATCACATGGCATCACAAGCCGTGTTTGAAACTAAAAGTGTACCACAAGATGGGCATTGAGGTTTTCATATTAGGACACAACAGTGAATCAAGTCTTTACTACAGGAAACACTAATGCTCCAAAAACACTGTGCTAACACATCAAGGAAACAGTCATCCAAAGGGGAACTTAACGTGGTACAATCTACACCACACTTTCCCTAAATGTAAATAAATTATACGAACATATGCTGCGTGTGCTGCTCCCAGATGCTGGAAGTGCAAAGACCAATAATGAAAACCAATGCCAGCAGTGAAAGTCTGTCGTTAAACACAACGCTCGGGGAGAGTGGAGGGGGAACAGCTTTAATGAAACAGGTCATGACAGTCTGAGGGAAGCTGACAGCAACAGCGAATGTGGGGCTGATGTCTCCAAGTCTTCTCAGCACAAAACCATGGTTAAAAATAAGAGCCACAAACCCCTCACAGACAATGAAATTGTGTTTTATTGCACCTATAAAAACACGCATGATTTTTTTTTGCTGAGATAATAAACAGATGGTTGCATTATGTTCAGAAGCAAATGGGAACGGGATATTTAGTATAGAGAGGAGATAGATTTCTACAGGAGAGTTGTAGAACTGCTGGAGAACGTCCAGAGGAGGGCCACAAAAATGATCCATGGAATGGAACACCTCTCCTATAAGGACAGGGGGGCTGTTCAGACTGGAGAAGGCTGCGAGGTGCCCTGATAGCGGCCTGTCAGTATCTAAAGGGGAGCTACAGGAAAGAAAGGGACAGATTCTTTAGCAGAGTCTGTGGTGACAGAAAGTGGGGAAATAGCTTCAAGCTCAGAGAGGGTAGATTTAGGTTGGATATAAGGAAAAAACAGTGAGGGTTGTGAGACTGGGACAGGTTACCCAGAGATGTGGTTGATGCCCCATCCCAGGAGACTTTCAGGGTGAGGCTGGATCAGGCCCTGGGCAACCTGATCTGACTGTGCTGTCCCTGTTCATTGCAGGGGAGTTGGACCAGATGGCGCTCAGAAGTCCCTTCTAAGAGGTCTCAAGTTGAGCATTTGCAAGCATCCTGCCATGCCTGTGGTCTGAGTGACTGACAGCCACCTCACATCACACAGCAAGGTAAGCCAAATGCAATTTTTTCCTCTGTGTGCATCTGCATGGCACTATACATTTATTAATGCAACAGAAATCTCTGTGAAAATCTGTATTTTGTTTCCAAGTTGCGGCACACACAGATTTGTCAGGATTTGGAAGCTGATTCAGGCACTGGCCTTGTCTAGACGAGACTATCGTAATTCCCTGATAAATGGCATTTTTTCCAGCTGCTTAAACAGTCTTCACAAATTGCTGTCTCCTTGTGCTTGCCTGCATCCAGGACAAACTTGAAAACAATTCTGTCTCTCTCCCTTTTTTTTTTTTTTTTTATTGTGTAATCTTCTGGTTTGTAGACAGAGACTTAAAATTGCCACACAACAAATGTGTGAGAGGAAATCACCAAGAGCCCTAATACTGAAAGCATTTCATCCTCAAGGAAGGAAGCAGTGCCATTTCCCTTCAGGATGCTTCATGTGTTTCAGCACACAACTGAGCATTTTGCAGAGTCAGGGCCAGGATGGACACCTTGTGCATATTCTTCTGTGCACACACACACACACACAAAAGACATTTCTGAGCCACGACTCAATGAAGCTATATTCCGTGCATGTGGTCACAGTGCCAGGCTTTCCCAGATCGTCCTATCTGAGCCACCTCTCAGGACTCTGAATCACACTCCCATCACTTCACAGTTCAAGGTGTTCTTTCTCAGTGGTGAGGCACTGGAACAGACTGCCCAGAGGGGCTCTGGATGCCCCATTCCTGTAGGTATTCCAGGCCAGGCTGGGTGGATTCCTGGGCAGTCCAATCTATTGGTTGGCAGCTCTACCCATGGCAGGGGGTTGGAACTAAATGATCTTTCAACCCAAGCCATTCTATGATCTCATGATTTACTCTGATATACTCAGCTCCAGTGAAATTCTCTCTGAGTTTCTAGTTCCCTTTGAAGGCATATCCATATTATCAGCCCAGGACAAGGCTCCTGACTCCTGTATGATATGGCAAACCTTTTAAGCCAACACTTCTGGCTGAATTCTACATTGCTGCAAAGCTGGAGGGGAAAATCTCTGCAAATCTCAGCATGCTTTCTATACACTAGAAATGCAGTTATCTTTTTTTTTTTTTTTTTTTTTTTTTTGTATTAGGAAAACCCTCCTGGTGACAAAAAACAGAGCTTCATCCTCCAGCAGGTGCATAAAACAGATACCAAAGAGATCCAGGAAGGAGAGAAAAGGGGAAGAAGAGGAAAAACCAACACAGAAGTATTCTATTGAAATGTTGAGAGGTTTACGTTTCCAGGACTGGAACCACTAAGGGATTACAGACTTTTAATGAAAAATTAGTTTCAATTGTCTGTAAGATTTTATTATTAAAAACCCAGCCCTACAGCGACCTGAAGACTCATTTCCCTCCCTAACCGTAGTTCTTAGTGCAGCTTGAATCTGACCTGATTCTTTTGTCAAACATTTCTTTATAACTGGCAAATAGGCTAAGCATATTTTTAAGGCAAGGGCATCAAACCCCTTGCAAAAAACACTGCTCTAGTTCTGTCACTGCTGTAATTAATGCAGCTCATCTTCATATGGGAAGGAAGGGCATAAGCCCTGAGAGTGGTCAGAAAGCAGTCGTGTATCTCCTTTTTTGCTGCTAAAAGGAGGTGCATGGAAAAAATGGAGTGTTTTAACACTTGCTTGCCTGCATCAGCTGCTCTTCTGCTCCCCCAGCTCACATCAGGACACTTCCATTCTACTTTCAGAGCCCGGATATCTTGGCAGGTTTCCTGAGATACGCAGTTAACTATTTTCTGGGAAGGAGGATGGTAATTGGGGAGATATTCCCCTTTTGATGTGCAGGGCAATTAAATCCTCAGTGAATGGGGGAGAAAATGAAGCATTCGGTGTCACTTGAAAGAAGAGATGTGTAGTGCCATTTCTGCGCACCAGTGTGAAATACAGAGGGGCACAAGGGCAGAACAGAGCTCTTTATGTTGCAGCCGGAGCTGCCTGCAGATGGAACAGCACAACAGCCCATTCAGAAGGGAAACTATACAATAGGTCATGAGAAAAACCTGTTGCTCCTGATTAAGTTTGCAAATACTGTATCTGTAGGGATTCGGAGATGTGGCCGTACCAGATGAACAGTCCCAACTGGATCTGGGGTGAGCAGCAATGGTACATTGCTCCCCGTTTGACCAAGCAAGTATTCACCCTGTCATTCTCTCTTATTCCTTTGAACAAATTATCTAGGCACCAATTTTTCTATTTACTTGCTTAACTTTAAAGTAGTTATAAGAGTTAATAGTATACAAAAGCAAACTACCTGTGGAATGCATTCCACCTTCTGAAACTGTAGTACAAAGGATCAGAGGAATGGTAGCAGATCCCAAGTCTTCATTAGACATTGCAGATAGAATTTAAGGCCTGTGTAAAGCCAACTTGCTTATTAAACAGCATGCAAATCCAGGAAAAAAAACATAGTGCTGCTAGTTTTTATAGTGTGGATCTTTAAGTTGCTTCTCAAGCTGTAAATGTAGGCACTGCAGGACAGATGAGAACCCTTGCAAAATATCAAAGGTGTGTAAACCACTATTATTCTACGCGCAAAGATGAGAGGCCAAATTCACACACAAGACATAGAGAGTCTTTGGAAAGAAAATATGACTGCCAAAGAGACCTCATTTTGGCTTTTCTGATTTAAGCTCAATAAAGAAAAAGTGGGAAAATTTACTTTAAGAATCTGTTTCAAGAGTGCAAATGCCATTAACTCCCAGCCACGGCATGCTAAGTCTTACTCTCAGCATCAAGACTGTGTGAGCACAAGTGCGTCTCAGTACAAGGTCAGATTCAAATTCAGCTATACACAGCCCCAGGTACCCACAAACACACTCATCTGAATTTGCACGTGTAATGGGGATGTCAGGAAATGCATGCTATGGTAGCTGTCTTTTCTGAAGCCCTTCTCCCTCCCTAACAAAGACAGCAGCTCCAGCAGAATGACTTGTGCCCTGCCAAGCTGACTTGCACTTTTTAAACTGTTCTTCCACTGTCAAAATGGCACCTGAGCGTATTTGCAAGTCACATCAGAACAAAAGGCCATGACTGTCATGCCATCACCCTGAAACCAAAGGACAGCCAGCCAGTGCTGCCCAGGAACAGCACAAAGTCAGCTACAGGCTGAGTACATCTGGGAATGAGCTATGGAGAAACGCGGGATGCGATAGCTGCGGAGGAGAGCCGAGCCATAATGCTAGAGATGCAAGGCACGCAGAGGAAATACCACAGCCAGGCAGTTTCTGCTCACGCTGCAGAATGCTTTTCACTGGGGCCTGACGCTCCACGTCGAAACCAGGGGAGATCTGTCACAGCGTGGAGTGGCAGCGAGGGGAGAGTCAAGAGCGCCAGGCACAAGAAGTGGCTTTGAGTCAACACTGAAAGGGCTAACACTGAAAGAGGTGATTCATTGATAGAAAGGAGGAAAAAATTATTTGTTCAATCCTATATGGATTGGAGAGCTTGGGCTTTTAAATGGACACTGGCACTCTTATACCACAAAGTATTTACTTTTCCTGTCTAGCTCAGTTTCTTCATTAGCAAGGACCCTCAAAGTCTTACCTAAATCCAAGTGGGTTTACACTTTAACTCTCAACGTTAAACATCTTAAGAAGCCTCACCTGCTCTTCACTGCTTCTGACACAGGGCCATGAGCAAACGCACGTCCAGAATGACATGAAAAAAATGGGGAAAAATGAGTCAATCACTTGGTAAGTCAATTAATTATACAATTAGAATGAAATCCATCTGCCTCACTGCATTTGGTTCAATGAATCACAATTCTCTGTGAGCACCATGGGAAAAGCATCATTTTCTTTGGAGTGTTGCTGCTCTCATTCAGCCTAGATATTAGCAGACAAGAACAACCAAGTGCTGCTTCCCAAAGCAGTTGCAATGAAACTCCTTCTGCTTTTTTGCAGAAACACAATGCAAATTGAAGTCACTGCAATTTGGTTGCTTTCACTCATATGTTATTGCGCAACAGAAATGCTACGTTCAAACATCTCATGCATGAACCATGTGTTTATGGGAAACATAATGTCTACAGTAATAGTGTCTACAAAAAAGCACTGTGAGACTGATATTTTATGACGTGTCCTCTTCATTTTGTACCTCCTTCCTTTCTTAAAATCAATCAGAAGTGGGTCAATATTCAACGGGCAAAAAAACACAAATTACACCATCAACTTGCTATTCTGGATAGCATTTTATTCACCAATCTGTTTAAAAACAGCAGAAAAAGTACGAATAGTGACCTCATTTTCTGCATCCAAAGTGACAAGCTTTTTGGCCTGTGCCCTACAACCTGCCTACATTTTTCCTCTCAAGCACTGCCAAGGAGGTATTCATACCTTTCCAAAAATGACATCTTGGGCTTCTGGATATACTGTTTCATGTACTGGTTAAATAAAATTAAAAATCCAGCCTAAGAGAAATCAAACAGGTCACAGACATCGAGACATGCTATTCCATTACAAAAGTTATTTGGAAGTGCTAGGGTTTGATGCTATGGTTCCCTTCATTTAATTTAAAATTACCTCAGGAATGTTAATCATCTCCCAGCAGTAAATCCCCAATATGCCAAGCCAAGGGCTTTGTGCTGTAGTTGTAGTACTACAACGCCTTCTCCACAGAGACTGGGACCCGCAGGGATTAGGTGGTCTACCTACAGAAAGGCAAAAAGCGAGGGTAATTCCAACTGCTCTTTGAAGATCTCCATGTCTCATAAGCCACCATAACCCCACAAAGTGCTGCACAAACCTCTGGTCAGCGATCACCCTCACTCTGCCACGGATCCCCTCCTGCTGAAGATGACAACTTTCCGAGGAGGGCACCTCGCAGGGCCTGGATGCACTCTCACACAGCTGCTAAGCTTCAGCCAAAGGCATTCCAGCCATCCGCGCCTGCTGTCAGCCCAGTGCAAAGGCAAGTGATGAGAATTAGCAAAACATTCTTTCGTTGCAGCTTACGTGAAGATGAAATGCATCTCTCTTGCAGAAGGAGCGCACACAAGGCCTGCTCCAAATCTGTGTTGACGCAGAGAAATCTGATTGTGCCTGAGCCCTGGCTCTCATGTTAGCCAACACGCACGGTTTATGAACATGGAGTTCTCCTGTACACATCTGCCACGCATCTGAGGTGTGACAGAAAGAAATACAATGATAGCCAATGCTCTAACCATGGAATCTCACATAAGGTTAACAAGAAAACAAGTTTGGACTTGACTGCATGGACTCAGGCTGCCAAACAACTTGAATTTTCAGAGTGAAAACACTTGTGCAAGCAATGGGAGCAAGCACTGAGACTGACTTCAGAGCTCGCCATGAGGGAAAAGAGGAGAGAATGAAAGTCAACTTTCTTTCCTATCTCACTGGGAAGAAGAGGCCAGGAGTGGATGGAGTGCTTGTGCCAGGTGGGATATTGTTCCTTTCACACCCATGCCTTCAAAAAATCATGGAGAAAAAGGAAGGAAGCATACTTGCATGGCAGAACAAAGCTCTCTGTTGCTCTGTGTTTAATTTGGAAGAGAAAACGGAGTGCCAAATAGGAGTGGGATCATTTGTAGGACACGGGAATAAGCTGCTCCTTCAGCAGAAGAGGTTTCTGAGAGGAACTGTTCTAGCTTGGAGAAATGCCTCCATGCCTCCATGGCAGCCAAAGAGTCCAGGAGGAGTGGTAACGGTGGTTGTTTGTGCAGAGCAGAGCAAGGGGCTGGAGAGGAGACTTAATGACTTGGATGTGGAGCAATAATGTCATATTCTAGGAGGAAAAGCAGGATTAAAGTCCTAGAAAAGTCTATCCAGCCTTCCAGAAAAGGCTTCCTAGAAAAGGCTTCCAGCATGAAGACGTGGTTCTGCTTGGGAAAGTGGTCTCCATCGCAGCTATGTGTAGACGAGAGCCCCACAACCACTCTGCCCCATTCTGCAGTTCCTATTTATCTCAGAGTGTGGATCCATGCCTTGCACTGAATGATCACAACAGCAAAACCATTCATTTTATGGAACTGGCCAAAATCCACCAAGTGCCACAAGAGGTAAGGTGAGAGAGCAGCTGTGCATACAGCCCAGCTTTTATTTGAAGGAATACTGTAGTACTTTCAGTATCTTAAGGAGCTGATGTCACGATGTAGATAGAGCACTCAAAGGTGAAGTGAGCCAAAGCTGACCCACTGATCAAGCACACAGGGGGGTCTCAGAGCAGCCTTTCTGTACCTAAAGGGGGCCCGCAAAAATGCTGATGAAGGACTCTTCATCAGGAGTGTAACAGTAGAACAAGGGCTAATGGTTTTAAACTGAAAGAGGGAAGGTTGAGATCAGACGTTAAGAAGAAATTCATCACAGTGAAGGCCGTGTGGCCCTGGCACTGCTGCCCAGAGCTGTGGTGCCCATTCCTGGACGTGCCCACATCCATGGATGGGGCCCTGGGCAGCCTGAGCTGGGAGGACAGCCAGCCCATAGCAAGGGAGGGGCTGGGTGGGCTTATGGTCCCTTCCAACCCAACCGTGCTGTGATCCTAAGGCAAAGCAAAAGGCAATATGAGCAGTGCCAGCTCCACCAAATGGCATAGCCCAGATCGCTTCCAAGAAGTCACTATAGCAGACAGACACCTCATATTTTTGGAAATATACTTAGTTGCATACCATGCTTCAGAATGGCCTCCAGCTTGTTGTGCATCACCTACAGGGAAGATGCATAAACCTCACTGACTTCCAGCTATGCAGCAGGGAAAAACTGCAGCGTTGCTGAACTGGCTTGTGTTCGCTTCTTCTGACCTCACAGTGAGAATAAATACATCAAACATCAAGAGGAGTCCAGGTATTAGTCTAAGCAGACCCTATATAATTACTAAAAATAGATGCTATGGAAAATCCTTGCGCTTTAAGCATCGCAGTTTTGGGCCAAATTCCAGAGGCTGTTACAACTGACAATGTGCACATTTGTTAAGCAGCATTGCAGGCCACATCCAGCCGATTGGGGACTCTAAAAATGTATGTTTTACTAATGAATTTCATGCTAGCTGTGCCAAATCAGCTAGTTTATTTGGGCACATTCGTGTAAATTGCACATTGAGTTGGAGCAGACATAAAATTCTTCAACTTTCCAGAGCTGTGGAATAAAGGGGATGTGTGCTCTGGGTCGAGGAGCACATTTGATATATTGAATGAGGGTCTTGAATGCTTTGAGGAGGGTTTATTATGGCTTGCTTAGGTCTCTGGCATTCTAGAATGGATTTTGAGAGGTTTTGTTTGCTGGAAAAGATGCTGACTGGTAGAAAATCATCTGTTGTCACAAGAAAACGTGTTTGGAGTCCAATGCTGGGCTCTACCAATTCAAGGACGTGCAAGAGGGAGGGCTGTTCCTCTGCCTGGTGCTGCGTGCATCCCTCTCTAATGAAGCACCTTCCTCCCCATGACATGTAATTCCCACATCTACCATTGAGCATGCAGGGAAACTCGCTGCTCATCTTCTTTGTGTAAGAGACAGGAAAATCCAGTCATGCTGGGGTGAGCAGGGATCAGCAGGCACAACGCCTGCACTTACAGCATCGCTCTGTTCCCTCCTAGGGACCTCAGCAATCAGCCAGAGAAAAAGCAGAAGTATTATTAGTTTGTGAGAGCAGTCAGCATTTCCAGCCGAAAACTTGTTTCTTAGGCACAGCGTAAGCAGGGAAATGCATCCCATTGCATTCAGTTTGTCACTCTCCTTTGATTAAGTCTTAGTTTTTTCCGCGCTTTCCCCCTCTTCGCCTCTCCATCCCTCACCGCTCCGTCTCTTCTCACAATTCCTAGATTGTGCTGCCAACAACAATGCCACAGCTGAAAGGCCATTATGCAGATTCATGAATACATAATTCAAAACCAAGCCCCCACCAACAGTTGCTCTTACTTTTTAACCCCATTGTTGGCCGAGCGGCGACGTTCTGCTGCGACGGCAGCTGAGGGAACCACGACACACGCAGGTTTTCCCACAGCCTTTCGGCCCTGCTGCAGCCTAATCCCATTGAGAGCATTGATGCCCGCAGCATAATGCTGCATCCCCACTGCAGGCGGGGACGGCCACAGCTCGGCTGTGCCAGCGAATGCCCAGCGCAGTTTGGGTCTGGGTTTTGGAGTGAGATGAACTTCTAGGGCTCTGTCGGGCCTTAACGAGGGAACTGCTGCATTTGGCTGAACGTGAGAAACTTTTTTTATTCTTATAATATTTACGGTATTATTGGGAATGGTTTTAAACTGAGACAGGGGAGGTTTAGGTTAGATATTAGGAAGTTTTTCACACAGAGGTGGTGAGGCACTGGCACAGGTTGCCCAAGGAGGCTGTGGATGCCCCATCCCTGTAGGCATTCAAGGCCAGGCTGGATGTGGCTCTGGGCAGCCTGGGCTGCTGGTTGGTGACCTGCACATAGCAGGGGGTTGGAACCGGATGAGCATTGTGCTCCTTAGCAACCCAGGCCATTCTATGATTTTATGATTCTATGATATAACAATAACAATGATAGAACCATATTTCACAGTTACCGTACAACTTTGAGCCAATAAAAACCTATTTCTGATTAGTGCCAGAGCAATTCAGCCCTCATAGCAATTCACAGGTTGCCCCAGACAGCTCCACCCTCCTCAGAAGACTGAATAAGGCTCAGTTCTAGGGCAACTTCAGCACTTCAGTTGAACCACAGTAATGAAGTGCCTTTTGCCCATTTCCAGACACAGGCAACTACAGACCCTCTTGGTGCTCTGCAAAGATCCCACACAAGAGAATGAGATAACCAGCTCTTTAGTGAGTGGATTAATAGATTGTGAAAAGCCTGTCTCAAAACCTCAGCACAAGCAGTTCCGATGGTCCACAGACAAGTGAACGATGGGCCGATTTTTATTAAGTTTTGCACAAAGGTGAATTAGTGTCTTTCACTATGGCAACAGCAATAAAAGGACACAGAATGACTCCGAAATGTCCTGGCTGTCTGGGGAAATTGGTTGACATTCTGCAAGCCTATTCAACCAGGAAAGGGGTTCATTGTGTGCACTTCCCCCAGGTTGAGTGTGGCAGTCTCATGTGCCACCATGGTCAGCTGCTGGCCAGGGGTAGGACAAGAAGAGTAGGAAAAGGAGAGCTCAGATCCCCCCATAATGGGGCTTTAGGGAAAAAAAAAATCCTATTTGACTTCTCAATACATCATACAGTCATTAAGATTGGAAAGATTGGAAAAGATCACTAAGATCATCCAGTCCAACCCATCACCACCAGGCCCACCAGAAGGACTAGTCTTTCCCTATAAAAATTCAATGCCCTTTTCTAACCAATGATCATTATCATCAACAGATCTCAGCATTTAGAGTCTTGGCTATTGACACCAGAACTACCTAGATAGAAATAGCACCCTCATTCGTACTCTGAAAGGAGTAAGCTGGCAATAAACACAAGAGATTGAACATTTCAGTCAGTGAATGCTGTAGTGCTGGGCCAGGCTTTTGCCTTCACTGAAGAACCTTGCACCTGCGTAGCAAAATGCAGCCTTTATTCCCCCCCGCCCCCCAACTTTAAGGTCAAAATGCCTTTAATTTGCCATAGGGACATGAATCTTAGCTCAGCCAGTTCCCCTTACTCAGCTTTTGCACCACGTGTTTGTGATGCACCCAGCCAGGCTGCACTGTACCCAGCATCACAGCAAAGTATCACGACAACTCCAGCTCCATGGAACCCTTTGCTACCAAATGAGGTTGGAAAACACTTCATCAAACAAACAAAAGTCAGCAGCAAGCAGCGACTAAGGAGGGGACGAAAACAAAGCATTCTAGGTCACAGCCCTATGGCATTAATCAATAAAAATAAAGAGTAATTTCCCCCCAAGGAGAAATGTTCTGTACCTTTTCATTTTATTTCTTTGGGAGTTGATAGGAGCTGAGGGAAAAGGCACTGACTTCTCTTTTCAACCTCTTATTTACTCAAACCTAGTTGATGCTGTCTTAGCTCCGGCTTCATTACTGTCTTACCTTACTTGAAATTCTTCCAGACACTTTGATAAATGGATCTGCTAAGTGGTCCAGCGTCACTTTTTCTTTCTGTTAAGCTATCAACAGAAAACACTCCTGAAACACAGATCTCCCAAATATTGGGAAAAAAAACCTTTCAGAATAGCAGCTGCATGATGCATACGTGCTATGTTTACAGAAAGAGTAAACACGAAAAACAGACACATTTGGTTTTAATTCACTTTGACTGACCCACTGAGTACTCCCTAGAGATGACAGTCAGGTCAGCCCATAAATTTTCAAATAAGTATGCGTTATTTTAACTGTATGTCCTCTATTAAAAAGCCAGAAAGTTCTGTGGTTAAGTATTTCTGAGCAGACAACCAGGAAAAGCCCCAAACTGACACAGTTATAGACTCCTTCAACAGAGCGCAGCCATTGTAGCAGCACATCCACAGCACAGTCTTGCATAAAACCTGCTTCAGGAGACAGAAGGACCTTGTGTTGCAGGAGGTGAAGGCTCACACACAACACACTCAATAATACCTTACTCTACAAGGAGCCTCCCTGCAGCCAACAGATGAAATCATGGACTTAGGTGCTACTGAACACAGCTATCACAATTTGCCCTATGCTTACAGCATGTTAGAGAACATTCCCAGTTCTTCCCTCCATCCAATCCTCAGACAAGCTAAGAAATTTTGCCATTAAAGTGCCAGTTTTCCTTTTATCAGTGTTCCTTATAGCCACAAAAATCTGGAAACTCCTGAAACAAAGGTGCCAGAAACGTGGTCCTATCGATTACAGCCAAAATGTTGTAAATTTCTAAGTCCCCAACAGCAAATTGCAATGCTGGACCACAGCACAGTGTCCTGGCTCTCACGTTGTTCACCCCATCCACACATTCCTCCCATGCTTGCCTTTCAGCATCTGTTCATGTGCTCTATGAGCCCAAGTATGGTGCTGCAAGAGCTGCCCACTGCCAGCAGGTTGTGCAGTCCTCAGCTGGCTGCTGTTCTTGCTGAGTAACGCTTTGATGTGTGGTGCTTTGCATTTGGTGTAATTGTGGTTCTGTTTACCCTTCTGTCAATAATGGTGATTATTTTGCTTTTACTTTAAAAGATGCTCAAACAGTACCCAATTCAAGTCCCTACTTTGCTTTGAAATGCAAAAATGCTACCTTTGCTCCCAACAAAGAGGCAGCTGGAGGCCTAGGAGGACAGCCCTGATGTGTGCCAATTTATCTTAATTCCCCAAACTCAAGCCAACTGGTCTCAGTAATATTCAACTGAGGAGGTGATATTGATGAAACTCAGCCAAATACAAGAGCAAAATTCCTTTTTTCAATTAGATGTTTTTAACATCTCCAAAACGCAGTCCCATCCTATGACAACATCTTGAATTAATTGAGCTACAGGCAATTCTCATTCTCTTTGTGTACTATGAAATGTAGGAAACACAGATGCTGTCTGTTTAAACTGTCAAACAAGTTTCCTGATGGTAGCTATCATGTCTGCTGCAGACTGTTGGTTTAGCAAATGTTGTGAATGCAAAGTTGGAACATGTGTGCCAAATATTCCAAGCTATAAACATCAGAATCATTAGAAGCTTCTTGAAGGTTTGTACCCATGTTATGAGAAGAGCTGTGGCTGCTCTGGCCATTTTGCTGAAGGGATTCAAGCTGACCCAACCACATCTATTGCGAAAAGCCTCATTACCCAAAACACGAAACCCTTACTTAAAATGGCAGGCAGATTACAAAGCTGGTTGGAGTGCAAAGCCTTCCATTTTCCTTTGTTCGTATTCACAACAAAATAAATACTACAGGTAACTCATGGCTTTTCCTTTTGTTATACTCCTTTACAAATACAAGGACCAACTCAGCAAGAAAACAGTATCCAGACATCACCTGTCCACACTTCTACAGGTTAAATTTCTGAGAAGCGTGGTAAGAAGATCTTTATGGTCTTCAGTTAAAGACCAAAGTCTTTAACTTTGGTCAGACACACAACTGGAGAAGAGAAAAAGCAGCACAGCCATACGAGGGCTATCTGAAAATGCATAATTTTCCACAATTAAGACAAATTCTTGAGCTTATGAATCCATGCTGCATCTCAGCTTTAACCTTTAAAGAACTGCAGGCACTCTATATTTTTTGCTGTAGTTTCCTTGGCTTTTCCTTGACCCAGAAAAGTTTCCTATTCAGAGCAAACAAGGTGCAAAGACAGGTAAGTGTTGCATTTGTAGCATCACTATATGGTTCAGGAGGCTGCAGCCCTCATTTTCCCATGAAATACACTAATAAACAATGGTACAGAGAGGTTTGAAAATGATTCCAGATGCTGGCCAGAACAGGAGCAGGAAAACCTCTTTGTTATATCAGAATGAAACTTTTTATGAAGTATCCAACCATTAGAGCATAGCAGTAGCAACTGCAGGACCTCTGCTGAGGACAGACTGCTGGCTTCCCAGACTACTGCATCATTTCTGCTCAATGCAGAGTTTGAAGGAACGATTGCTCTCTGTGGAACCTGTTCAGAAGAGACCTCAGCCTGGCTGAAGCATAGCATCAGCAACAGATACCCATCTCCTTCTGCAGTGTCAACTAGAGAAAGAAAAATAATGGAGCTCAATCCTCAGTAGACACATTCTTGTGTCAACACAAAGGTTGGGGCATTTTCTAAAGTGAAGAAGCTTGGGTTTTAATGTGCTGAGGTGTGAGAAAACAGAACAGCCCTCTCTCATTAGCAAGAAAGGAGAGCACTCCTTACATCCAGCAAAGCTGGCCACAATGCTTTCATCCCATTTCTGAAGTATATCTTTGGGAATAGAATGTGCCTGGAGTGCAGACAGGGCATACAACTGTAAAGTATATTTTACACATTTGATTTTCTTGATCTTACTTTTAAGAAAAGTGCCCTCTAAAGTTCTCAGCACCTCTATAAGGGCATGAAGCCCTTCCATACTCAGTTGACCAGATTTGACAGCAGCTTACCTGCTACTTACACAACCACATGATTCAAAACGATGGGATATTGTGAGACTACCAGAAGCACTTTGAAGTGCCAGCAAACTGAAAAATAAGGTGCCCATGGGGAGAGTCATGACATTGTAAAGCTGCAGCTCTCAGACATTCTGGATCAATGTACAATGTGCTGTTCATAAGACTTAATGAAACAATTACAGCTCTCCCGTTGATTGCCTTTGTTTTGTACCATAAATCAATAGATTATCAACTGTAAATGTCAATGCATTCTTTGCTTCCTAAGAGGTCACTCTGCAAGGTAATAACGAAGAACACACTGCCTAAATATGCTCTCGAATTGGATGTATCAGTTTCTAAAGAGTCTACAGAAATAAAAGCAGCTTCCATGTGCAGGGGAAAAAGTGAGGACGCTAGAAAAAAAAAAATCAAACCAACAAAAGTTATGAATGGAAAAGTCAATTCCTAAAACTAAAAAAAAACCAACAACAACATGCAAAGAACCTATTCCTGTCTGTACATGGGAAGTATACTTTGACAGCTTCACTCCGCTTGGTAGAGGGGGTTTACATCATGAGAGCTCAGCCATGCCAGGATCATCCACACTTGCCCATGAACACAGAAGGATTTGAAGAGTTGCCACCTGAAGAAGGTATTGATTTGAAAGGAAGAGTGTAATGAGACCAGCAGGAGCTCACAATGTCCAAAGCTGGAGCTGGGTCAGTGGCAGACTGAAGTAACTGAAGACTATATGCCACTTTAGTGAAAGAAAAGCATTATTCAGCCCTTGCATGAACAGTTCACTCCTAGATTTGCAGAAGGTTGCTTAGACTTTGGTCCTACTGAACTCCCTGGCAGGGTTCCCAATGGTGGCACTGCTAATGATGCTGAAGGGTCTGAGTGTCAGCTACGCACTCAATTTTAACTAGGCCTCCAAATCTCAAGTGTAAATAACCAGGTCTGAATTCTAACCCTTCTTCCTTGTCCATATGACTGCGCCAAAGGCAGCTTAGAAAGGAGCCTTTGCATCTGGGATTTTAGGGACTGCAAAAATGTCGGGGTTGCGGACAATCTCAGTTTGAGGACACATGAAGCAGCTGTCACTGCTTAGCTTTTCAAGTTTCTGGGCACCAGAATAATTTGTATGTATGAGGAATAATGAATAAAATTTGGAACTTCTTGTTTTTCTTCTTCAACTGCTCTGTCTTTGCTTTAATCTTGAGCAATAGAGACAAGTATCATATTCACAAAACAAATGGGTTGCAGTGCCCTTGGCAGTGAAGAGAAGCATTGCAGTCTCCTGACCTCTAAGTTCACTGTGCTAATAGAAACCTTATTTTGGCAACATTTCATTCCCTGCTTAGGTGAGAAAGAAATTCTGACATGAAAACAACTTAGGTTAAAAAGAAGAGGCATAAGGAAGAAAGAAAAATAATGAAAATTTGTTCTGGCTTTCACAATCAACACCCTGAAAACCTTGCCAAAACCTTGCTGACAAAGAGATTAATTTGTGTGAATTTTGGGGCAGGCGTGAACTGAGCAGTAATCCCTTTTTAAAATACATATATATTAATATACACATATATATTATTAAAAGTCAGCTTCTGAAAAGAGAGGGCATTAGCAAGAGCACTGACAAGATATTATGAACTGAAGTGCAGCTGCTGAGTTAGCTGTGGATGAGTGCAATACACTATCTGTCCTGGCCCAGAAGATGTGAGCATGCAGGCAGAATCACATGAATGGCAGGGGTTGGAAGGGATCTCCAGAGAACACCAAGTCCAGCCCTGCTAAAGCAGGCTCTCTACAGCTCACACAGGTTGGCATTCAGCTGGGTCTTAAATATCTCCATTGAAGGAGACTCCACCACTTCCCTGGATAACTTGCTCCAGTGCTCCCTCACCCAAGCACACTTGGTTCATTTTTGGAGATAGCATTTTTCACTTGAGAAGTACTGATTTAGTTGGTGCAGTTCCACTGGCAAGCACAGAGCAGCTGTCAGAATGTATTCAGTCAATACTGTGTGAGGCATCATTAATGCTGCTAACTGCACATGGTCTGAAACTACGTATCATAGAATCACAGAATGGCCCAGGTTGAAAAGGACCACAATGCTCATCTAATTCCAACCCCCTGCTGTGTGCAGGTCACCAACCAGCAGCCCAGGCTGCCCAGAGCCACATCCAGCCTGGCCTTGAATGCCTGCAGGGATGAGGCATCCACAGCCTCCTTGGGCAACCTGTTCCTGTTTGTCA
Source organism: Lagopus leucura (assembly GCF_019238085.1). NCBI lineage: Eukaryota > Metazoa > Chordata > Aves > Galliformes > Phasianidae > Lagopus > Lagopus leucura. Next base: position 7,954,113 of record NW_024962256.1, read on the forward strand.
ATACAACAGCATCCAAAGCACTTTGAGGGATGCAGCTCTGCCACCTGGGCCCTCCTTATGTATTTCATGGATCTTTGTTTCAGAGTATATATATATATATATATATACATACATACACACACACACACACACACACACATATATATATATATCCACAGCATAGCTTACTTAATAAATCTGACCTTCAAATACTTGCCTTGAAAATAACTAAAAGCTGTTGTAAAAAATTGCTTCATTCACCTTTGTCAGCCCCACCTGAATCTGCTTTTTCCCTGATATGCCACAATTAGTGCAGGGTAGAAAACGAAGCTCCAAATGAGTTAATAGAAGAGATGTAGAAGGCTCAGGCAGACAACGAGTAACATCAGCGCTTCACAAGCAGGAATGTGCCCTCTGGTGGCTGCAGCCCAGTGCCTTAGAGGAGACAAAAACTGTTTCAGCGTTTTTTATTCTTAACATGTTTTACTAAAACATGGCTCTTCAGTCAGGAAGGCAGAACTTACAATAAGAAGTATGAAAATCAGATGCCAGGCATTAGCAGCTTTCAAGGATAAGGATATCAGTCCCAGCAAGAAGTCCCTCTAAGGAACATAATGACCTGCTATCATTAGGGACCAGGAGAAACAGACCAACTGCCATCAGTGGGAAACAGCCCTGTTGGTTCCCTGCCCCAACCCGGAGGAGAGCAATGGGAGGAGCAGCTCAGTGCTTGAGCTCCATCCAGCAAAGTTTTTTTTGCTTCTATGCAGGCACGGAGGAATTATTTCAACCTAATTAATCCTTAAATATGAGATTTTTGCCCCCCAAAAACCTGGGATGCTGACCTTAGCATAGTAACAAGTTAATTCATAGAATTTCTTATTTAGGAATCCACATCACTACTACCACCTGGGTACTACGCTTTGTAGCAGCAAGAACTACCACACATTCATGCCCTGTAAACAATGGCTTTTGGCTTTACAGTGTATTTTGCACTAGATCCGTATTTCTGCAGTTCTATTCATTGATCTTCTGTTTCCTAAGTACACTCATGCCCAGCCATTTAGTCATCAGGGGTTTTTAAAACTCTCATAAAAGGATGCATTTCCTATACTCAGCCTGGATGCCATATTCACTTGGCTAATAGCTACTGCTAAATTAGGTGGTGTCATCTCCACAATTGTCCCACAGCTGTCTCACAGATAAAGGCAAAGCACGTGGATACTTACCTGCTAGCTCTTCTCTGAACACTTTTTGCTCCTCTTTGCCACCCAGAACCACAAGCAGCCAGCTCAGCTCCTGGCCGTGCCTCCCAAGGGCAGCCAGAGTCCAGGCCTGGAAAGCTGTCACTGCTTCAGCTCACTGAATAAAACAAATTATTTGGGATAAGTGGAAATGTAATCTGACTTTTCTTTATGCTCGGTATGTGATGTTATAAGCAAGCAGCTCTGAAGGTCCAGCTTTATAAACACGGTGGGTACAATATGTGGCTGCAGTGCTTCTGGAAGGTGATGATGGTCTCTGTCCTAAGAACTGTCTGCATCCTTCACAGTGCAGCCCTGCAATGGGATCAACTGAGGGAGGAGAAATGTTAACACATGGGAAGGCTTGGGTGGGAAGGAAAGACTGCAGAGAATACATCACACATGACTGAAGGATAATCTGGGATGAGCAGGATGAGGGAACTCAGCAATACACAGGCAGAGTGGCTCAGCTTCAAAAAGAGTGACAGCTAGAGAGGCCCACTGAGAAGTAACCGTTCCCAGGACTATGCAGGGACCTGGCAGCACGTCGTGCACTGCATCACTACATGCCTTGGCACACCAAACTCTGAGCCATGGTGGCACTGCGTTTTGATGAAAGCTAACTCAGGAACCCAGAGTTAGCTGGAATTCTGCCCCATCCAGAAGGAAAATGAATCAGTGTTGGGTCATCGTTGCGGAGAATAGCACATAATTCCTATTTCTGGGCTGCTTATTTCAGCCTATTGGAAATAGTATATATAACCTAATTAGTCAGTAGTTCTATTTACTCTCCTTCTGTGAAAAGCCTACAGCTTTATTTTATTCTACTCAGAGGAAAAAAATAGAGCTTCTGCTTCAAGGCATACAAGTCAACTCTTAACTACACTGCCTACATAGAGGTAAAATTTAGTTCTAAAATATGGGCAAACATTTTGAATTGATTTGCACACCTTCTAATCGCTGCTGCTCTTTGACTTCTCCAGTTTTGCTGTTCACCGGATGCTTTTCAACAATCAGGATAATTAATTCCTACGAAGTAAGATGGAAGTCACACTCAAAGCTGTTAATTATTTATGATAACTCACAGAGACTAGAAATAGCTTTATTTGCTATACTTACAAGTCAAACAGGTCTGCTGAAAAGCAATTACAAGCTCAACATGCGAATTCTTTTGCATTCACTGAAATGTGTTGATGCTGGAAATGCATAAGCTCCCCACTTATTTCCAATTAAAACAAGGCATGATATTTTTTTTTAGCATTGGTCACAGCTCTGCATTTTCTTACCACCATTTTATGCTCATTTAGCAATAGATAACAAGGCAACCTTACTTTAGATATTAACTCTCACAAACCAATTACACTAAAACAAATCCTTATAAAGTATTTGGTACTAAATTAAATATCTTTAATAATTCTATGTGAAATCTCATTAAGTAAAATTAAAGTAGTGGTGAATTTTCAGCTCCACTGAAATCAACGCCAAAGCTTAGAGAGTTTTATCTTCAGGACTCCGTTCCACCTCTAAAATAGCCCTGGAAAATACTGTGCTAACTTCCTTCTAAAGCAACACCAACAAAGCATGTCAGATAGCAGCATGCTGCATCAGATGAGCTCAATTTCTGAATTCATCTCAATTTTGACTTTTTTTTTAATTTTATCAATAAGAATCAAAATCCCATCTCGTTGCAGTTTCAGTGGAGGTCAGAAAATGAAAGCACCATGTTAGAAACTCACAGGAAATGGTCGTTTACATTTTGTTGTCGCACTTACGACAACTTCAAGTTGTACTCCATTCTCATTTTTGTACATACCTCACTTTTCTTTAACTGTAGTCCCTAAAAGCTCCTGATGAGAAAAGAGGATCAGAAAAAAAGTCTTTCACATCCATGGAAGGCAAATCAGCAATAAACATTGGGCACAGGGGACAGAGCTCTTCCAAGCTCTGGATGTTAACGTAAGTCTGCTCCCTTGTAATTCAGAGAATGGCTTGGGTTGGAAGGGACCTCAAGGATCATGAAGCTCCAACCCTCCATATTACATGCAGGGCCACCAACCTCCACATGTAATACCAGCCCAGGCTGCCCAGGGCCCCATCCATCCTGGCCTTGAACACCTCCAGGGACGGGGCATCCACAGCCTCTCTGGGCAGCTGTTCCAGCACCTCCTACTCTCATAGTAAAGAACTCCCAGGTTCAGCAAATCCTTCAGTAAATGAGTTTTATTACCTTTAACATTTTGAAAATCATAGTGGATTTTCTTTGTGCCTTTTGACTGATTTTATATCAAACAAACAGGTTTCCGTTTTGTTTTTAAGCTCTACGGGCATCACCACATTTCAACACACAGCATAGGCAGAAAATGTTACACTATTCCAACATTTCACCAAGTGGTAAGAGGTATTTTCCCCACAGTAAACAACTCCTTATAACGGCCATAAATAGCAGTCAGTAGTCTTGTAGCAGTAGGCTTAGGTGAGACGTGGGCAGACACAGATTGTTCAGCACACAGAAACCTTGCTGTTCCAGATAACACAAGTTCATCCAGCTACAAGGCTGGCAGAAACAACCAATTCTGTTGCAAAGTGGCAGTAGATTGATACAATACATAGCAATTAACACATTTTAGGGTTACTGATGAACTTGCACTCATCACCTGTAATACTGCAGTGACCAAACTGACATGGGAAAAAATAAATCCCCAACACACTTGAATCTCTACATTCTTGTGGCTGTTTCACATAAAAATCAATGATTAATGACACTGGCCAAGGGTTCAAAATTAAATCAAGCCCACAACTGACACAAGACATAACCTTCAGAGATTAGAGTTGAATTTGATTTCCTTCTGGGGAAAAAGAAACGTGTATACATATATTCTTGAATAAGATTCTCCTTCTTCAAAGGTTAACAGGAAACTTCAGGTTGATTCAGGGTAAATAGTAGCTCGTGTCACCCCAGATAAGCAAATTACAAACACACTGGGATCTTTATAACGTTGTTGGTGAATATAAAACCATATTATTTCCTCTGTATGACTTGATACGGATGCAGTTCACTAATGAAAGCATTAGTATATCAGCAATAAAGTGCTTTGGTAACACATCACATCTTTCTGTTTCCAAGATAAATATTCAATTGAAGATGTTAATAACCCGTGGGCCACTGTGGCACAAGCAGAACAGTCACAAAGACCAAGGAATAGGATATGCGAGTCTCCCCATACAACTCTGCTGAAAAAATTGCAACGATCATCAGCAGTGGTACCTCATGTTTTTAGCACAGTTCTGAAACGCGCACTGAAGAGCTGTAAGATGAATATCCCAAACTCTATTGCACATCAGTGCTGTGCATTAAAATATCCACTCTTTCTAGATAAAGGATAAGGCATAAAACAAATAACCAACAACATAAAACCTCACAGAACTCCGTGACACTTGGTTGCATCTCTTTGGTAAATTTATAGTGCAACTACTCTGTTTTGTCTCTGAAAGGGAAGGTTTTCCAAAGCGCTGCATCTCCTGCCACTGAGAATCAACTACGATTCCATACTCAGTAGATGCTCTGATGCTAACCTGCTATATTAAACAACTGAAGAATTTGCAGTGAAAATAATTTCTTCCTGTTTTTAAATACGGTGTTGAAATATAATTAAATCATGCCAGGTTTCCAATTGGAAAGTAACGAGATCTCAATTCTCCTGCAATAGTTTAAGAACATTTAAATGTGAGTACAAATTTAATGGCAATTTTATATAACAGATAGCTAAGCTGCTATTTGAAAACACTTGTGATTTAATTCTCATTAATAGAAATTTATTAATAGAGATAATAGAGCCAACCTTTGTCTGCAGAAAAAAAGCCTGTTTTTCATTTTGCTTAGATACTTAAGATTATTCAAAATGCAAAGAAAGGCAAGAACTATTTAATTAAAATGTATTGCAAGCACGTTTTTCTAAGCTGATATTGCTAAAGCCTTGCTATATTGTCAAAAGATTCATTGGAGTTGTCTTTAAACGCAGTTCCATGTATTCACACAAGCCCAGTTATATACCTTTACTGTTACTTTAGTAGGCATACCAACACACAACTACATTACATCATCCAGTGGCAGTGCAATCAATGATGGTTGTGCCATCAAAATGTCATTCAATGGTTTCTCAACTTCTAAACAACAACATTCTTTCTGAACATGTCTGTCCAACCAAACTTGCATATTGCTGAACGCTGGCTTCATCGCTCGGCCCCTTCCTCCTCTTCTTGTACACACTGTAAGGCATTATGGTTCTCTTGTGAAGTACTCTAACTCTGCCCAGTTCCTTAATACCATCTTCATCAACTGCAAAGAGAATCAGAAGCAATAAAAATTAGTTACATAAATTGTCCCTATGATCTTAATTTTTGCAATTAACTTCAATATGCAGAATGGAAACTACCTGAAGTAATAAAACCAGCCCACAGATGAATAGCAGATGAAAGCAGAGCTGATCTGCAAATCTATTTTCTTGAATTATGGTTGAAAATATAGTTTGCAAAGTAATGTGTGGGGAAAAAAAAAAATCAAGCATCAATCATTTCTAACAGCAATGTATAGTATTATTGAAAGTATCTCTACTGCTTCACTTCAGAATTCACATTCATTTAATATTCACTGGAGACCAATGCCAGAAGTGAAACTTTATCTGGGAAATAATTTCAAACAACTGACCAGAAAAGTCTTCCTGTTGTTGCCATACTGCATTTCATTACTACACACTTTTACAAAAACCACCAGCCCAAAACACTCCCTTTCTCTGACAGGGGAAATGGGTAAAAAACCAGCAAAATGCTCCATACTTTTTTGTGTCAGGTAAGCATGGGATGATAATTTATCTTTCCAGGTTCATGCCCTGAGCCAACCCCTTCTCTTCCTCACTTATACGAGGTTTTGAGCTTCCCCAGTAGAATAAGGCTGAACAGAGGCCCATTGCTCAAGCCTGACACCAAGCTCTACAGATGCAGGAATAGAGGCAGCAGTGCACACAGTAGCTCAGTGGGTTCAATGCAATTCCTGAAGCCTTCAGGTGTATGCACCATTCTTGAGCCTCATTAACTCAATCCACAGAACCCTTAAGACTTCACTCAACCAGAAGTCTAAGAGCAATGATGAACCAGTTAAAACTTTCTCATTCTTATGATTTCAGATGACATTCATGAATCCAATTGATTCTACTGTTGCTAAATAGTAACTTTATACAGCTGCTATGTGTCAGAAAAACTGGATCCACAGTGCTAGAAAACTCCAAAGTAAATGAGAGAATGTGTCTCACATACATGCCTGAAGCAACTACAGGATAAATTCCTACAGAATCATAGAATGGTTTGGGTTGGAAGGGACCTGTAAGATCATCAAAGTCCAACCCTCTGCTATATGCAGGGTCACCTCCCACTGGGTGGCGAGCCCAGGTTGCTCACAGCCCCATCCAGGTATTGAAAACTTCCAGGGATGGGGCATTCACAACCTCTCAGGACAATCTGTTCCAGCGTCTCATCACCCTCACAGTAAAGAATTTCTATAGAAATTCATAATATTATTGCAAAATGCTGGTAAAAATCTTGAACTTTTCCGAACTTCAGATTTAAATAGCTATCAACGTCAGCATCAAACACAGAAGCTGAAATATGACTACATAAACAGAACTACAGAAATTCAAACAACAGCAGAAATACTAGAACATCGGCACCTACAGACAACTCAAAAATTCCTTTTTTTTGGGGGGGATCAGGACATTATTCTGACTGAAGAGACAGCACAGGTAAGTATAACCAGCCAGCTGTAAATACTGCATCAACCTCTGCCCCATGATACAACATGGTGTGTGTTCATATTCATGTTTAAGCACACCAAGCTCCCTTGACTGGACAAGGACAGTAACCACTGCACCAAGCTCCACGCAACTCAACATCAAATCAAACCAACTGTTGTGCAAATCAGTGGCTACTTAATGGGCAAAAACTGTCTTTATTTAGAAGGGAACAAAAAGAGACAGAACTTTTACAGAATGTTTCACAAATGGCAACAGACCTAAAGCACAGCACCAGCTCTGGGAAGCAAACTGGTCACCTACTGCTGCCTTGCCTTAGTTTACATACCTGAAGCTTACTGAAGACCGAGAAATAGAATTCACCTGCTTTTCATATGTAAGTATCCTTTGAACTCACCACATGTAAGCTAAACAAATAGTCCGGAGGAATACAAAGAGATTTCTAAGGCAAATCTCTATTCAAATGTAACCCTTACTATGGAAAAGCTTAACGCTCCCTTCTGGCTCTTCTTTCTGCTCCAGTAAAGACAAAGGGGGTCATTAAATGCTTTTTGTAGCAAGGCACTCTTAGAACGTACCCCTATTCATCCACAGTAACTCCCACTTTTCTGCTGATTGCTTGAATTTACTATGTGAAACTTAATGAAGACTGTTTTACAAAGTTGGGAATGACTTCATTTCTTTTATCTGTGTTTCGATTCCCAACATTAAAAGTACAATGTATTTCTTAAAGCTTAACTAGGAAAAAAGCGGTTTGAAGGAAGAAAATCTGCGCGGTATTTGCTATGATTGCATTCTCTGCTAATTATGGTTGGCAATCGCTTTAGATGAAACACTAAAGTCAAAGGCACTTCGCTGTAGCCCTCTCCGCCCCTTTGAAACCCATCAGGTTTTTGATGTGCTGCCAATACCTTCCTGACATCCCAACAGGCTCCCCGTCCCACCACCTCTTCTATCACATTCTCCGTCTTTCTCAAAGTTCACCGAGGAAAAACGTGCAAGTGCAGCTCCTGGAGGTGACACAGCCATAAAGTTATTTTAACTTCTCAAATTGGAAAGTTTGTATTTACTGCACTTCTAGGCTGACTGTAAGTTTGTGTCCTGACCTGGATTTCTGCCAAGCCTTCATAAAGAATCTCCTGCCAAGAGCACTTTCAGAGCTGCTCACTGCTGATGTTCACTGCTTTTAAATAATTCTGAAGCCTGATACTGTGGATGAGTTCATCTTTTGGCTCGCAAGCGTTCCTGGCCCCAGCTTCAATTTCTTACAGTAACTAAAGCTACTGTACCTTGAATTCCCCTATAGACTCACTGGCTCAGCTGAACTTGGTTCTTGTTTGGCATATTTTTACACACTTTGTCTACTTTTACTCATTACATCAAGCACAGTCACTGCATTATCCTCCTTGGAATCAGACCCATGCTAGCACCAGCTCTATAGCTACATTAAACAGTTATTACTGCCCAGGTTCTAGCAAATTTGTTGAACGCTGCAGCCAAGTGCTTGCTGAAGCAGAGCTTGCCAAGCCATGCTGCAGGTCAAACCTCCTTGGATTGTGGCACAGCTGTAGAGCACTGCCTGCAGGCAGCAGAATGCCCTCCTGAGTAATCAAGGAAACACCAATTATCTTGAAAAGTCACTGTCATATGCATCATGCAGACTTTGAAGCTAAAGATGCAAAGCACAAACTGCATGCATAGATGCTTGGCAGTAAACAAAGTTTATCATCAGAAAAACTTTAAGCCCAGATATATTCCATCCTACAAACTTGTATTTGACTGGGCTTTTCTACAAATGTTGATTCTTGATTCATAGAATGTATTTTGACAGGAAGGATAGAGCCCTCAGTTGCCGAAACACCTAAAAATTTGCCTGGTTTAAGTGAATGTTTTTCCACTGATTCCAAAAATAGAAACTTACATGATAAAATAATCTTCTGCAAGAATAATTAAATACATAGATATAACTTAATCCCATCCGAAAAGGGATTCACAAAATGTTATGTGTCAGTGAAATAACCCCAGGCATACAATAGAGCTTTTAAAGAAGGTGAATAGGAAATTCTGTTGCCACAATACCAACCCTAAGTTTAATCAGCTTTTGGTTGCTTATGCTCTGGGGGCAACATCAGGCATACGTTGCCTTCAGTCATAAAGACCCCTTCAGTCATAATTTAAACCCAAGCAGAATGGGTTTAAATAGAGAATTAAATAGAAAATATAACTAAATTGGGCTCCAACATTGTTATTGAAAAAATAAATTAAGATTAAATATCTTCTGCTAAGCAGCACATAAATAAAGGTTGCTTTATATTTAACACTATGCCAGCTGATGCCTGACACCCATCCCCTGTGTGTTAGATATTAGGAGGAAGTTTTTCCACACAGAGGTGGTGAGGCACTGGCACAGGTTGCCCAAGGAGGCTGTGGATGCCCCATCCCTGCAGGCATTCAAGGCCAGGCTGGATGTGGCTCTGGGCAGCCTGGGCTGCTGGTTGGTGACCTGCACATAGCAGGGAGTTGGAACTGGATGAGCACTGTGATCCTTTTCAACCCAGGCCATTCTATGATTATGTAAAGCAGTATGTTGAAATGTGCTTTTTTGCATATTGCTTCTTTCATACTACGTTCACACATTAAGAAAGACCAGTATGCCTTGGGGTATACAAATACCAACTCAGATGAAAATAAGAGTACAGTTAAAATGAAACATGAAAAAAAATCAGCTCCTAATTAAAACCCAGGAAGCACAAGTCACAAAAGCCAGTACAGTGAAATGGTCAGGATAGTCTCCACCAGCCAACTTTTTGCTGTTCTGTTACTCTATCAAGAAAAAAAACTTTTCAAATTGCTTTCCAAAAATAGAATGTTTCTAAGAGGGAATATGTTCTTATCTAAATATTATCAATGATTCTTATAAAATACAACGGAAGAATTATAGCCTTAGAAGTAGAATGAGGGCAACTCCTGAAGATACCTCACAAAAAACAGCTTTTGGGCTTTGTGCCTGAAATCACTCAACTGGCTTATGATCTGCAGTTCAGCTTTTAGAAGCAAGCAGACTAATCACTTGACAAATGCATTCAAAATCTGCTAACCCTGCTGTGCCATGCGGAAACAATAAGTCATTGTGTTTTGATTCTTATTATTCTAGTAGTAAACATGAAAAGGGGCCAATGGAAAACCTTTCTTGTGCATACAGAATTCGTAGGTTCTCAGGCATAACTCGCAGCAACCTGCAAAATCTTCTGCTTACCTGCAAATGCAATAGGTTAAATATATTGTCTATATTAACAATGCTCAAATCTGAGCATGGCTCACTGTTCTGGAAACATCTGAGGGAGAGGCACATAAAACAGCGAGTATAAAATCTTAGAGAATTTCTGAGCCCTCATAAAATTTGATTATTCTAATCTACTTCAGTTTATTATCCTGTAATATTATGATGGAGAACTACCTGCCAAATGGATAGATTTAAATGACAGTGATAATTCTCCAAGGACTTGCTTTTCAGGGATGCAATACAAACAAATCTAGTAGTTCCTGGGAAAATGTTAGTTCACTGACACTGAAACAACTTCTTATAGCCATATCCAGTTTATCCTAAGTCAAGATGCTAAAACCACACAAAGTGGAATATAATCCTAAAGATGGGAGGTCAACAGAGGTATTATTTCACTTTTAGATGCTCTTCCAGAAGACAAAACGAGCTACAACAATTCTTTTGAAGTTGCACCTCTGAAGACAGCGCAATTCTTGACTGCTTCAGATCCAAGAAGCCAGAACATGAACTGACAATTAAGAATATTAAGTGCATACCCAGAACGCTTCTGGGCTGTTTCAAACACCCCTTTCAGTCACTCAGGCAACTTTCAATTACTCACTGTTGCAATGCACCATGCATACCAAGACTAGAAGCAGAACTGCAGAAGGTGCAGAAAGCAGCTCAGATATTGGTGGGAGAGGCACATTAACATGCAATCGTGACGTGAAGTTAGAGAAGACTCAGGGATGAATCTTGAAAAGAAAGATAAGCAATGAGCACAAACTGCATCATTCCTTATGCAAAACATGAATAAAAATTTTTCTTCAAAAATGCGCAATACCGTGTTACCAAGTCGAGCAGAAATTTAAAGCTACTAAGTAAACTGATGTCTCAAACAGATTATTCCATCTATTTCCTGAATATATTTTGCATAAGATTACATTCAAGTTACTGCAGATTTAAAAGACAAAAACACTACCTAAGCTGCGTTTTCATTTCAACAGTTTACTATCCTGTAAGCCAGTACGGTTCACTAACAAAGCCAAATACTCAACTCCACTGTAAGCAGTAATATTCTTACTATAAAACAATGCTAGTCAGTCTAAGTTTTGTATTGTGACCACTGCCTAAAAGGCCAGAGTGACCTTAATGAGAGCAAATCATGACTGTCACGCCAATTATCTGAATTTCAGCAACTTCCAAGCATTGCAAACCTAGCTTACACTTATGACACATTAATGTGTTTTAGACTTCATTTTTAAGGTCAAATTAATTCTACAAGGGCTGACAACGCAGAAACAGAGTTGTTGTCTTATTTCATACATGTCTGAGTTATTTATTCTGCACTGCACAATAAAAATCAGAAAACACTGTGTAATATTAACAGGCCATGGTGACTCTCTGGATTGTGAACTCGATTCCATGGAGCTAAAAACTTGCTTGTGGCCGAGACAGAAATATTAGACCAATTACAGTGAATTTCAGCAATCCAGCATGCTGTTTTCTTCCAGTCTACTTTATAAATATTTTTCCATATACTTACTTTCATCATATTTATGCAAGAATAAAACATTCTGACAGCTTTATTTTTTTCTCTGAAGCAAAATCTTCCCATGGGACTGACCCTGAGCCAGCTGATGACTGAGGACTTCAGACCTTCACATGAAGGCTTCCCTTCCAGCTGCAGAGCTGACCATTTTCAACCAGACTTCCAAAGACTTTTAATGGTGCCTCAAGACCCCCCAACAAAATGGAGTACTGAGCAGTCAAGCTTGCAACGACAGCAAAAGCAGAGGGATTAAGACAATACAAAAGATAGAATCATAAAATCATTCAGGCTAGAAAGGATCTCTAGGATCCCCAAGCCCAACCCCAGCCCAGCCCACCATGCTCATTACCCATGTCCCTCAGTTCCATGTCTCTGTGGTTCTGGAACACAGCCAGGAATGGTGAACACCTTCCTGGATGGCCAGTGCCAGTATGCCAGTGCACGACCACGCTTTCTGAGAATAAATTTTTCCAAATATCCAACCTAAGCCTCCCCTCATGCAATGGAAGGCCACAACTTCTCAACCTGTTGCTGTTATTTGGGAGAAGATGTTGATTCCCACCTCAGTTCAACCTCATCTCCTAGATGAAGAGTTACAGGATTATGCATTTGAGAATCACAGCTCCAAATGACAGGATGGGAACAGGAAAACTTTTCAAAAGGTGTAATTGTTAAAAATTACTTCTGAAAATATTTGAATTGTATTCAAGTGAAAACGGCAGGGAGCAATAAGAGGACTTTTCAAAGGAAGGGCAAGGAAAGGTCCTCTTTAAGCCTGCTTTGTCAATTGCTTGGCAGAAGTCAAGCAGAGAACTACAAACACAAGCTTTTCCATGAAACAGGCAAAACTGAAGCTACTGGCAGCAGCTTATCAGCTAAGGAAATCAGATTCCAGCAATCAATTTACTGGCTAAATTAATTAAGACATGGAATCAATTATGTTCCCAGCAGCTCCACGTGTAAGGCCCGGATAACCAGGTACTACAGCAGAAGCAAACACACACAACCAAGATCCATCATTTCTATACATAAGCATGAAAAATAAGGAGATGCTGGCAAAGTCCTCAAAAATTACATAATTTTTAAAAAACTCTTGGCTATTACACAATCTTCATGATGGTAACTTTGGGTTACAGCTTATTTTCATGACTCGTGCTGGAAGTCAGATGACGGTGCTTCCTGAGGAGTGTTGGTTTACTCTATCAATGTCAGATGCAGATACACTTAGCATAACATTAAACACTGACTTTTAAACAAATATTTACCGAACTTTGAGATTTGTTAACAACACTAAATGGAGTTCATAGTGTAATTGTACTTCAATTACAATTTAAAGTCCTTTCTTTCTTGGCAATTGTTTTGCGATACTCCAGAGCTGATGATTCACCCTAACTTCCAATGCTTAGTCCAATTCATGCACTGCTTCTGATGCATAAATTGTTTCAAACCATTTTCAAGGCTGCAGTACCAGCTGTTTAGTACCACAAATTAACCAAGTGAATAAAGTTTGTCACCTTTTTACTACAGAATCGCTGGAGGATTTGAGTGTATTTTTGTGTATTAGACCAAAATCCCACACCAGCCATTGCAATTTAATCCAAGTATAATAAAAATGAGTGAAAATTTGCCTGGCTACACCTTATTGGCACTGTCTACATTGCCTATTGCTATTATAAGAAAGCAAAGAGTTATTGGGAATAATTTAGCTATTAATCTAAGAGAACTTACTAAGATGTTTTCAAAACTCTCTGCACCATAACTTTAATGGATGTTGTTTTGAGGAGACCAGCAGTTTCTCCACAAAGCAGATGATGGCACAGTTCTAAACAACTGGCTTAAAGTTCTCCACGTGTGATATCTGTGACCACATTTTCATAGTCAAGAACTTTAACGCATGGATCCCCTTGTTCATTAACCTGCACTGCAGGACGCTTATGAACATTAATGCATACTGGCGTTTATGCTAATTCAGCTGATGAGATTTAAAGATGTGACACTGCTCCGATACATTTCTTCACCACTAACCTAAGCCATCAGAAGTGAACAAGCAAAAAAAAATAAATAGTGTTCACAGATGCAATAAATGCAAAACATGTTTGAAATAAGTCCTTTTTATTAGCAAAGAATAGTAGCTAAAGTGTAAATGGAATGTGTTGAAAGTTGGCACTAGAAACCAAGGTTGTTGAAATAGTTATTTTTCTAGATTATTTTTCTAGTGAAAGCATTATGTATACAAATGCATATTTAAAATAAATACACTTTTGTATAACCCAAGCCTGCAGATTTCTGGGTAAGAGCTTTAAGTTTTATTTACTAATGAACTAAAAATCCCCCGGTTCCTCTCAAGAAACATTAATACGCATGATCAAGAGGATCAGGATTCTGAAGTTATTAAATCTCTGGAATGTTGTTTGCCTTTTACTGCTCTAACTTATTACATGCAGCAGAACAATGCAGCAAAACTATTAAAACCTCAATTTTGTACATAGCAAAGAAAATGGAGTTGATGGTTCTGCAATACGTGGGAAATATCTACCACAAAAACTGGAGTTGTTTCTCCGTTTCCTTATACCATCTTTTAGCATCCATGGTGTTTTGTGTTAGACTATTGTCTCTGGAGCAAAATGTCTTCTGTCCATGAATTTGCAAAGCCCACACAGAGGAGTCTGTGTCTCTGCCACGTGTGTTTTTCAATACTAAAAAAGGGGCTTGGGTTTTAATTGATGTATAACGTTTGCATTTTGATTTTGTTCTATTATTAGTCAGTTATACAGGACACTGAACAGATGTGTACTAGCTAAACAATTATTAATATCAGTAAGCAAACCTGTCCAGATAAAAAAATCAGTTTTGATCTGCAATACTCATAGACTTTGCTCCAAGTACTGAACACGGAAGGTGGGAAGCAGATTACAACTGAGACTTCTGTGGGCCATGCCCATCAACCCTGATCAAATACTGCCTTTACTTATGTAGAAAAAAAAAGAAGCAAAAAACAAACCACCCTGCTTACAGTGGTTTGCACACACACCCCAGTTACACGACACGCTGAAGGCTTTGAAATCACTACGTTACACCAAGACTGGATCTATCCTTATCTGGAGTTGCTTCTTGAAGGTGTTGACAGTCCAGTGGTGATAGGAAGAAAGATTTGCAGTTTCCCAGTAATTTAATTACCATCCCCAAAGCAGATTATCATACTTCACAAAAAACTATTTTCACAGTCTTGACTTGGGCGCAACAAACCAAAATTCTCAACAGATGTTTGAAAAGACATCAGTGGGTTAGATTCAGAAAAAATGGGAAGCAGAAGGATAAAAGTATGTTGAGATACCAAGTAAATTATTCGTGATACTTTTCATACTGTGCTTATTCCATAGCCGTAACTGCTAGTGAAAGTACCAGTGAGGTAAAATGCTGAAGACCAGTTCTGCAAAGAGGTAGTGGACTAGCATGAAAGACTGACCATGGCCACACTATCACGTGGCTCTGACACTAGTTTCAATGCGTTGTCCAAGTCACAGACAAGTACTTTCCTGCAGAGTAATCCTGAATTCATTTCTACTTTCTTCAGTACAACTCCATCAGTATTGGCAGCTCCGTTTCATATATATTTCTTTCTTACAAAGTAGGAACACGTGGCCTGTACATCACCTCAACAAAATGCAGTTTAGCATAGCCTCTATTTTCAGAGCTCATCACTATCCAAACCCTCAGTTACTGCCCTGCCTCACTAACTGCTGATTTATTTGTATGCAAAGGACTCGTTGTTGCTTAATAATAAACACATCAGAACCTTCATAAAGCTCTTTCATTTATAAGATGATGCCAGGCAACAGAAATAAAAAATAATCTGTTCAGCATGTGTAATCTGCACGGCATGTGTAATGTAGGTAAATTGGTAATTTAGAAAAGAACATTTGACAAAAGGTATAACCTTTTAACCACAAATGTTGTTTTAACATTGCTATGCAGTTTTTTTCCCCCCTAAAGTCACTGGTGTTTTCCAATACAAGCTAGGAACTGCACACGAAGAGGCTACCAGCATGGCTTATTAAAATATAAAATCTAAGAGTTTGCTGGCACAGCTCATCATTTTCTCTGTTTGACTGGAGTGTTTTCGGTTTAAGTAAGGCTGAATCTCAGCACACTGGCCAGAAGTCAAGAGCTGGATCTATTTCAGCTGCTGGGCACCCATGATTTACCACCCTAAGTAATAAAAAGGTGAGTTATTACAGTGCCTGTGGTTGCTTTATTCAGTTATTAACTGCTAGACACTTTTCTAGACTCATCTCTGATGTATAAAGAGTTAACAACTTCGTTCAGTTTGCCTCTCCTCTCTTCATCCTCCAACTGTTAACAAAAGTATTAGACGTCAGACAAGGACATGGAAAACAATACTTCAAAACATTTGAAAACACTGAAGCATGGGACAACCAAATAATGTAAAACAGGCACAATCCTCCATAAATAATGATGAATATTTCCTAATACTTCAGAAATTTTCTACTATTTTCTGTGAATATCTCTGTTTTTTTCAGAAAACCTGATAATAGCAAAGAGCTCTGAGTGGTAACGGGCATGAATACTCAGCAACCCTCCTCCCATCACTGAGACTTGGCAGGTCAGAGTGTGCAGCACTCTCTTCTGAAGTAGCACTTTCATAACCTGCAACTAGCACATTTATTAGCTATCTTTTTTTTTATGGGAGGTGAAAAGGAGTTTGAAAATTGCCAAATATGATGAACAAACTGGTGTGAGGTAACATTTCACAAATCTTCTGGCATTACAGACCATACTAAGAGATGACCATTTGCAGTGACTGTTTTATCACCTTGGGCAACAGGGCAAGCCACACCATTCCTCCCAGTTGTTTAGTGGGTCTGGTTATTGCCCTCAGATTGTAAGTAGGAAGTCCCAATGCTGATAAATCATGACCTACTTAACTGACATAGCTGAGGGCTGTGTTACAGAAAGCTATTCACGAGGAATAAAGCACATCATCTTTTCTATTGCTCATTTTGTAATTTGCCGTAACTTAATTAAACTCATGTTGCTGACTATTGTGGAGAGGAAAGGAAAGGAGGAGGAAACTGATTCTGCTGTTGAGAAGTAACTTCCTTAAAGCTAGCAAATCTTTAAACCTCAAATGGCTAAGCTCTCAGCAGGCCCAACACACTTCAACACGTAGCTATGTTTTAATTTCCTTTAACCACGGGACATAAGTCACAGCTCCAGTAATGTCTGGAGTGAGATATTTTGTGCTGATAACGATGCAATGTTTTATACCCTGCAGTTTCTAAAAGCCTGGTATCCCACAGGAATTTCACAGAATTGAGAAGATGATACCCCTTAGCTTCTATGGGGTTAACATCGTCAAAGGCAGAGTAATTTAGTTGTCAGTCTTAAATGAACACACTTCTTTTCCTTCTGCATAACAAAAATATCTTTAACACCGCTAGCCTCCAAAACCATTCCTTATTTTACCTCTTTTTTTTCCTATTTCCTTTCACCAATCTAATGACATATCTGGGTGATGATGATATGACGTACCTTAAACACAGAGATCTCTAATGGTTGTGGTTTTTTCTTTCCAAAGTGCATCCAACCATATTCCATATTCCCAAGGCTATTTCCCACCATATCACATGGCTACCTGCAGTCCTTCTCTATTTGTACAGTACAACCCATATAAATTGTACCCAAACTTTAAATCATTATCTGTGTCTAGCAGTGTATCTGACCTGACTTTTTAAAATAATTTTGACCTTTCAATGCAAATCAATAAGTAATTACTTTACAGAATGTACAACTTATGTTCCATGTAATTCAAGATGCTTGTGGCGTTTCTACTGTTGTATTCTTCACAATTTCAGCTAGACTGAAAAGCAAAATTAGCAGTCTGTTCCTTTACACCTGATGCCTTTATGCTTCTTCACTTTCACTTTCCTGCACTGATTCTAACTTTGCCTCTTTATGAGCTCATCAGACTAGAATCTAAGGGAGGATTTGTTTTTGTTCACAAAATAGTATATAAAATTACCTGAAAAACACCAAAATGTCAATTCTGAATTACATACTAATGTAAAACAGAATGGATTAAAAACTTGTGTTCCATGTGTTCAGAGATAAAATGATCTACTTGATAATGCTCGCAGAAGTTGTGAATCTTAAACTTTCTTCCCTCTTAAAGGCAACATTTCTATAACTTTTCAGAAGCAAACAATACCAACACGCAGCAAATATGAGAGAGACGGTTTACATCATTTATCATTACTTGTGTCCTTACCTGCTTTTGCATCCTGGTTGAAACGAGAGTATTTGGACAGCTCGAGCAGTGGGAGACATTGCTCAATAGGGGTCCAAACGTACGTCTCTGGACACAACAAGTCAGAGGGTCTATACTGACCCTACAAAGGAGGAAAGGAGAAAAAGAAGAGTCAGATCAGTTGCACAGATACAGTCTGGCTACACGTTTCCAGATTTTCCTACAAGCAAGGAATGGTTTTAATCTAACCTAAACAAACTGAGTAAGAAACAGCTTCACTGTAAACACAAGCTTATTCCTTTAGTAAATTCTGCATTAGCTCAGGAATACAGACTTAACCTTGGCACTTGAAAAAAATAAAATTAACACAGTATATTTTATGTTATCCAAGATGAACTCAAGAAATTTTGGCTCTCCTTACTGAAACTCTGTGTTTAAGTTATCCTCTAGTGATCTGTTGAGCTGGTGCTGACACTAAAAAACTCAGCACCTCAGAAAGCAGCTTGTCTCAAATGTTCTTCATTCCAGCAAAGTAAAAGCGACAAAAAAAAACCAACCTTTTAATAAAAAAAGAACACTTCACAGCAAGTAGGATTTTATTTTTACTGCATTAGTGATAGAGCAATTTGTCCATTGAACATTAAATAGCAATACTGTCTTGTCAATGCAATTTTTCCTGGAATAGCTTACAGGTAATCATTATGAAATTCAACTATTTTGATTTATTGAAAAGATATTCTTTGCAGACATTCCCCAAAATTAAACAGTGATATTATTTTCCCTTCTGCTACACAGAAAATCACCACCTCAGCAATAACAACCTAATCAAATCTTTTTTTTAATTATTTCAAATAAGATTGTTCATTGGCCTATAACTTAAAACAAAGATCTATCTTGGAGCCATTATTTATTTAATCCATTTACTCTCAGTCCCCATAGCCATATGTGGCAATATTTAATTAATTTTCAAACTGGAAATTCACTACATATATCAGCCTGGAAAAACAAGTATACAGTAAATAGATTGTAAACATCTCAGGATTTCATCATGCTACCCTCAATGCAATTAAGAGTTCTTCATTTGAATTAAATAGGTAATGATGATGATGATCATTTTGTAAAGAAACAATTCATATTTTTGCCAAGTACTAAAGTCTAATTGTTGATTTTATTTTCAACATCAATGAACATAATTATGTTCATTATATAAAATAAAACAATGAACATAAGGCTGCGGGGTGACCTCACTGCAGCCTTTCAATACCTAAAGGGAGCCCACAGAGGGGAGGGGAATCAACTCTTCGAAAGTGTTGATATGTGTAGGACGAGGGGAAATGGTTTTAAGTTGAGGGAGGGGAGATTTAGGTCAGACATCAGGGGGAAATTCTTTACCCAGAGAGTGGTGAGGTACGGGAACAGCTGCCCAGAGAGGCTGTGGATGCCCCGTCCTTGGAGGTGTTCAAGGCCAGGTTGGATGGGGCCCTGGGCAGCCTGGTTTAGCATTAAACGTGGAGGTTGGTGGCCCTGTATGTGGCAGGGGGGTTGGAGATTCATGATCCTTGAGGTCCCTTCCAACCCTGGCCATTCTGTGATTCTGTGATTCTATAATTCTGTAAAAAGTTACATTCACAAACTCTGCTGTTCCTTTACAGATCCACCCCAACGCAACAACACGTGATTTTGGAGGCTGTTTTCTGGATGCTTACAGAGATTCCAGCTTCTTTTAATTCTCTTTCTATTCAACTCCCGACAATATTTAGAGCAAAGAATGAACTTTTTCATTATTTATGTCCTATCAAGTTTAAATTGTTCAGTCAGAAATACAAATGTTATGTCTGATGGAAGTCACAACTGTCCACATGAATAAAAGAATAATTTTGTTCCCATTTCTATCTGAAGCGAAAACAATATTCCTTCAGTGCCACAGAAGAGCTTAAACTTCATGGCATTAGAAAATACTCAACCTGGCATTGAAGTGTTAAACTATCTAAGCAGTTGAAAGAGACGGGAATGCAATGCCTAAAGAACGTGCTTAGACACTATTATTCAGATGAAACAGATTAAGGATTAGGGAAAAAGTATTCCTTTTCATTAACGGGCAAAAAAATTAAGCATAGTTACTTGTGGATTTAAAGACATTTTCTCAGTTGGCCAGAGGCAGAAATAGCCAGGCAAGCATCTCAGAACAGCCACCAAAGCACAAGCACAGGGTGGAGGAGATGCCTCTCCTGCAAGCACAAATAGGCTCCTACATACGTAGATTGCTCACTTATTGTCCTTCTACAAGATCTTGCCACTAGACAGTAAATTATGATGGCTGATCCAGAAGCAATGCCTCCCATCTTATTACCTGGGCCCACAATGTCAGAGGTGGATGGTGGTGGTTGACAGATGGCACCAGAGAGGCAGTCTGATGCAATGGCATCCGACGTGGAAGTGTGTAAGGAGCAAAAGTGTGGAATTGAATTCCTAAACGTGGAAAAAAGACACTCATTGATGCTCACCAAATGCGTATGGAGACCAAGCAGCAGATGTGAGCACAGCGAGGTGTGGGTGGTACATTTCAGCAGTGCCAACTAGTTCCAAGCCCCAAATCCATCACTGAAAATTCAGTATTTATTTGGGGGATCAAAACACTTAACTTAGGTGGCAAAAACAAGTAAACAGTTCTGAGGTTTCCTCTTCCCTCAAATTTAGAATTCTGTCAATAAGTTCCCCTGAAGATGAGTGACACGGAGGCGATGACGCAGAGAGGTCCCACCAACCAGAGACATAAAATAGAGCTAGAGCTAAAAGTTAAACAAACCATGGGTGCTCTTCAGTATCCTTGCTTGCTTTTTAAAACTATTTCCAAACATGATAGAAGATTTTTTTTTTCCTCCCTTAAAGGTAT
Organism: Lagopus leucura; assembly: GCF_019238085.1. Taxonomy (NCBI): domain Eukaryota; kingdom Metazoa; phylum Chordata; class Aves; order Galliformes; family Phasianidae; genus Lagopus; species Lagopus leucura. Next base: position 7,975,112 of record NW_024962256.1, read on the forward strand.
TTTATTTCCTCTACCAGTTAAACCCACATCCCATGAATCATTCAGCAGAGGAAGTGGGAACCCAGGGACACACAAGGGTGAGTTTTCCAGTCAAGTGTTGGCACTCTCTTTATATTGACATAATTAAAAAGGCAATCCACAGAAACCGCTACATCAAACGGAGTGATTTCTAAGCGCTTCCACTCCTTTTTTTTCCATTCCTCAAGTGATTGCAATCAATTCATTTCCTTCTCAAAAATGTTAAAAACTCAGTATGAAAGTAAGTGATAATGGATCATTCTCTTTTCTTCCCTTATCCTCTTATTCCTAGGCTGTGAAAAATTTCCACATGAGGATCCAGCCAGATTAGATGTCATGTACAGGAGGGCCTGTATTCAAGAAAAAGGCACACTTCAAAATCATCATGGACTCAAATATTTACATTGTCTAAAAAAGCCCTGTCCACAAGAGTACTATTCATATTCCTTCTTACTCTTAATGCCACCAGTTTGCAGCGTACACCCAACGTACATCAGGAAGAGAAAGGGGATCTCCTACAGCAGAGTTATTATCACAGCAGAACTTTGTAAGGATTTTCAGACTTTGCTTTTCAAATATTTCTCTTTGGCTTCAGATTGAATTAGTGTACATTTCAAAAATCAGACTACAGTTAAAAACCCACAACTGAAAACATCTCGCTTTTGGTCTCACAGTATAGAAGTCCCCATAGCACTGTTTGTACTGCTCAAACCATCCTGGAAATATTCAACTACAAGGTTTTCAACCAAAACAACCACTTTGCAGACCATCCCATAGCACTTCTCTTCTGGTTCAGCTTCATAAACCCAATAACCACCTGCACTCAGTCATGATACAACTGCACATATGTCCAACAGTTTGCTATACGGATGCTTCCATAACTAGCTGACTTGGGAAACAATGCATTTGGACAGCCATTTCCTAACCCTGAACAACTGCTTTTAATTACTGCAGCCTTTGAGCTGTAGTTTCCCTCAGTGACCACTACTACCACTGTGATACACGTGCATGTCCAATCACTGCATTTTCAAAGTGCCTCCCATGATCTGACAGTCACACAACTCTAAAAGGACACGATATATATATATATATATATATTTAACTCATTCCTCTAATTAAATGTATGGCTGCTCCATACACTTAGTCCTTCTCAGCAGTCTGATCTCTCTAATTTTGCTTTATGTTCTTTGAAATATAAGGAAAGGGGCACGGGGGGGACAGACACACAGACAGAAGCATCTGTCAAATAACTTGATTAAAAAGATCAACATTACTTGATTAAAAAGTAGTATAGCTCAGGAAATCCTGAGTACGTGGTTTCTTCTACCAAGTCAACTCATTGCAATATAAACACAACCATTTACTTAATAAAAATAGCTACAAGACTTCATTTTCTGAGAAGTCCGGGACACCTTCCCTCATATAAACAAAAAAAACCCCTTAAGGTGCTTTCCCCCCCTCATACTACTAGATATGCTGCATTTTAATTGGAAACTTCTGGAAGCATATTTTACAGTGAAGCTGCCAAGCCTAAATTAATATTTCACACCGTGATATTTTCTGTTTTACTGTTTCCAAATCAAAATCGACCAGAACTTCTCTGAACTTTTGTCCCACAGGAAGGGCGAAGGTTTTAATGAGACTTAAGTCTGGAGATTACTTTTTGAATATTTTGTAAAATCGAAGGGATTTGGTAAGCATTTGAGATGGAAAACATCAGCAGAGTTTGTTTTTGTAGTCCAAGTGGAACTTAAAATGTAAAACTACCAAGAAAGAGAATAGTCTGGAAAACAAAAAAGGTCAAGCACCAGTAGCACTGAAAAAACAAAAAGGGAAGGTTAAACACACATTTAATGCTTTTATCAAGTGCACTTTACATCTGTATCCTATTTCTTCACAATAAACTCATTGATCTTTTATTAAAAGTGAATTAAGACTGTCTTCATCTCAATTTCCACCCAGCTGCTTAAAACAAAGCTCTCAGACTGCGTAAACAAAATAATTCCAAATCATCAACAGCAATCCGTTAGAGCTATGCAGCACAACAAGAGAAAGAGTGCATCAGGTTTATTAAGTTCAGCCCTTCCACTGAAAGACAACCCCACTGGAATCCCAGCAGCTCAGTTCTCCAGCAGACCCTTGCTCCCTGATTTCATTGCACAAACAGAAAAGGTCCCTGCTGACCCCACAAGAGTAACCCCAAAGCCCTGCTTTGCAGCCAGCAGGACTGAGCTGGACATTTGAATCCGTTTGTGCTTCCAGTCCTCAGTGTCACTCCTGTGTGCCCTGTGTGTCTAAAGGGAGGAAAAAAGAAGGGAAAAAAAGCAACCTGCACAGTTCTCTCCCACCTCCCAGTCACCATGCTGTTTTTACTGTTCTTTTTGAACCAACAAACAAGCCCTCAAGACTAATACACACAGAATGAACAAAGCTTCATTTTATCCAGGAAAGATGGCTGGATGCTTCAGATTTATCATCAGAAGTATTCCACTTACAAGGAAGTGTATCTCAAAAAGGAGTTCAATCAGCCAACGTATGGATTGCGGATAATTTGATGAATAAATAACAATTTGGATTTAACCACAGCATCCACAATTGTATGTGCAAAGGCTTGCCTGACACTAACGAAAACATGAGTGATTTTATCCAAACTTGGCATTCATTATGCAATCAGAGCTTTCAGGGCCCAGTTGTATACCCTTGGAAGCTCTACTACCTTTTGTTATCAAAGAACAACACGCTGAAACCCAAACAATATTATTCATAGTAACCAAAATTGATCTTGTAGCCCAAGAATCTCACGCTACTTTTGAGAAGTGGACAACACATAAGGGAATTATTTACAGAATCACCAAGGTTGGAAAAGACCTCCAAGATCATCCAGTCCAACCATCCACCCTACCACCAATATTTCTGATTTCAAAATTAAAAAAAAAAATTTTTAAAGTTAATATTTACTGAAAATCACCATTAAAGATCCAGCAAGTCAAATTAAAGATGGCACCACACGGACACAGTTCTGAAGCTGGAAGCCAGTAACCATCGTACATTCCACCATAGGGAAGCTACTCAAGAATCCTAGAAAAAGTAGCATAGTTATAGAGAAAATTTATGGGAAACCAACGGAAAAAAAAAAGAAGTTAAGCTTGTACGTGGTCAGAACACAAATCATCTGATTACCAAAATGGAACTGGTTTACTTTAAATCTGCTGCAAAAATTCTTAAGGAGACCCTAGTAATAAACTTGGAACAAGAGATTAGGAAAAGCTATGACAAAAGATAAAACCCAAGGCAGGGCCTCAGGAGGAATGCTCCATTAGAAACACACCAGCTATGCTGACATCAGTCTGTCTTAAAAGGAGTTTATTTTGGCAGCTGTGAGAAGTGGCAAAAGAAAGAAAAAAAAGGTGAGCATTACAATCATGGGGATCCCGTATCATTCCCTTAAAGAGCTGCCACGAGCTCACATTACTTCTTGTAATTATTAAATATTTTATTTCACTTCATGGTAAATATAAGAAATGTGCAAAATTATCAAAAGAAGGACATACACATTTCAGTGTGTGTTGCATTAACATTCACCAGCACAACCAGAAGGCGTGAAGGCATTCTGCACAACTTTTATTTACTTTTAAACCACTGAATGGAATTACGATGTGCCAAAAAGTAAAACTAGGCAAATCAACTTTTGAATCTTCTGTGACATTTGCAAAAAGAGAGACTAAGCCCCAAGCCCTTACCCTCATGATTCACTTCAACTCAATTTTTTTTTCTCCTCCTTTTAAACCAATAAGACCCTTAACAACTCAGAAGAACTACACAAGACAAAAGCATGTGTATTCTCCAACAAGACGAGGATTCACTGTTTTGCACACACATTGCTCTCCAGCTCTCCCAGCTGCAGCCCCGCTGCCTGCAAACACACCTTCCTGCTGCTGGGTGCAGGGCCCCCCAGTACCTGCTGCCCCAAGAATTTCTCCAAATCTAACCCTTTGGAGCATGCTTTGTCCTTATGTCTAGCCCCAAACCCAACTCCTCATTATAGCTGCTGGTTCTGTGGTAACCCTCCAAGCCTTCTGCTGTTTTCCCTGGCATTCACTCATGCTCAGCAGCTCCAAGCCTTCCCCATCTTTCCCAACATCCCTCAAGCTGCTTTTCTCAGACAGTTTTCTTTTCTTCCAGCTCCAGACCCAACCCTCCATGCCCAACCACTTGCCCCAAAGCCCCTCAGTGTCCATAAGATCCACTCTGCATTACCTCCTACACCCATCGCAGCCTTACCTCTCTCCTTTTTATCGCTGGCCAAACTCACATCGTCAATGGGGAATAATGCCTCTGTACAAGATTTACCCAAAGCCCTGTTTCTGCCTTTTTCCAAAAGCTCAGCCAGAAATGCACAGAACTTGCCAAAATTCTCCCCAGACAAGGCTCCAAGGGCAAGAAAACAAGCCGTGCCCAGGAAAGTCTGTGCCTGCTGGTCGCCTCGCACTGAGTCATTCCATATTTCACCTCCATGCCCAGCTACTGACTCACTGTGCGCAGTATTTGAAGACATAATAAATTAGAGGATTAACTGACAGCGCTTCATAATTGTGGATCGCTGACGTTCAAAGGAGTTGAAGTGTGCTCCCAGTTAAGAATTCAGATGAGGGAACTGGCTTATAGATTAAGCTATGCTATGCACATAAAGCAGGATTTTAAAAAGCATTTACAGTGCTCGTGCAACTATATCACATTGAAAAACAATGCAGCTTTAAAAACTGCCACTCCAGCTTTAATTTCTACTTGCTGCATGCATTTAAGAACAAGAAATAATACCCTGGACCAATATTCCAGAATTGGAAAGGATTTTTAACATTGGAGCTTTCTATTAACGTATGGTACGATTGTTTCTGAAACATCACCAATAGAAAGAATAACCCAATAAGAGACAAATACTTAACCTTTGACTATTCAACACTGAACACATACAATAGCTAGGACAGTTGCTTTCCTAAGTATTCAAACAGAATCTACATTTCAACACTTTAAAATCTCGAATGTCTACATACAAATTTGTTACATTGATCAAGACTAATCAAAAAAGAAGTAGTCTCAAAACCTGATGCATTTGGTTTAGCATTCTGTACCATTGCATGGACATTTCAATGGCCTCATCTGTGCTTCTGCCTGAAGATTTTGGTAGCACTTCACACAGCTGCCACGGCAGATGAATTTTCCTTTCGACCTCAGTTTTATGTTTGGAAATGAAGCATTTTAATCTGCACTCTACCATACACATTTGGTCAGACTAACCATGGGAAAACACACGTGCATTACAAATAAAACCTGTAGAATTCTGAGCAAAGGGGCAGAGAATATGGCAAAGGAAAGTTAATTAGTAAAACATATCTTTCTATGGGATATTGGCATTGTGAAAATCAAATTAACGCATTCATACTGCACACAAAAAAATGTGAATTATACTAAAACTGAGGGAAAAAGAATTAAATCTCAGTGTTCAAGTGCCCAGAACTCTTTATCAGGAATAACAAAGTCACACACTGCTGTCAGACATTGTCACACTGCCTTTCCTCCCACAAACAAAGAAATAAGGTTTGCTCTGTCAGAGTATTCCAACCATGTGTTAGAACTTAACAGTAAGTAACGCTACAGAAAAAAAGCATGTACAAAAATCCGGACCAAAGAAGTACTCTTTAAAAAGAACTTTCTTCTGTTGCCCATAAAAATGTTTATTTTCACTGTAAGTTTTCATTCCTGAAATGAGCATTCTGACTTCAGGTCAACTGAGCTTGTCAAGCATTTGTTAAACAAGGCTGATTTGTTTGCTGAGAGGGGAGCATCTGTGCACAAAGTTCTCTGTGTTCTCCAGGAGTGCCTTTAATGCCTCACCTTGTGCCCATCTCAACACCTGTAAGCCAACGTCTGAACTGAACCATCCTTGGTAACAATGGAGCAGCCTCAATGAGATACAAACCTGCATCACCAAAAAGTTTGTTTTGTCACCATAGAGATGTTTGTGGTCTCCACAAACAAAAAGGTACAAAGCAGCTAGGCGCTGCGCCCCCCTACAGAACACAAACACCTGAGCTGATATTGGACAAACCAAAAAACCAGCCCTGCATTAAGCTGACACGACTCTCTGTACAAGCTTCTGTTCATATGCTTAATCTTCAGACTCAAAACTGAATTGAAGAACAGGTCAGAGCTCCATTTGTAGCCACAAGAAACGCTAAACTAAGACTTGTAGTATCCTCAGTGCACTAGAGCCTCTCCAGAACTGGGCTACAAAGAAACAGGAAGGAATCCAAATACAGGAACAGAGAGCAATCATAGGGTAACACAAAATATGTCCAGATGGATTGATGCATTGAATTTTTGTCAAGTTATTCACAGGGAATGGTAACTGCAAACATACTTTACAAGAAATAACAGCATTTTTCATCTTTTTCATGTTGACTTGCTTTCATATCCCTCTTTATGTTAACAAATTATTTCTCCCTTATTAGAAACAATATTTCTTGTCAAGTCAGTCCAATTTTAAGTATCCAAAATTGAACAAAATGAAATTACAGTACCAAATTCTGTAGCAGTCATTGTGCCCACAGGCTTTGCATCTGCTAGCCCTGTAAATGCATGTGTGTGTGCTTCTGGCTCCATAAAACTGCCCAAGTTCAACACTATTCTCATAGCTGGTTAGAACAGATTTGCTATTATGCTTCCATAGCAATAATTTAGGTGAAAAGGTACAGACATGTCCACTTACATGGTAAGGAAAACATACTGCTTAACGTATCCCCAAAGTATCCTTTATAATTACCTTAGAAGAAAACAAGTTTGAGGACTGGAGTCAGTAACTATACCCACATATACAGCACATACGTCCTGATGGTACCAAAAGCTGGTAACTCAATGGTATACTAAATGTACGCCTAACTACTGGCTTAGGGATATATTAAAAGTAGAACTCCATTTATAGAACATCAAGTGCTTGACCTTAGCAGTTTGCTATTCCCACTTTTCAAAGTGAAAACAATAAAGCTTCATAAGAAGGTGGAGTTGTCAGCACGGGGGTCTGGGAGCAACCAATTCGGTCATCAGTGTGATGGAAACATTTAACACACAGAATTCCTTGACCAACACCCAGTGATTGAAAATAGCTTCTTGATGACAAATTCATCATCAAACAGTGAATCAGATACAATTCCACGAAGGAAACCAATTTATCTTCCAAACTAAGGCTTCAGTCCGGGTTTCCAAAACAAGCTCTATCAAAACCAAATAATACATGAGATACATGCAGTGTTTTACTCAGCATCCTTCACTGCCTCTGGGAGATGTGACCTGAGGATGCAAAGAGCATCAAGTCCTCCCAAATGGAATGTAACACAAAAATGGCTGCCAATCCATCTGGAAGAGGGAATGGAAGATAATTAAGAAGGATTAATAGCAAGTCACACAATGCCACCCAGTAAAGAATAAAATGGAAAGAATGTTAAAAAAAAAAAAAAAAAAAAAGCATTCACAAATGATGAATAAACTTTACTGAACACATTAGCACTAAGTAGCCCTGCAGAACAGTAGCCTCAGTATCTTAAATAAAATCAATAGATTAGTGGAACAAAAAGGTCATCTCCTCTTCTGTCCATTCATAGAACAACAGTGCATTTGTGTTGGGATCAAACAAAGCATTTGGTTCCTGTGTACTTTTGCTCCACGAACCCATTCTTCTTCAATTAGTTAACAATGGGATCGTTTTCATTCCCTTTCTTCTGTGTCATTCTAGCTCAGTTTTACTTGTGAAAACATTTTCGAATTACCATTTTCATTCAGAGAGAGAATGGGAAGAGAAGCAAACAGTGGAACACGCTATTAAAAAAAGATGATCTGGTCCTTTGAAAGCCTTCTAGTCAGAATCTCGCAGTCATCCTATACATATAACACTGCAAATAACTACTATTAACATCTCCCTGTACGGAAACAATTTCATTTCATTTAACTTCTCCATTGGCTGTTCTGCTAGGGGGCCTTACCTGGACTCAAAGAGAATACAGATTTATTTTTAAGTGACACGTAACTGAAAAACGTTGGGGGCTATCAGGATAGCATGAAGTAAGCTCCTCCTCTACTGGTCGTACTTGTATTGTGAAAAAAACACACCACAAAACAATTAAATACTGTCATCTGCAATCCAGTATTAAAGCTATTTGCTCTAGAGTTTGTTTATTTTTAATTTGTTCCTTTCTTGGAACAACCTCTTTCAGCACTTACTGCAGTAAAGATGATAAAACTCGTCCTAAAAGTTCCCATAGATCCTGCAGGGAACAACTATAAAACCCCTCCCTCAGTGCTCTGCCATCTTGTTTAACGCAGCATTCTCTCTCAAATGAAGAAAACAGGAACTTGTAACAGATAACTTAGTTAGAATGGACAGAAGTGAGATTCAAGATCATCTACACTGTGCTCTCACATTCAGCCACAACTTTAGCACCAAAAAAATTCAGAATGGTCTAAACTGGGACTTGCTGAGAAGTTCGTACTCAATTCCCATCTTTTCCTCCTTGTCTTCAGAGTCTATGCATCTTCTTATATAAGAAGAATTATTAACTTCATTGTGAATAATGTATGTCCTCAGCATTTGAAGGCCTAATTTCAGACATTGTTCTAGAGGAAAGAAATGGATCTGCTGAAGAAAATCCAATGGACATCATAAAGAATGGCAAGAGAATTAAAAAATGCAACTGGGAGAAAACATTAGAAGTAACTGAGGGGTTTATTTTGGTGAGTGGATGGGCAGTTGGAAATAATATTGTTCAGGAAGTTCACGTCAGACAATCCAATGAAAGATAAAGCACAAAAATATATAAGGATATAACTACCAACATATGAAGACGTGGCAAAGGAAACCTTTGGCAGATACATGTCCTAGTGCGTTCTAAAAGTGTAATTGGACCTGCCTTGGAGCAAGGTCTACAGAATCCCTTATGGACCCTGACAAGTCTATTTTTCTATTTCTTCCAGGTTCCAAATCATTCCCCTCTACAGCAATTTGGGACTCTAGTTCATACCTAAGCAACACTGATGTACAATCATTGTCATAAAATACAGAAAGCTTTTTACAAACTGACTCTTGGAAGCACTGTGGGTAACATCAGGATCGATAACAAATAATAGAACCTCATTAATATGCTTCCACTCAGTACAGTGAGCAGCTAAACAAACTCAAAGAAAATAATCATTCAAAATAAAGAATAGTTGCCTAGATTAAGTGTAACGCTTCAGAGAAACGCACTGTGATAATTCTGTAAAATATAGGCTCTTAGTAAAACCAGACCTCATTAGAGTATCTACCATTAAATCTTTCCTGTAAAATTGGAGAAAAAAAATCTGTGGATTAACTGAGCTGTCAGTCAGCTCCTACTGTAAAGACTGCAAGGTGAAATACAGCAGAGCCAGGAGAAGCAGGAGTTCCTGGCTTCCAGACCAAATAAATTCCTCCTGACAATACTGCCTAATTAAAGCAAATTTCATCAGTGAAAAGCAAAAGTCAGAAAGAATACAATGAGAGCAACCAAATTGAGCCAGAGTTCCAATATTGCAGGTGTCAGCAGGTTCAACAGACCTGGTGCAGAGATAAAGCCGACCTGTGTTTCAATGGCTTCAGTGACAGATTTAAAGGGCTGTTTGTTCTCCAGGACAAAACACCTTTGATATTTTGCCCAGAGCTTGAAAACTTGCCTCTGAGCAGCCTCACACAGGGACATGGCTGTGTGGGAAACGAAGGCATTGCACTCATTGCACCCTGTGCAGCAGAGCATCGTAAGGTGGCTGTCTCAGCATATGCTAAATTCACTCATCTTTGGGAACAGCCAAAGAGCTGGACCAAGCAAATTCAGGATGCTAACCAGCATCCAAGAATAATTAAGTCAACAAAATACACAGCAAAGCCAACAAAGCAGCACCTCATTAACTCACTTGTTAGAGACTTGCAAAAAGCACACAGACTTGCATGCAACTGATGTTTTTCTAGCACTGACCAGTGGATTTATAGAATTGTAAATGGAAAATTCTGAAACATGAGCCATGACCTCATTGCTTGGATGAAGAGGAGAAATTAATGACGTGAATTGCAAAGAAATTATTCCTCCTCCCCCCCTCCCCCCACCAAAAAACAAAACAAAACCCACATGACTTTTGCCTATATATTTCACAGTCCACAGTTCTCACTTTAATTGCTGAAGGCACAACAAGCCCCCTTCGAATTCAGTCGAGGCAGCAACAAGCAGTGAATTTGTGACCATGCAGAGCCATGAATTAGACATGATACGTTTCCAGCAGCTATTAGCATGCAGAAGATGGTTTGTGTCAGGTTTATTAACACGATCTTGAACAAATCTTTTCAGCGGCTCTTTTTGACAGAGGCAGTCAGGTTACCTCTAATAACTCCAAAACCATCTGGTGGTACAGAATTAGCCTACAGTGAACAAACCATCCCCTTCCTTGGGTGCTTTCATTAAGGTAGGCTTAGATTTTTGCTTATTTTGGCCTTGTGTAAATTAATTATATTTATCAAAGAAACAGTATAGGAAAACCAACTCAAATAGAAAAAACTAATGTAGCAAGTGATACATGTAGAACATACTGCTACTGATGTACACATGTAGGAGATTAATACCACCTCTACCATGTTTTTATTCTTTTATTCTTTAGAACATTTGAACTATACGCATGTTTTTATATCTATTTATACACAGACAATTTCATTGTACATGAAATAGGAACTTGTTACTGATATTAAAATCATCAATAGAATGAATATTATCATCGAATATTTTAATGTTATTTTAAATCATGTCATATTTGGAATTACTTAAAAGATGCTGAACATTTCTTTTAAGTAAGCTATATGGGATCTTGTTCCCTCGGGATTGTTCAGCTTGGTTTGTATTTTCTTATTGATTTCAGCTGGTGGAGGTTGGTTTTTAAGGACTGTGTGAAAATGGTATAAGGGCAACCAAGCAACAAACTGTAAGATAAACAGAGTGGTTTAGGAGGGCATTTTAATGTTATTTATTTATTCAGTATAGAAAGGTTACAAATTTAAACATTAAAAAAAACCCAGAAATTTACTAAATTGGAGGAATTGGTTTTGTAATTGGAACTGTATCAAATAAGAATTACAGGTGTACAAGCAAAACTTTAGGAAGGCCATATCCTGCATGTACTAATGTCTTCTGCAAAGTGACTTTCAGATACAGTACCAAAGTTTGTATATTGTACACCCCCAGTGTCTGCATGTGTGTATTCCCCCAAGGGACAGCACAGCAGTGAAAGAGGTTTCAGAGATCTGCTGAGCCCTGTTCAACAGCCATTTCATTCTGTGCTGATAGAAGCCCACAGACAAGGCAGGCAGCCATGAATACGCATCATGCTTGCACCTGAGTTCTGCTATGCTTCAATCACCTACAGCTTGAAGTAAACATCTGAAAAGGAATCCACATTTCCAAAATTAGAATAATAAGGCCAGAGGAATATTTTTGTATTTTTCCCCAAAGGAGTTCTAACTGACAAAAAAAAAAAAAAAAAGAGTTTTCATTGCAAATATTTTAAAAAAGGGAAAACTGGAGTTTCTTAACTTCAAAGACTTGGCTGAGCTCTGCATTTGTTTCTAGTGGTAAAGTGGATTCCAACTGGTTTTCGCCCTGCAAATCTTGCATGAAACTCAGCACAGCTTCAACACACACACACACACACACACACACCCCATAATCTTTTACCAATTACATACGCTACGGAGCGCAGCAGCTTAGAGGAAATAATAATAGTAATTGCATTCATTATCTTAAACTGACATAAAAAGCAATAGGGAAATGGATACTCTACTTTTAAGCAATTTTATTTGCATTGAAAATCCACTGTCAGCACTCAATGTTGTTGCTATTCAGAACAGAGGCTTTCAATGCTCATAACACCACCGTTGTCCCAGTTTCCACAACCTGGAGAGAAATCTGTCCAAAGTCAAGAGGAAATACTTGAAAATATTCACCCCTAGCCTAATGTGATCCCTGTGGGTCCCCTCCAACTCAGGATATTCTATGATGAACTGATTTTTGTCCTCCTATGGTACTTTCCACCCTTCCCCGTGTTCCCATTGCTGTTCACTCCAACATGCTCAGTACCATTTACTCAGTGCATGCTGTAAGCAGCTAGGAGGAATCTTGTGGGCAATGAGAAGTGCAAGGAAAAAACTTTTATGGAAGAAAGCAACAAATGAAAAAAATAAAAATAAAGATAAAAGAGGGGAACAGCAAGCTCTAAGGGACACTGCAGTATGAATATAACAGCACGTGACATGTTGGTTCATGAAAGATCACCAATCTTCAAGTCAACACCTTGGGTAATATAGATGTAGATGATTTTTTTTGCAATAGTTACATCCTGAAGGAATATTATGGCAATTTGATTTAAAAGCATTCAGCACACATACAGTTGAAGAGAAACCCCTTTAAAATTCTTCCCCTGCAGCTGAGTTCATCATCTGAAACACCATCGCAAGTCTTGGCCAGCCATTTTAAAGGAGTTCTAGAGAATCCCTTTGGGTTTGAATGCCAAAAGCCAAGCCATAACTCAGAGTGGTCTTTTTCCCCTGCAGTCACTAACCCAAACCATTAGAAGGAACACACAGAACACATTCACGGCTCCAAGAAAAAGAGAGCTTGGTTTCAGCTGCTGATACCAACACAGAGCAGCAATCTGACCACATAGGAAGTCCCATGGAGAAGTGGAAGGAAAGTACAAGTAACATGGCTAAAAACTGTGTTAACAAGCCAAAGCTAGATGCCATTGAAAAGCAGGGAGACTTTTCACTCCATTCTGCAATTTATCATTTTCAGATTATTTTACAGTTGTTATTAATACATGTTTCAGTCTTTGCTTTTTGTTATCTTGTTTGTTCTTAAACAGTTTTACACAAAAAAAAAAAACCCCACCCCAAAACTACTGCACTGCCAAAACCTGTATGGCTTTTTATGAGTATACATCAGCTTTTCAACCTATGTATTTACAATCTTTACCAAAAAGTAGCATTGTATACAACTACTTCACGAACCATAATAAATACTGCCTTGTCAGAATATTTAGTTGACTATGCATGACCTATCCGTAAACACATTTTGAATTTATTTCTATGTATGGTATTCCTATGAGCAAAATTAACCCTGGAGAAGCAACTAGTACCAGTGCAAACAGACCCAAGCAAAGCAAGTCCAATTCCCTAATTGGATTCATCATCTGTTCCCACTGTTAATAGTAACAGCATGGAGAAAACCAGGCTTACAGCTGGTGGCAGCTTTAATGCATGCTAAATAAAAAGATCGAGCGCAGAGGTATACCCACACCAGCTTTTTCTAAGTGATGCTTTTCAAAGCTATTTCAATGGCAGAACTGTGGCAGCTTGTGCTTACAGCCAGAAATGATAGAGGTTTCTATTGAGACGCATTGCAGTAAGTCTCTTTCCTCTGCATGTCTCAGCCTATGCAGGAAATCCAGGCTTTTTGTAAAGGTTAACTGAGTTCCAATGGCCAGGAATGGTGAAAAAGCCCCAGGTGGGAGGCAGACCAACATGGGAGCTGGAGATGCAGGCTGCTGCTACATCGCGCTGCTGCGGAAGGAGTGATGCTGAAATTCCTGAAATCAGCCAAAGAAATTGGCTCTGGAGCTCTATAAAATTCCAGGGGCACAACTTACGACCGCAGTCAGCCTGAGGTATTCAGTTCAAGAAAGATTAATCACAGATGAATCAGCCTTTTGTTTCTTTTTTGACATTTCAGAACCCTTTCTAGTATTCCATCTATCTGAAGTCTGGCCATGCCTTGATACCAAAGTAGACTGTTTGAAATAATTCCATTTACTTTGGCCTGCATACAAGTCTGGATAAAGATTTCAGTCAAAACATCTCTTCAAATCACAGAATGGTCTTCAAATAGCACACAGTGAGGCAAGGAGGCACTGGGTCTCAAAGCTTGCTGATGTTATTTATTTACTGACTTCATGGAGCAGTGTCAGGGCAAGGAGATGGTTGGCCAAACCCACAGACAATAGGTGCCCCAGTTGCACTGTTTGTATGCAAATATTGACATTGAAAAAGCTTTTTTTTAAAAAAAAAATAAAAAAAAATCACAAAACAGCCACAACCAGAAGTAGAGAAACTCAGGTAGCAAACTACCAACAAAATCTGTGTGGTGTCACCCACCAACAGACTCAAAACTGGTATCAAAGAGCTACAACAGAAAGACCAGAAATTAGATTAGCATTACAGGGAGCTCAGAAGCAACTGGAGAATGCAAGTTTAATAACATAGAACCACAGAAAAAAATTTTGTGGGATAAATCAGACAGAAGCTTGGCGCAATAAAAACAATCCAAAAGCTCTCAACTATCTCTCTGATGTGGCCATTGGTTTAGTTCTGAAATTTTATAAATCTGTTTGTAAACAAATGTCTTCAAGCTGAAAATACGTTTAAAATTAGATACAGAATGTAAACACTTGAGAAGCAATCCTGAGTCCAACATTATCCTAAAATAAAACACCTCCTTGTACTTCTAGTTTTAACACAGGCTCCAGAACGCATTAGGAAAAAGACTTTGCATCTTACAAGTGCTGGAAATTTTTCCAGAACACTATTTTCCCAACCTAAGAACTACCACATCTAACAAAGCCTGAAGAGTTTAACCACAAGGTCGTGAATTTTAACAGAGAACCATTTTAATCTTGTATGTAGCTGATCTATCCCCCCCCCCAAAAAATGGAATAAAGCCACTGCTTTGTGTTTTTCATCATATTTTTCCATATTAATATAGTTCATAGAACTACAGAAATCCTTTTGTCTCAATTTAATGTATATTTTATTGTACTGGTACATAAATATTAACCCACTGATGGAACAAGTCTAGGAAGAGCTGGGAACTGAAAACTAGCCCAAAATTGTGATATATTCCTTTCCCCATTTGCAGTTTCCCTGGCTCTCTGCCATTACAGAAAATGCCATTGCAATCAAATGCAAACTGCTTGGGAACCAAAGGCACAGAAAGGAAAGGAGTCAGAAGAAAGCTCATTTTTCAAGACTTGTGTAATTACCAATCTGATCCACAGTGGTGGGTGATGCTCTTTACCCCCATTTAGCTTGCTGCTGATAATTCAACATTTCTCAGCCCTATTCCCTAGCCACTGGAATCCTCCCCCCTTTAGGATCCTCTTCCATGACATTCAGGCCCCTGATTTTCACTGGACATCACATCACACACCATTTACATCAGAAATTGTATCATTTGTAGGAGCAGAAGATGAAAATGTCACAGGCTGACCACCAAAAATGAGCTGAATTCTGCCCCAACGTGCTCAGCAGCAGCCACCCATCCAACAGCTGCACTGCTGATTGGAGAGGAGATGTCTACAATTTGCATTCCAAGGAAGTACTCATGTAGAACAAGACTTTGACATTTGCTGCTAGATATCTATACCTCCAAGCTAGGAGTGGTGTATTTAAAACTAAAGCATTCTGCTATGTCCTTGTGCAGACAACATTAATTCATCACTCTCGGATTATAACATAAATGAGCAGAACAGTCCGTTGCACAGATCCCCAATTATTTCAGCCAGGTCTTGTGCAGGAGACTGAGATTGACTTAATGCAAAGTGGAACCCTGTCAAACTCCTTAAATCAACATCACCAAGCCACTGTTTTTTACGCATCCCCTGTCAGCAGGAAAAAAAGGCAGCTTCACAAGCATTCAGACTGACAAACGTGAGCTTCAAAAGACAGTATGGTGGAAACCAGTATTCAGACAGTATTCAGTGTTTTTGCCAGAAGCATTCTTTAAAAAAAAAAAAAAAAAAATCAATCAAAATGTCAGCTTAGGCATTTCTACTGATCGTAACCTCTGGCTTGAAGGGAAATTTCCTAAGATTTCCCAAATCCTGTGATGTCACTGGAATCAAATGTAAGGTGTGTATTCTTAGAACACATTGCTTATAGAAAGATGCTGTCCCTGGCCTCCATTCCTAACCATCCAAGCACAGACAAGTGGCAGAGAAAATGAAAGCAGAAAACACACAGTGGTTAGCTCTTTAACCCATTTAATTTGCTTGTATGGCACCTGTTCAGTAACACTTACCTACAGCCTTTCCTTCTCCCAGACTGAAGTCACTAAGGAAAGGGAGCCTCTAACATCCCTTTAAACCAGAACCAGGCAATGCCTTCAACATGTAATGCCCCTAAGCCAAGCTGGTGTTGCTTGAATTGGCAGGTTAAACAAGTCAGTTCTTCCCCACTCTGCTCAACCAACCCCTTCACAATGGCAATAGCATTATCCAGAAGCATTTCATTGCTCGACTTCACAATTTGTTTCAGTTTTTAGGCTTTTCTTTCACAACCATCACTTCAATGAGCACCGCTGCTTTTTGGTTATTTGAAAGCAAGCTGAAAATGTAGGTTTTTAGCACGTTTTGAGGGCAAAAGAAGAAAACACTAAGAACTCTTGATTTCATTCGCTTTCTACATTTCCATATTATTAACATACATCATTATTTGTAGACGTTCAAATTTCTATCAGTTTTCACTACTCTGATATTGTGCAGCAATATTGAAAAAGCAATGGCATCTTCATGAAGAATAGATGAGATCTAACAAACAGAAGAGATGGACCCTTGGGCATATAGGACTACATAAAGTTGAGGCTAACAGAGATTACAAAGCAGATTTGGTGACAGACTGGTTGTGCCAAATGTTCTGGGATTCTCCTCACCCTTTTTGCTACTTGATCCAAAATTCCTAACAATCTGGCTTCTCATAGTTTTATCTGCAGAGTAAGCCCCAGGAAGTCATGCTATCTCTGCCTACAGTCACCAAGCAACAGCTCCACAAATACTCAGTCAAACCCAAAGAAGGGAGAATTTCAGTCTGTTGGCAAATATACCGTAAACACGAGACACCCAGGTAACCAAATGACAAACTATTATCTGACAGCCTTGAAAATCTCTCCAAGTGAACAGCTTTTAAGCCAACTTGTAATAAATACCACATGCGGCTAAACCTGAAAAAAAATAAATAATCTTAAGTCAAGTTAAAGAGTAACCAGCGTCCACATTTAACCACGTAAAGTCTATTTTGAAATCCAAAGTGACAATTACAAAAATATTATGCTACTATGAGAACTGTCAAATGCTTTGAATAATTGTACACAAAGGAAAGAAGTAAAAACACACTTTACCTTGTAGCGCATTTTGGGGCACGAATGAATGTAGAAACCCATATAATAAAAACAGAGATCAGGAGCTTTCTCATGAAGTTGCCTAGTAAAAGCAATTTCCCTACGAAAGGAAAACAAAAAGGACTAATTATTTATGAATACAATTCCTACATTCATTTCATCATTCAAAGAAATGCTTTCCAACCACCTGGCTTTTGACTTACTTGAAAGACCAGACTTCAATCAGACAATGAAAATAAACAAAATGTTGTCTGAGGCTTAAAACACTCATTTTTGCCTTTTGCCTTGCCATGTGACCAACTTGAAGTTCAGAGAGAAAGTGACCAAAAGCCTTTATTGAGCACGTTCCCTGTTAATATTCATGCATATGGGCATGCTACAGCAATCTGACCCAGCTATTGTACACACATAGGCTAAGGCAGCTCAGGAAAACATCAGTAATTCTAAAAAACAAGCCTCTTGTTTGTTCTGTTCATTGCAGTGTAGTAATTTACACATAAAAACATCCGTCCTCGTACAGCAACAGCCATTTTTCACTTATCTCATGTTTGTTTGTACAACTTCCTCATTTATTCTCAAAGAGAACCATGAGCTTATTCCAAAATAAGTTTGCTTGTTATTTTGCTTGCAAGAGGAAAGCAGTGTTTTCAAAACAAACCTGCCAGCATTTCTACTGCAACACTCATTTTTACAGTATTTGTAACATTGCAGTTCACACTTGCACCAAATGTGATGGAGCTTGGATGCTGGTTCTTACTTTCAGCATTGAAAGGAGAAGATCTGAGCATGGTCCTATGGGAAGCATGTATAAAACCTATTTGGGTTTGTTGTTTTCTTTTTTTGATCTCTTTAAAATTACAATAGTAATGAGAATGTTTAAATATGCTGAAAATCTGACATTTCAGTTCCATGTACTTTGCTGAGACCACTGGAGTACATTATAAATCTATACTGTATCTGCTGAAAAAGGAAAATATCTCCAAGTTACTTCCTATCTGAAAACCCAGGTAAACAGAACAGATTGCAAAAGTGAGGTTTATATACTGCCAAAAGTGTACCAACATGACAACATCTTTTAACACATAGCATGAAGTCAAACATCCTTACCATTCCAAGCTGATTATCTCAGATCTAATTAAATATATACATTTGTGCAATTGTACAATCCTGGATGACTACAGGAAAAGAGCATTCTTTGCATTTGTAAATACCTTCGACACTCTTTGCAATTGTTCTACGTTGGCTGACCATAAGGCAATGAGGTTGGGATGCTGTAGCAGTCCTACAGGCAGCTCTGTTGTCTGCTGCAAGTTTGCTGGGGGGTCACAGCAAATTAATGCATGACAGCAGTGATACCATGCTTAGAATTACTGCAGGTGTCTTCACATAAACGGCAGTGAAGAAATACACTCCAGGAATGACAAGCAATACTGGGGAACAAAAAGCATGCTTCTGTCTCCCACCTCCAGGGCTTCATGGAGTACAATTTGACCTTCTTTTCAGATTCCTTTCTTGCTCCCTAGGTCACTGACCAACTGACCATGTGCAAACCTATGGTTCCCAAAACCAGGAGGGAACTGCAGTGCTGCACAGGAATGGGAATTGCACCACTGCAGAGCCAAACTGAGACCTAACGCAAGAAAAGACTCTTCCATCACACCAACCTGCTAGCAGCAGTGCAGCACTACACTGCACAACTCACACCTTCCTGCATTTTTTCCTGCCCAAATCATTCTCCTGGAAAAGGGGTTATAGACTTAAACTTCTTTAAATAAGGCTTTCAGTTAAGATATATGTTTAAGGAATTATAACGGCTGTTAATGCTTGGCAAGAATAGGCAACTAGTGAGCAATAGGAACACATCAACACAAAACTCAGTATTTCAGTGCTAAATAACCCAATTCCAAAAGAACTTTAAGCATTTTTTTCGTCTTAAAATAGATAGATTATGAATATTGTGGTTACCTACTGCTAATGATTGTAGGTTGCAGGGGGAATGCTGAACATTTTCCTAAAAATGACAATAAGAATCACTTCACGTGTCCTGGTCAGCTTCTCCCAACCCTTCCTTAGACTCATGTATTACATGTAGTCTCCTCTCCTCTCATTCTGTACTCAAATGCCTCCTTATTTCAAAAGGTGTTCAAACTGCATCCTTTCTATGACTCAGAAGCAAAAATTCTCAGAATAGCATGAAGTGGAAGCCATAGCATTGCAATGCAGTTTAACCTCATCAGAGTAAAATTGGCAACAGCTTTTAAAGTATCAGATTCCTTTGCAACTTCCTAAATCCTCCCCAGCTCTTAAGGGCTTTTTTCACCCTTTTTGAAAAGGGAACAAGACTGCCCCCCCCCCCCTCCTCCAAGCCTACTGAAAACTCATTTTTATTGCTTTAAATGCAGCAGAATTTACAAGCTGCTTTTGCACGAGTTGAGCCATACAAGCATGCTGCAATGACAAAGCTTTAAATTTATTAGGTAGAAAATTTTAAATCATTTCAAGAATTCATAAGCATGGATTATGTCAGTCTATTATTACATAAAATAGTGTGATACATAAAGGTACTGAAAAACAACTCTTAGAATTTGCTTATGGCAATTTGCATTAAAAAAATAAGACTAACTTTAAGTATCAAGTGTTTGCATTAAAATCCAGACCACTAATAGAAATAAAGATCACTTCTACAGCACAGTCATCCCAATGTTTTCTACCTGTTATTTCTGATTCGGAAAAAAGGTAACTCAGACACTTAACTACAGACCAAATGAGATGCTACACATCAATGTAACTGACAGTTACATGAATGCACATGACAACATGGAAGTTACCCCTGATCTGAGCCAGGACCAGACCAGAGATGTCCAGAGACCCTTTCTTGCCTAAACTTTTCTATGATCCTACAGTTTCTCCTTCATAAGGAAAATCTCCAGAACAAGGTGAGGAAAGCCAACAGGAAGGCAGCGTTATCAGCTCTTGCCAAAAGCAACGGGAGAACCTGCTCATAGAGCTTAACTGACCTAGAAGCTTACCAGAGTGGGAGGTTCTGCACTTTGTCCAGCCATTCTCAGCTCCATGGCTCCACCATAGCTCTTGCACCAGCTCTAGTACTAACAGCTTCTTCACTGAGAAGAAACTCAGCTCACTAACCAGGTTGCTGAAGCAAAGTCTTCTACTCAGTAAACTAACCTGGCTAAAAGTATGATTGCTTCTAGCAATCATACGTGGTAGATAGGGAAGAGTGATTGCAGTGATTTCATTTCAGCAGGAACAAACCATTAGACTGATGTCAGCAACTGAGCAGTGAACTGAGTGAGACTGCTCTTGATAGATGCATTTGTGTAATTCATAAGTAGATTATTCACAAATCACAAAATTCACCTCTACAAAGAGAGGAATACACTCAAATAGGTTGATAGTTAACCTGAGGCTTCAAAATTCACAGGATTACTGTCTGCCAGACAAAAGGTAATGAGATTAACATACCTGGAAATACACTCAGAACTAGTATAGCAAGAAACCACTAATTCAGAAGACAGTTTTTACAATCTCACTGTGCACACAAGTATAAAAGTGATTAATGTCATTTGGTGACTAAGCTAAGGCAAAGGAAGAATTATTTCCATCCAAACAAAAAAAGAGGCTTTTCTCTGCTGAAATCAAGCAATACTAAATTATTTTCTGGAGAATAAAGACTAGGTATTTCCTTTCTGAGTTTTTCAGGCTTTTTGAATCTTTAAATGTATTTCGCTAATTAGAAAGATTAGAAAATTTAGGACATATTTAGATAAGCATGCTACTGTTGAGAATTTAAAAAATAATTTTTGCTAGAGACAGTGTTAGCAGCATATATTTAGAATGGAAATCAAGTCTCAATTTAGGAAGAAGTGTCAATTCTTACTATTACGTCTAATCATAAGATAAAAACCCTCTTACCGTAATGCAGAGTAAACTCCCAAAGATAAGAAGGAATAGTCTGGATCATAGTACAGATAGACAGAGGACACGCAGTAGGGCAGGATATCAATGACACCCACAGCTATTATCTTCCCATCCAGCCAGTACTGCTGGTGAAAAGAGCCATAGCCACAGTCTGGTCCATTTGGTGGATTCTCTGCCTGAGGAAAAACAGGATATCATTATCAGACTGGTAGATTTCCAGCATAAAAAACCAACAATTTTAGGGATTTTAAAAGAAAATACTGTGAGAAGTCTTTCCTGCTATGCACACTTAGAGAAAGGAAATCAAAAATTTGAGAAACAGGGGAAGCTATTAATTCTCTGTATTGTTTTTGACTGTTACTGTAGAATAGAATTGTAGAGTCACAGAATAACCCAAGTGGGCAGGGACCCATTAGGACCATCGAGTCCAACCCCAGCTCCACATAGCATCACCCAAACCCAGTGTCTGAGAGTGGTGTCCCAGCACTCCCCTGAGCTGTGGCAGCTCAGGGCCATAACCACTGCTGTCTGGGGCAGAGCTTTTCCCTAACCCTCACCTGATGCAGCTCCATACCATCCCTCAGGCCCTGCCACAGACCCCATGGAGCAGAGCTTAGTGCTGCCCCTCTTTACTCTGTGAGGATCTGTGGGCTGCCATAAGGGCTCCCCTCAGGCTGCTCTGCTCCATCTTGGTTGCGTATCCATGATCAGCCTTTGGTCACAGAAGTTCAGTTTCTCAGTGCAGCCGCTGAGATTCTTTGAGAATAGGTTTATAAAAAGCACTTATCAGCTCACTATGTAGGATTTACTCTTTATGACCAACTAAAGAACTTTTATCTAAAAGCCTGGAGCTCTCTGTTGCCTCAGAACTTGGAGATTCTTGCTGTCAGCCCACAAAGAGCAGCTCCTGCCAAACCACTGCTGATGTGCACTGGGCTTTGAACACACAGCAAAGTACACTTCCACACTGGGTAGAAGCACCTAAGCCAGGATGCCTCAAATTACAAAGAAAATTATCTCCTAATTTAAATTGTATTGTGCAATCAACTCCAGCATGCCTTTTCCTCCAACATTAAGATACTTTAATCCTGAATTTCGCAGTGCTGAATTTAATTATCCACCTAGTTGTGTTTTTCACTGTATCGCCAGATCTTCAAAAAGCAGCTTCTCACTCAATAAATCTGACAATACTACCTGCTATTACCAACTGTTCTGCATTACAACAGCAGGAGGAGGGTTTAATCAAGTATTTTGATACAGTAGCGTAGACTGAAGAGATGACGGGCAGTAGAAGTTATTCTAATTGTTACCATGTGTGTCAAAAGAAATCAATCACTTGGACAAAAATCATTTCGACCGACTTACCCAACCAATAAGTCCTAAAATAAAGGCTGTACAATAAGGCATTTACATTTTTATTCATTCACATAGCGTAAAACTAGATATTAGCTGAAGATACGAGTGAAACGATCAAATATTTGAGAGCTAAACCTGTAGAATCTTAGGATATTAGTGGGGGATACTGATACATGAAGCTGAGGTTCTTCTCATTTAGGAGAAGCCTACGCATTTGGTAATCACTGCTTCATACAATATCCTCAGCTTTTCACTAGAACCAAATGAAATCACACGGCCAGTATTAAAGTTTTAAAGCTGGGACACGGTCAGAGTTTGAGAGCTTGGAATAAAGAGATTTTCTTTAGGAGTAACCTTAAGAGACCAGGTTAAGTTCTTAACCACCACGGTGCAGCAGGTGACTGAAAAAAAGGAACAAATCCCAGGGGAAATGTAACTTAACACAGACTGATTTAAATAACCAGATAAAACAGGTCGCATTTCTTTTTCAAAAATTAATTGTATAGAAATTAATAAATGTGATGAAAGATTGTCTGCAATAACATGGAAAAGATTTTCTTCTACAGGTAAAAGACTGCTGTGTGCACGGGAGCTCAACCTTGGAATTGCACTGCATGGGTTCAGTCACATCTGCCAACTGCAGCATCAGCTCAGTTAAGAACTTTCAGTAAGGCATGAACTGCGGCATTATTCCATTAACTCAATTACAAAGAAATCCACAAACATAAAAGAGGCTGTGTTCTTTAGCAAGGATAACAAGCACAGTACTCATTTCAGGCAAAATATTCAGGGATCTGTTACATAAAGTAAATAACATTTTTAAAAAGCACGTTCTCCTCCTCCTTGAGAAGTTTTCATACAATATAATCCTTTGTAGCATTAGTAAGTACTATGTTTTCTCCAATTTCTCAATGAATACTTGGCTCCTTTGCCTTGATTTCTCACATACCATCCAGGCCATTAGACATGTAGCAGGCCCAGCATAGGAAATCCTCCCTATGAGCAGGTTATACCATTTCACATTGCTGATACAGCCACAGGGGACCACGACTGTCAAAGGCTATGTAAAATATACACGGGACATCACGCAGTTGAGTCCCAGCAGAGAAGGGAGCCCTTATCAACACAAAATAACACATTACCTTTATACTACAAAAACACGAGCTGCTCTTGCCACTGAGAACATCACCATTTCTCTGAGTAATGAATCAGCAAATGTAATGTGAGAGATGTTACATAGAAAGAGATCAAAACCAATATCCTCTTACTTCCTCACACAATTAACGATCAAATGGTAGGTGCTGCTTGTCATCTGAAACAAAAGCCCCACTATCCTACAGAACATACATAAAGTACAAACATTTGAAATTAACTGTTCTGTTTATATTCATATAACTTATTTAATGCATATAATGAAAGGACTAAACACTAAAACTAGAACTAAAACTCAGGCTATGCGATTCAAGGCACAATTAAATGTGCTATATTAGGAACTATTAATACTCCCTAGTTTTCATAGCTATTTCTGCCCCATATTTTCTTCATGAATGGGTGATTGATCATAATTTATAATACGTTATTAACATTTAAATATTTAATACTGTCTGGCATTACATGTTGCCCTAATTAATACAATTCAATGTAATAAGTGCTTATAATGAAACTTCAATGATGGTGAGAGCACTCAATTTTCTTCAAAGCACATTGGTCTTTCACTTTACTTCTAATACATTTCAGTGTTATTAATATAGAAATTAGACTAGTTAACCCCTAACCCAGACTGGTGTGCAACTACAGAAGGCACTGTACCATCCCCCATGAAAATGTGTCTTAATCCTGATAACTACATGAAAGTTTTTCTCTGGGAGGTTTCCTGAAATCTCCTACTTCGAACATTCCCATTTTACTCTCTGCTGTGGATGGAAGAAGGAAAAAAAAAAAAAAACAACTGTGAAATCCATGTTACCCTACACAAAGAAAAATTATAAAAAAAGCAACCAGGAAGCTCTTGATTTCTACCTCAAGTGGAAATTATTTGCCAAAGTGAAATGATAAATTCCAGCGGTTCTTCTCCCAAAGGCACACACACAAAACCTACCATATGGTAGTTTTCTATCTTACTTGGCTATTAACATCTCTCCAGTTCACCACTGTCTCCTCCTTTCATTAGGGATTAGTGGAGATGCAGCCTACAAATATAGGCTGTGTCAGCAGAGATGTAGCACTACAGGCTTCCATCCAAACAAGAGGGGAAAAAAAATAAGAAAAAAAGAAAAGCCAGCAATGCACCCTCAAATCAAAACAGTACCTACAGCACCAGCAGCTCAAGGGAGGTGTTGGTAGCTCTGCTGCATACTTCCCCCCTCTCTATGCCACACTGGTAAAGATGCAACTGGAACACTGGGTCCTGTACAGGGAAATACAGACTGACTTGTGGAGGGCCATAAAAATGATTAAGGACTGGAGCATCTGATGCACAAGGAGAGAGCTGAGATCCTTCAGCATCAAAATCAGATGACCCAGGGGAAGGTTTTGTTTATATGTATAACACCTGGCAGGAGGGAATAAAGATGAGGGAGCCAGACTCTTCTCACTAGTGCCCACTGACAGGACAGGAAGCAATGGGCTCTACATAAAAAAACAGACAAAATTCACTCTGAACAAGAAAACTTTTCTATTACAAGCATGCTTCAACACTGCCACAGACTGTGCCAGCACGAGCTGAGTGCAAAGATGCACAGAAAGATCCCGTAATGCTGAGTGATTAAAGAGACAGTAGAAATAACAAGCATTCATAAATACCACATGAAGTGCACTAAAAAAATATGTTGCTATATGCACATCCAAAACAAAGGGTGATTAGCCATGCTGTTTTTTTTGTAGGGAGCCCTGCAAGGTGCTCAAGGCCAGGCTAGATGGGCAGCCTGTTGTAGTGAGGGGCAGTCAGACCATGGCATAGAATTGTAGAATGATGACCCTAAGGATCATTAAGTGCCAACCCCCTGCCATGGCAGAGCCACCAACCTCCAGAAAACCATCCAGAAGATTGGAACTGGATGGACTCTAAGGTCCCTTCCAACCCAACCATCCTGTGATCCCAATGGTAAGCCATTCTCCTGTGCTGAGCCACCGGGGTAAAAGGCAAATATTCAGATATAGCTTCTAAGAGGAAAGGAACAAAAAACAAAATCAGTTCTCCACTGCACCCTGTTTACTGCTAGAAAATGGCATGGTTTCCTGCTACTACATACTTTATGATTTTTTAAAACTATTCATTTTTCTTTATGCCAGAGCCCATAGCCAAAAGTGAAACTAAACACAGCAGCAAAATGAAGAAATGAAGACAGGAAGAGTTTGGGCATCAATACTTATTTGCAATTAATAATGATATTAATTTTTTTTTTTTTTTAATTACAAATTGAAATCATGTAAGGCTTAAAATTGATTCTAAATGATTTTTGTTCCAAAGAGTAAACAGACTGCTCACTACTAGATTTCCTTGTGGCAACTGTTTCAGAATAAAGAATTTCAAGAATCTCTTGGCCTCTGATACAAAACCCCTTTTATTTAACTTCATCTAATTGAAGACATCTGTAGTGGTGCCACACAAAATTTAATTCAAGCTTCAAAATGTCAATAAAAAGTGTCTGTAAGAAACAATACTGGCATAAACCTGGCGGGGAAGCGTGCATCAACATCTACGTAGCCATACAAAATTAAGAATATAATAGCAGTCTGCTGCCTGAGTTGACGAGGTGATAAAAGCCCTTTTCCTATAAAGCCTAATGAGCTCTATTACTCTTCAGCTTTCAGGAATGCAAAGGCCAGTGGACTCAGCAGAGTAAAAGCAACAAACTCTCCACACATGGATTCATTCAAACTGCGACATATCGCATTACCAGCGTAATTACTATAACCTGACAATTTCATTACAGTCACGCCGTACTTAACTCTTTAAGACTAACAAGAAAGACAGCGAAACAGATCTACAACAGTTTGCTTGTTGGAAAAGAAACAGCAGCATCTCTCCTCAACTTTTAACTCAGACTGAAGTCAAATACAAGGTCAGTAAATTACTTAGTAATATTTCTTTTAAAGAAAAGAACATAAGAGTACAGTAATTCCTGCCTTTTTTTTTGTTTTTTTCCTACTGCAATGATATGAAATTCAGTGTAGCTCATTATTCAGCTCCTCAAACTCCTTTACAGATTCAGTGTTACCTTCCTTACTGGCTGCTGATGATACAACGCCGTGATGCCCTCCCGTGCCATCTATACCCACGATGCACCAATTACAGCAAATAAAAAGGAAAGAATAAAGCAAATAAAAGGAAAGAATTCACTTCACAGCTCGTGTCTAGAATTAATGCTTACCTCAAGGGGAGAATCACAGAGGAATCGTGTGAACTGCATCAAGGTAGATACATCAAAAACGTGTCCCAGAAGACGGTCCAAATATGCAAAGTAGAAAAACAAGAATATTAGTAATACTTCAGGATACACTGCAGCTCAGACAAGCAAATGCTCTCAAAGCATTAAAATTACAAAAAAAAAAAAAACCAACAGATTTTAGGAATTGAAATAAAGTTTCCCAACAAATTCCCACCTTCTGTTTTGGATAATTAAATATTTTCTTGTTCACAAGTCACTTAACTTCTATAAGATAGAAGATATTTAGAAGTGAGATGAGAGAGAATTATCACCCTGTAACACAGATCTGTCATTTATTCTAAATTACCCATTGCTTTTCTATGGGACCTCCTGCAACAGGAAGCTCTTTCCCATAGTTCCATTGTGCATGTCCCATCACTAAAGGATGGGGCTTAGGGCCATCACGTCTGTGATATAAATTAATCAAGGCTATTTGCAATCACAATCAGAAGCAAGCCTGATCAAATTTAAAGTTGGAAGGGAAAAACAAAAAAAATCAACTTCCTGAAAGTGCAAATATTTTCAAGACTAGATTCTTTACTCAGTATGAAATGTTGTGCTACAAATAATCAAACAATAGGCAAGCTTTTAATGAACTGGAGCTTGTTCAAGATTCTAAGAGCAGTAAAATATAATAGCTGTTTACTCACCAGCATTTACATATTTGATACAAATACTTCCTTACTGGTAGACTCCACATAAAACATATTAAAAGATATTACAAAGTTCTGGTATGTATTTAACCCCAAAACATTCCTTCGTTAAACAGCTAAGTTTGTGTTACACAGTTCCCTCCCCTCCTGTAACGAGCTGAGTGATTTAATAAGTCAGTGGTTAACAAACTGTAAAGAATAATAAACAGGAACTTGAAATGTTCAGCTTGATAAAAAGAATATAATGATACCCACAAGAAAACTAACGACAAGATTTTTTGGTCAAGAATCCTACAAATTCCTCAGCTAAATGAGAGAAGAGTTTTCTTCTTAAAGAGTTGCATCAAAAGGCAGGGGACTACTTGCAAAGCATTTCACCATCAGGAAGCTGTACTGTGTGAGTACTGAAGCCCTGGCACAGGTACCCAGAGAGGCTCTGGATGAAGATCTGCAAAGAGGAGACCCCAAACCCACCTGGATGTGGTCCTGGACACCCGCATCAGCCTCAGCCACCCAGACTGCTCACTTCTCCCCATGCAAGGGACAAGAAGAAACAAGCAACACTAAGAAGTGCCAATACTACAAATAGCTGACTTAGGACAGAGTCCCATATACAACCTAAGTAGTTATAACTACTTCTTTTCTTCCAAAAGCGCTATAAATCAGGTTTTATTAACAAAAACACAGCCTCTGGTGTGTATATATATATATATATATATATATATATATACACACATATATATCTGCTAACATTAAGTGGACCATTCCCAGTGTAGTTCAAAGGGAACTTTAATGTCCTCTCGGATGCACTGAAAGGTATTCCAGTGCTGATGCTAAAAGAATCAGGGCTTCACAGAGTCAGACTCAAGCTTTCCCCCTCAGATACACAGTAATATTCTAGCTGACCTATGAATAAATGATAAACTTTTGGGATAAACACTGAATTTCTACTGAGCTGCTACTGAAAACAACATAATGTGCATTTTCCATAATTGGCAGTTTTAGATGTGTTCATCACAGAGCAGTGGATACTGAGTTTATTAATTACTGAGTTTAGAAAAACAAGTTGCTGCGATATCTTCATTCGGTTCCAAAATTTTTTATGATTTGCTGGATAGGGACAGAGAGCACGATGGGAAGAAGCCATAGACAGTATTTGAGGAGAAGAAAAGTAACTCAAAATTTGAATTATCGAGTTGTGCTCCCATAAATAAAGAACAGACATTTACAAATTCCTCCGGTGCTCGTGCATCAGTCACTACAGCCAATGCCTTTAGAATGTGCAGGCACCAGAAGAATAAGCCATGTGTTATTCATTTTGATGTCAGAAGACCCCCAATAGTTCTTAATCTGTAACTTTAGCTTTATAGTGCAAGTCAAACCCTATGGGTGAGAGAACCGAGCCAACAACACTTTTCAAATAGCTGTATGGATTCTCCAGGCCCCACATTGGGTGGGGGGGGACGTTCCAAGTGTTCCAAGCATAACTTCTGCTTGCAACTGTCTCCACTGGTGGCTAGAAAAAGAATTTACTGCACTTGAATTTGTACCACAGGCTTAGCGGAATGAAACACTGCAAGTTTTATTACAGATTAGTTCATCCCTTTATATTTGTTGAAGTTCTCAGGTCAGATCGGTTTCTTAATCAAAGTCAAGAAAGCTTCAGGAAATTGTGAATCAAATGAAGTGTTTCATTTGATAAAGAAGAATTTAATTCACACACAAAGTGGGAAAATAACAGCTATTTTAGATGTGCTGACCTCTGCTGTTGTCATCTCAACCCATACTCTCTCCTCACACCGCCAAAACCACAACACCCATTGTAACATCAGAGTACACCTTGTCTACATGTGTACTTAAGCTCAACTATACATGAGATTCATTTTCTCATGTGACAAACTCATTTTTATGACTGCAGGATTATTATGAACACAACCCAAAAAACAATCCAACGAACCATGAAAGAAATGCAGTCAAAAGCTGGTGTTTATGTAAAATAAATCAACCTGTCACACATGCACAATTGAAATTCCTTCCACAAAGTCATACTTCTCTAATTTTAATTTCAAATTGAATTACATAAGCTTCAATCTTGTAAAAACCATATATGTGAAACAGCAAGATTCTTTCTTTGGTGCAAATTAATTTCAGTTGCCATAAAGAAGCCATCACAGCGACAAGAACACCAGGAAAGAAGTTCAAACAAAAGTGAGAGAAGATGACAATGCTAAGGATTAAAATTGGAAGGAGAGGACAGAAAGACAACTGAGTAAAAGCATATGCAAACCTTTAAAAAGCTGCAATAAAACTGCAAGGCTGCACAGGCAAAGGAAGCCATTCAGGCGCTTTGGATGCCAACCCAGCATGGGTTTCACCTGGTAACTCAGTAACTTACAAGCTTAAATAAATACATCTTTGCTGTCAAACATGAACTCTCCTTGTTCATCTTCACTTGCAGAGCGACAGAAATAAGAAATATGCAGTTAAAAAAAAAACCCTTTAGTAGCCACAAACCCAAAGCTGAAAAAGGAGCATTTAGAGGACAGTCAATAGGGAAAGAGTCAATTTAAAGTTTGGCTGTTTGTCTTAAGTGCAGTTTTCATAGCAAGGATTATCAGACTGATGAAACAAGTAAATGTTGTCCCATCACCAATTATATTTCAGAATTACTATTTCAGTTTATTACGGAGTGACCAAAATCACTGTGACTTTGTCTCTTAATAGAACATTACTCTTAAAATAATGGAGATTTGTTGCAGTAAAGTGCTTATATAGAAAACTCAGTGCCAACATAAGGAAAACCATGTAAACTGGGATGCAAAAACTAAATTGAAATGCTATGGGCAATTGGCTTAGTTGACTGGACACCTAAATATTTGGGCTCTTACAGGCATTTAAAGAATAAAATTAATGGATCCACAGCAGAAGGCCATAGAGAATGGAGCAGGCAGACAAGCACCAGCTCTGTAATCAGCACAGTAAGGGACCCCCCATGGCAAAGGGACTGGGCTCACCATGAGGAGCCAGTCAGCAGTGAGCACTGCCATTGACTCCAATGACTGAAGAACTCATGCAAGAGCATTCTAAAAGTGTGCTGCTGCCTAGGCAAGCTGAGGGGGCTACAATAACCACAAGGACATGGTTTGTCTTTCTCACATCCTCTCACTAGCCAAAGAAATGAGAGACAAGGTTAGAGTGACCTAAGGGTTTGGAGCTTGCTGCTGATACCAACTTGGAGTTGATCAGCATGTGCTCCTCAGCATTTCCTAGGCTCTTTGCTCAGTTTCCTATAGTAGCTCAAGTGTATTTCTGGGAGGCAATTGAAGAAACTGGAAAAGAAAAAAAAGCAAACATTCCTATTTCAGTAATTTTTTGCACCTTTTCAAACAGCGTATCTTTTGTGTGTTGCTAAATTCTTTTCTCCCAAGACAAATATTTGGTTAAGCACAAAGTAAAGCGAGTGTCCAGCCAGCTTTGCAGAGGGAACTGACACAGATACACTATTCTTCTACAAGCTTGTCATTATAAAACGCCCATGAAAAGTTAAATAACTTGCTCCAGCAGGTCCAAACAACAATAAACTGTTCTCTCTGGCTCCTTGTGGTAACTACTGTAGATTTTTTTTTTATGATTATTTATGGAAATGTTTTCTAACTTGTATTGCTGCACATAGCTTGTTTCAGTCACACTTCAGCCCTTTTCCTTAAAGGCAAACACTACCATAAGACTGAAAAATCATATTAATGAAGTAGGCATATAGTGCCATGTTTCAAAGCTCACACAACAGCCAGTAAGTGTGCCAGAGAAGAGGCAGGGAGAAGAAAAATGCTGCATTTCTAACATTTACGTGGCAAAATATCATGTAAAAACTGCATAGCACAAGAACTGAATACAGCTTAAGAGCAAAAGCAGCCAACAGCTACATTGTGTATATATTTTTAGTGCATACATAACGTGAAGTAGATACTGTGTTGACAATTTATACTCCAAGAAGGATGTTAAGGACAAGATGGGAACAAAAACGCAATGCTTCTGGTGAGATGGAAACTTAGTTGTTAAGAGAGATCCCATGTTCTGTCCAAATTAGCCAGGGATTACGTCACTGCAATCAGAACTTTGCTTTCTTGTCACAGAAGGGCCAAGAAGTTCTCAGTTGTATCCGTTCTGTTTACAAACTTTGCCTCTGGGGCTGGCCAGCTCCACATCTGCATCCACCATTCAAAAACCAAGAAAAGCACTTTAACAGTTTGTGTATATAAAACACTGAAGCTGGTAGCAAAACATTCTGAACCATTTCTGTTAACCATCCTAAAGCTGGGCTATTTGAATCACAGTATCTCCCACGTTTACATTCAGCAAAGCCCTCCTTTCAACTGCTCCAAGGAAAGCCAGGTACCAGGCTGTCACGCAAAAGTAGAAATATATACAAACACAGCTTTCTCTTAGCACAGCAGAATTCAAGCCAGAATCTGTTCCAGGCAGTGACACATCAATGGAGAAAGCTGCCCCAGTAGCACTACTTCACACCAATGCTTGATCCAGTCACCAAAGTGTTTCTGTCTCAGAGTCTGTACAAACACACACAAACCTCACTCTTCTACCGTATTCTTGCAACGTTATTTGATAACATTAACCTGTACATTTTCTTAAAGTGGCCAAAAATAAAAAGAAGTACCATCAGAACAGCACAGCCCCACAGAGCATGAAGCATAACCTTTGCAGAGTTGGTAGTACAGCTGCATCAGGGATGCTAGCAAGGAACTAGGACCCAAAGTGCCTGGAACGCTTTCTGCAAGCAGTCCTTTAAATCAGAATTTGTGATAAGTGATAGAATCATATGCTCATATTCCTTACTCCAATTATTTGAGAACATATTAAGTTTTCATGGGAATTCATGGAATCATGGAATTGTTTGAGATGTGATGCCTTCAAATGCTACCTGGTCCAACTCCCCTCTGATGAACATAGACATCTACATCTAGATCAGGGTGTTAAATCCAGGTTGTAAAACCAAATCCAGATCCCAAACACCAACAGAACCTACTCCTAACTTCTGATTCTTCTCAAGTCCCACAGTCCCTCACTTCTCAAGCCCTGTCTACAGGCTTCCTCCATCTAGCAGCTGTGCAATGCAAGGAATCCACACCTGACTCAACCTGAGCAGCTGACACAGGTATGGCTCCATCACCAGTCACAGCCCTTCACACTGCAGTCAGAGCAATGCTGAACAATGGAAGCTATACACTGAACTATATACTATGGTTGTTCCAGTGAAAATTAAGGCAGTAGCCATCAAGCCTGCAAGTAAAAAATATCATTTCATATTAAATTGGAAAGAAAAATGTGTTTCAATTGTGCTTTGTTTGTGGATAAGAGTCGATTTAAATGACTGCCTGTAGGACCAAGACCCAAGGAAAATACAAGCTGTCAGAGCTGATGAAGTTCACTGCGTGCATAAATCAAGTCTCACTATTATAACAAATAAATAGCCAACATCTCACTATTTTTACAACACTAATGGTACTAAATAGCTGAGAATAAATGTTTGCAATAGCATTACAGCTTTTTTCTTCTCTATACTGCATCAAGTTCAATACAGACAGAGCGAGCTCTGCCAGATGGAAGAGAAAAGCCACAAGGCAACAATAACACTGTAGTTCATAGAATCACAGAATGGCCTGGGTTGCAAAGGACCATAGTGCTCATCCAGTTCCAACCCCTGCTGTGTGCAGGTCGCCAACCAGCAGCCCAGGCTGCCCAGAGCCACATCCAGCCTGGCCTTGAATGCCTGCAGGGATGGGGCATCCACAGCCTCCTTGGGCAACCCTTTCCAGTACCTCACCACCCTCTGGGTGAAAAACTTCCTCCTAATATCCAACCTAAACCTCCCCTAAATGCATATGTATGCATCAGAAGAGAACAACTTGGGATGAACCAAACTTGATTTTAAAATACAATGAACAACTTTGATACCTCTGCTATAATATTTTAATATAAACTGCAATATGCAGTCTTGCATGCAGGAACTCTTATAAAGACTACTGACAAAAACGCAGGCCATATTTTACTATGCCACCCAGAAAAAATAATCCAATGCTATTCAAATGCCTGTTGCTGAATTTCAAGACCAAAATGCATTTATCCATTTCATTATGCAGAAATTATGACAAAGCTATATTATCAAGATTCATTATATTTCTTACGACAGCTAAAGAAAAAAGGGGACAAAGTGCCATTCATTACATTTATTTGCATAATCATGGTACTCTGGATCTGCTGATCAGCTTTGTGCTCCAGCTGATCTTTCACCAGAATACAGGGAAACAATGCTTGCTTAATGAAAGGATGCTCAGCTTACTCTCTCAGCTCATTACAGAGTTGTTCTTGTTCAGGTTTTCCCAGGTTTCATTATTGTAATTCTTTTTCCCCCATTACAGCTCAATATTTTTCCCTGAAAATAAATGCAACTTTACCACCCAAGCAGAAAAAAAGAAAGTAACTTGTAAACATACAGACTCTTGTAATCGTTTACAATAGGGGATTTTTATAAGTGCAATATGTGAAATTGTGTATATAACACTGAATATAATCTTCCAGTACCTCTGCAAGGAAAAGTTATATGGTAACAAGCAATAGCTCTATTTTATTCAGAACAGTGCACAACAACTGCTGCCCTGGAGTGCAAGGGAAAGATCTATGTACACAACTTCCAGGCAGAAGAAACACATAGGATGTGACAAACACTAGAATACTCTTCCCTTGCACATTTTCATCTCTTCCAAAAATGAGCACTTCAGGGATTTAACTCATCCAGGAGCAGCCTCGGACAAATTTGTTCAATAGGCAGCAATACACCGATTTCTCATGTCTGTATGTTAACTCATTCAGAGATACTCATTCATTTACTCATTCACTGTCAATACTTATCCAGTTAATAGTGTCACAGAATCACAGAACCCTTAACTGTGGAAAAGACCACAAAGATCCCCAGGCTGACCCATCCCCATCATGCCCACATCTCTCAGTGCAGCACCTCCACAGGTCTGGGACGCCTCCAGAGATGGTGACTCCACCACCTCCTTGGACAATAATCTCTTGGGATTGCCCCCAAGTCTTTCAAATTTTCCCCAATAGCCCATTTAAAGATAAGAATTAAGTATACTGGAATAAAATATACCCGCTAGTGGTCTGTATAAAGCAACAGCTTGTATTCTTGTCATTAGCTTTCATAAGAGTTCCTGCATACAAAATGCATATTAAGATATTATTAATGCGTAACACAGGCACAAGAGAGAGGTGAGTGGGTGCTGTCTTTTCAGCCAGCTTGATTTTCTGGAGCTTCATCACAGAAGCTGGAACTCACCACCCCAGCACAAAGCAGCTGGCCCAGAAGGAATTCTCATATTTTCTCTCTCATTCCACCGTTTCCAAACTTGAGACCAGCTTTAAAGATCATTATCAAGCACCTGCATTCTGCCAGGATAAGGATAGCATCCAAACACCACGTTAGGGTGAGCATGAGTCAGGTTAAAGAATAAACAGATAAGGCTTTGGCTTTTACCAAAGCATTTAAAATGCACAATCCTGCTCTATCTTAAGTTACTCAGTGCCTTCAACAAGGTTATCAGAGTAGTAAAACAAGTAAGATGTTTGGGGTTTTTTTTTGGTTTATTTTTTGGAAAGTATGGCCTAAATTAACACAAGGGACAAAACACTGTTTTGTTCAACAGCCAAAGCATTCAGCAGGGTACAGCTGGCCAAAGTTAAATACAGACAGTTTGCAAGGAGGTACTGAAGATAGCATAGTTGGATTTCTGTTCAAGAATCATTTGTATAAAGATTAAGAAAGGCAGTTTCAGAAATAAAAAGTAGATAGCATTACAACAATACGAGCTGTGCTACAGAAAGCTGCCAGAACATTACAGAAACCACCATCTCAAAGGTGAGACCACCACTGCAGGATGAGAAAACAAAAACCACTGTAGTGACTGAGTACAGGAGCAAAAGGAGAGAACCAGCAATGCATTTTTAAAGATGCATTTTCAATAACAGAAAGCCAGGGACAGGACTACAGGATGCTGAATCAGAAATAATTGCATTTCTTTAAAACATGCAAAACACTACCAAAAAATTGCAGATAGCTTTTACGTAGTTATTTTGCTGCAGAAAGTATTTTAATAGACCTTCTAGAGGTTGACCAGTATCTGAACTCAACTAGATGTTAAGAGCAGCATGAACAGAACTTCTAATCTGCACACCTTTAGTCACAAGTGGAACTCAATCTTACAGCTGCTGCTGGAGTAGAAATTGCCAGCTTTGGAGTAAGAACTGATAGCCCCACGTGCATCAAAAACAAACTTCATCCAGAAAATCTTCACTGCTAGGCGAACTCAGTCACAGAGCTCTTTCCTATTTCGTTTATACTATTAAATAGCTGGGCTGGACAAACCTGCATGCTTCAGAAACACAGCCTGCTGGACTTGGTGCCATTTCACAGAGCAGGAGGCAGAAGTGCTTTTCATGGGCCACTAAAGAAGTTACTTATTGGGAAGGCAGTTTGTCTCCTTAATTACACGGAATGTTTATTTCCTAGCATTTCATTTAGCAGTTAATAAACTGCTTTACAACCTCAACCATAACATCTTCTCACTGTCACACACAGACAAGCTCACACTGCAAAATCACAGCCAGATATGGCTTTGAAGGAAGCACTATTAAAATGAAGGATGCAGGGGGTTGTTAAAGGTTTGCTGACAGCAAAACTTGGATTTACAAACCTGGAAGAGAGGTTTCCTGCTTCCCAAACGTCACACTTTGAAAAGAGAAGCATTACTAGAACTATCTCTTCTGCCTCCTCACTTAAAATCTTGATGGAAAATCGTATACATGTTGCATTGGTGCAAAAAGACCTTCTTCCACATTCACTGAGCAATAACCAGCTTCATGGTTCACGTACGTTAATACTGTGAACCATTCCATAACTTCCCATATCAGTGTTATTTTAAATTAACCCCCAAAATTATAAATTCCTTCCCAAAATTGCTTTTTAATGCAATATAGTGAATATGAAAACTAGTCTAGCTAATGCAGGCAGTTGTAATGCCAACAACTTCAGAATATATTCCAAAGAGAACTTGTTAATATATCCCACAATAATCTTTGTTGGATTCTGAATTTAAGTGTAGGCTGGTTTCTGAATACGAAACGTTCAGCCAAATATAAAATTGAATGCTTTTCCTAACCTAGAAATTCCCCACATATACAAGAGTACAGGGCTCTCTCTGAAAGAGGCTCAACAACTCGGAGGTTCATCTACCATACATAGATATACGTGCACAGATTAAAAGCTAGATTTCAGATCCAAAGAAAAACCCTGGATATTTGCCATTTTAAGACCCAAAGCAGACCTGTTAGTACTCTGAGAAAGCCCTGTGCATAATACAGAATTTCATTTTACCTATCCTTGAAAGAAATGCCTGGCTCCATAATGTCTATATGGCATAAAGTCTGAAAAAGAGCAAGAAAAAAAATGAGAGCTTTCAGATAGCACTTCCCACTGTCCTTCTAAATAGCTTGGAGCAGTTTCACCCTACTCAGTATCGTCCATTCTTAGAGGTTCCAATAGTTCTCCTCCCACAAAGATTAAGTATTAGGGCCCCTAAAACAGATTAAAATACTTTGTGTAATGATGAGTGATTTGGACCATCAAACCTGAGCCTAAACCAAGCCATATACTCTTCCCCAAAAGGGATTAGATGAACAGGGCACCAGGTGCCATTCAGAACTGAGCTGTAAGTAGTTATTGATACTGTCCTTGATTCATGATGAGCCTTTTATTTAAAAAC
The DNA here is from genome assembly GCF_019238085.1 of Lagopus leucura. NCBI lineage: Eukaryota > Metazoa > Chordata > Aves > Galliformes > Phasianidae > Lagopus > Lagopus leucura. Next base: position 8,012,620 of record NW_024962256.1, read on the forward strand.
CAACTGAACAAATAAGTAGACATAGGAAGTTCTTACCACCCTGTCAATGCAACAACACAATTTTAATAGTAAAGGCATGCTAGTGTATCTAAGCCTTAAGGCTAAAATACAATCACTGTAGCAGACAAATGAAGTCACAGATCAAGTAATGCTTCCTACAAATCTATTAAATAGGTCATAATTTCCTGACATATTTCCAATGTTTGCCACGTTAAAACTAACTCCATTTATATGAGAAATTGAGAAAAAGGCAGCAATTACTGTTGTTGTAAGTCTCACTATGTTACAAAACAAAGTGAAATAAACTTTACGGCTTTCCACAGTAGCATTGCAGAGATCTTACAAGCATGCTCCCCTTACATTCTCTCCAACTAAAGCCAAAAATGGTTATGTAGTTTTATTATTCTACCTGGAAAGCAGCCATAGCTTGCAGAAGTGATACCTAGCAAGTCTTGCTCTTAAGAACCAAAAGCTCTGGCAGATCAATACTCAAGCCTTACATTTGCATAGAAATGATGGATCTGAGATACCAGCTTTGTTAATCTCGCTAATGGAAACATTGCAGCACCTGCCAAAGAACCAGAAGATGGCTGTTTGCTCAGAACCCCACTTGTCTTTTTGTTTTAAGCCTTGTTAGATTTGGATTAGCGTCCTACAAACAACTTTTCCTATTGTAGAAGGCTCTTATTCCTGCTCAATGCACTCTGAATCGAAGGCAACCAGCCCAGGTAGTATTTTTGCACTATTCCTACTGCAAACTTGGGTTCTAGTTAAGAGCTATGCTTGGCAGTAAAGCAGGACTAAAACTGAGATTTTTAAAGCCTTAACCTATTACAGAAAGCAAGGAAAAATTAAGGAAAAGCATGAAAGTAACAAACAACTTTAAAGCAGAAATACTTGTCATCAAAAAGGCACTTCCATACCCTTATCCCACTTCCAACAGAAATATTGCAGTTCCAAACCTCTTTAAAACTCCTGTAACAACGGTTCTACTTGACATGTTAGTGTTGCATGAGAACAGTGCTTCCTCCCTTCCCTCTAGTTCAGCTTTTCCTTATTAAAGCCTACAGCAGAAGCTTACTAAAAAACACAGAAGCTCCCTGTTTGTTTATATTTTCCCTCCCAAACTGAAACTCCAATATTTCAACATTTAGAACCATTCTAGCAGATACCATCTCCCACCATTTAACTGCACAGTAGAAGTGTTTTCATAAAGGTGCATGCAGTGAACTGTACCTCATTTTCGCCACATTCAGAAGGTGTGTCCTTGTGTACAGCCATCTGATACTTGGCAAATAAAGTGGCTGACTGGTTGAAGGATGATTTGAACTGTGGGTCCTCAAAAGAGACAGGTACTAACCTCACCTTCAGAGCAAGGAAAATACAAGCATACTGTTTTGAGTGCATATAATCAGATAATATGCTTCTGAAGGTAAGGCTAGTGGAAGATCTTCTCCTATCCACTTCAAAGCCTTTGAAGTCAGTATTCTACTTTAAATGTAATAAAAAGCAAATCATCTATAGGGGAAAGTATATTTACATGGCAACTAACACTAACCTTAAGCTGACTGTTGATACCCCCATTAAAGAATAAAAGTTATATAACACTAGAACACTCCAAAGCACCAGCTTACTCAACCTATTTTTTTTTAACCATGTATCTAAAAAACCAACAACAAATTTTTCAATGTACAACTCCAAGAACTATTTAAAACTTTTAATTTCTAATGGCACATCACTTGACCCCAGTTTAGCTATTACATATTCTTGCTACGTACACTTTTCCTCCAAAACTCTGAAGCTTTTTTCCCCTCAGTATTATTTGAGAGGTAATATATCCAGCACAGGTAACTATAACCTGGTCATCACAAGAGCCAGCAACAATGTGTAATTTAGATAGAGTGAGTTGATCACTGCTTGAGGTGCTTAAATGGAAAATGAAGAGGTTTGCATAATTTAACTAACTAACCAAACTAACAACTTGTACGTGTGATAATTTCTTCACTAACATGTTGGCCCTGATCATGTTTGCTCCTCCACATATGGATGCATTCAAACCAAAACCAATGAGACTACTTATCAGGGCAAGCATCCAGCCATTTTCAGTTCCTGGGAGATTTATATGTATAGGATCCATGATATTTTACCTCCAGAGCCTCATCTCTTTCATCTCTTATTCAATAGCACAGCCATCTAACTCTCAGCTTTTCCATCTGCAATTAAGACCAAATATCCAGAGCACTCAAAAAAGAGATGTCAAAGGTTTGCACTTTCAGAACGTTGATTGCACTTGATACAGTATTTTACATACTCCTGAGTGTAAGATGGATATAAAATCCACAATTGCTTCTGCTAGAATCTATGCAAGATGCATGAAATGGAGGGGGAAGCTGAGCTTTGCATACAATTCATTTGGCCTTCTGACCTGATTTATAGTTGGTTTATCAGGTGGGTCCTTGTGAATAACCATCTGGTAACGTTTATAGACCTGGTAAGACTCCTGAAATGTGGCTTTGAACTGTGAACTTGGAGGAGATGATCTCACCACCCTCACCTTCAGAAGAAGTTAAACATTTATTATTACAGTACCATGCAATAATTACACATTTATAACATATACAGGCATCACAACAGAGAGAATTTTTCACTTCCTGAAAAAGAGCCCTACCACTTCAATTAATATTAGACAACAGCCTTTCAATTCTTCTACTCACTTCACATTATTGAAGGCTTTTGTATGTAATTCAGTGTAAATACAAGGTTTTCAAATGATGAATGAACTGAAACGCCTATAGAAGAACCACATAAGTGGTTTTCAGGAACTAAGACCCACAAATGGGAAGCAGATTGACATTTTAAAGAGAGTCTTGATACGTCTTCAGATCTGTGCCTGTGTTTTCTCATCATACTGAAAAATACTTGAAGGATTCATGCATTTGAAAGACTCATATCGGTCCTCTTTGGATCCAGAGAGACCACATTTGCATTGCAATGGTCCTAGGAGGATTTCCAGTTATTTTTCAAATTAAAGGAGGAAGAGGAAACTCTGTTCCCCTATTCAATTACTAATTAACTTAGGTAGGAAATTGTGTCCTTCCTACCACCACCCTTACATACAAGAAAATAAATTTTAAAAATCCATAAATTAAAAACTGTTCTTAGTAAAAAAGATTGCTTCCTGACCAAAGGAATGCTACCACATGATGAATGGTGAATTTTCACTATGGTCATTCTCACAAATACCACTGGCTACAACGTACAAAGAAAAATTTGTCAACAACAGCAAGGAACAATCTGAGAAGAAAAAACTGCTAGAATCATTCTCCTTCAAATTCTCCCTGCATCATCTTAATGAAAACATTCAGACAGGGCCACTTTACTTGTTAGGTGACATCACAGACCTGGAACAGTTTTACAGCAATTACAGATCAGTTCCACGGTTTCTTGTCAGTTATTTAGAGTGCAATCTTTTAAGTCAGCACCATCTCAAATAAGTACCAGAAATACAATTCAAATTCAATTTTTAATTCCATCAGTAGCTAAAGGAAAAGGTACATATTCAGAAGGCTTCCCAGCTTCCTGAGAAAAAAGCATGTTTACAATTAACCAGTGTCAGCATGTCCAAAAGCCTTCCAGGTAACTACTTCTATAGTAAAAATAGATTTAATTGCAACCAATATATTATGCTGGTTTTGACCATAACTTTTACAGTTTCTAAAGACATCAACACATAGCACAGACATTTATAAATAAGAGCTATCTTCTCATCTGTTCAGTTTTATCAACAGTTTCTGCTTTCTAGCCAAGATTCAGTAGCATAGATAATTTAACTGCTTATATGCTGCAAAACTAAATATTGAATGTCTCTCATCGTTCAACACTCAGTTAATTCAAAGTCTTTCATTTTCAAGTCACTCAGTATGAAATCAATTTACAAGTGTTTTGTTCCCTGTACTGCTCTCTTCTACAACTGACTGCAAGTGCAAGATTACCCCCTTGTGGTAACACTCAGCTGTACCAAAAATATCGCCATGTACCGTGTAAATTCTAAGATTTAAACTACAGCCAGTTAATAAAGCCACAGAAACTAAACACACAAGCATTTGTCGAGTTCCAAATTTGCCTTCCACAGCAGTGTATGAGCCATTACCTCCAATTTGTGCAGTGCATCATCAGGTAAAGGAACAAAAATGAAGTCTTCAATGCTTTTTGGTTGGTTTGCTGTAGATTTTGAGTTTTGCAGGAGTAAAGCTTGATGTTCTGCTTGAAGTGGAGAGCCTTCAAGGGTGCACCTCTGGTTCTGAAGGAGTTTCTGTAGTTTTCTTTCTTTCCGTATGTCCTTTGCTTTTCGACATGGTGGCTTGCTCAGATCAGCCCCTTTGCCTGTAAGGAAACAAGCAAAGAATTAACACCATTGTGCAAGCAACAAGCAGCCCTCACACGAGGGCTGAAAAGAAATGGTTAGAACTACCAGTAATTGCAGACCACGCTCTGAGCATAACACAGTCCTCCACATTACACAGCTAGTGATAATACCCTGTGTCAAGGGAAGTTACAATGATTTTTTCCTCTGCAGCTTTCTAATCCAGAGTCAGGAATATGTTTAACAAGTAGTACAAGTAGAATTCCTCTCAAGTTTGTCCTTAATCCCTCGCATACAACAACAAAAAGCTCCTGTTTAGCACACAATATTATGCTGCCTCGTATCCAAACAGCACCAGGATCAGCTTGAAATACTGAAAGGAAAAATCACAAAACCAAACCCACAACCACAAAACCTCACTGTCAAATTCATAAAGAATTATTCTACTGCATTAAAAACACAAGCACTATAAAATTAATACTCCACTTAAATCAAGGAGAAAAAGATGCCCGTGGTCCATTCTAACCACAAAATGTGCTGAAAGGACAGTCACCAAATAAATAACCCATTCCCAACCTGCAATTATTTCCCCACATCTCATGATTTTAATTGATACTGATTTTAAACGTATAAATCCAGATTTCTACAAGTTTACAAAAACAAGATTTTTTCCCCCCTAACACTCAGTTCTTTCACCTTCACACCCTGTTATCAGCCACTCCAGGAAGCACAGAGGAGTGACTATCATACTTCATTCCAGAAGCTGTGTTAAAGCTGTATGAAGCTGCTGCATTGCTGGAAACAGTGGTGGAAGAATTCATGAATTTTCAGGGAATACCTGCCTGATACTTGCAGCTGCTGTACAAAGTTCCATACAGAGGGAAAGCTGCACTCACAGTTGAATTAGCAGGCAGTTAATCCAGTTAATTCTTATAAAATTGACTCTCGTTCTGTTTTTATTTATTTTACATACAGTGGTAAATGAGCTGGAGGCCAAAAATAATCCATAACACTAACGATTTCAGAAGGAGAGGAATAATGGAACAAACTAGGCCCACAGAGGGAAGCACAGAATCATATATCTTGCACAGAACAAAAACTGTAACAAATATTATGACAAACTGCTGAAGCAGTATTTTATGCTATTAGCTTGCTCCTGAAATCCATATATTTGCAAAGGACACGCTGGCAACTCTTGAAAGATTTAGTGGGAATGTACCCAGAATGGCTAGCTGCTTTCATTTGAAGCATTAAGACAACGTGTTTCCAACTCAGCTAATATTTATGAGAAATGAGCAATAATCCAAATGCAGACTTAACTATGCCTTATCCCACTTCACTCTGCAGGAGGGCTGCAAACTATGTGGAAATCATTTCTTCCTGGAGGCCTAGGAAAATATGGTTAGAGACTTCTTTCCTTCTCACCAGTAACTTTGTAGCCAAAAATGACATCTTCCTTTTGTCCTCTACCCACTTCAAACCTTCCCCATGGACAAGGGCAAGAAGTTGCATCCTTTTGCAGACTGGAAATGGTAAAAGCACTGGTGAAAGGCTCACAATGTGCTTAGGTTCACTTCATCTGCATAGAACTGCAGCCTTCAGAGTCACAGCTTCGTCTATTGCTACCAATACACCACAGAAGTTGTCAAAATACTTCCTACTGGAACCAACTTTCAAGCATCAGTAAAGCTGTAAACTACTCTTCCTAATGCACATACCATACAGGATGCAATGGCTTCACTTACTCTGGGTATACCTGTTTTGGTTCATACTAATATACAGAAAAGCAGTATTTTATTTGAAGGATAAAGCACCACTTTATCAGTTTTGTTCTTCCTGGTGCATTTAACCATCTTCATTGTAAAAAAACAATGGTCACCTGTCTTTTTCCAAAATGTACATTAATTATTTAAACCCCAAGCACAAGCTCTAGTTAGAGGTACAACTTAAGTTAGAAACCAGAGAAATAGCAACTGGACTAAGGGAAGCAGATTTTACTCCTAAGACAATGACAATTATTTGTTAACATCTTGCTAACTGCTTTCTAGGACAAAGCACACTGCATTTGGTTGCATCAAGCCAACAGTTCAACCCATGGAGAATCATGATTCAGCTTGGAGAAGAGAAGGCTCCAGGAAGACCTCCTTGTGGCCTTCCAGTACTTGAAGGGAGTGTATAAGCAGGAGGGTGAATGGCTGTTTACAAGGGTGGATAGCAATAGGACAAGAGGGAATGGTTTTCAACTGAGACAGGGGAGGTTTAGGTTGAATCTTAGGAGGAAGTTTTTCCACACAGAGGGTGGTGAGGCACTGGAACAGGTTGCCCAAGGAGGCTGTGGATGCCCCATCCCTGCAGGCATTCAAGGCCAGGCTGGATGTGGCTCTGGGCAGCCTGGGCTGCTGGTTGGTGACCTGCACACAGCAGGGGGTTGGAACTGGATGAGCATTGTGGGAATCAAATGTTGTTTCTGCATTAGAATTGTATAATATTATTTTCATTTCATGATCTCCGCTATCATAGTTCTTTTTGGGAGTCCTTCTACTTAACTTGGGGAAGATCTCTGGTAAGTTTACATCACTTATCCTCTAGACGAACCTTCCCAGGAACGCACACTCTGTATAGAGGTGTATAGATGTATATTTTGTCATACACACTGCAAGAATATCCTGCACGAGAGCAAACCAGAGAACAAGCCATGGCCGGCCCGAGGAAGCGCCTGAAGAGACTACGGAAGGCCTGGCATCATCCCCCAGTGCTCTTTGTCTAATGATGACTTTAAAGAAAATCACCATATCAATACGGCAAGGAGAACAAGGAGCCAGCTTGGTAACAACAGGATGACTGCTGACTGACACCAGATAACAAATAAATTAACAAGTAAATAGCAAATGTCAACCTTCTGATAAGACTGTGAACCTGGAGTACCCAGCCATTGGGGAAACGGGAGGGGGGAGGCAAGGGGGACAAAACAGGGTATAAAGGCTGTCATGTGGTGCCCGTAGGCGCTCCTGCTTGCGAGACGCCGCCATTGCAATCGCAAATAAACTCTGCTTTTATCAGAGATACCGTCCTGCCAAAATTACTTGGATATTTCCAACAACCACTGTGGTCCTTTTCAACCCAGGCCATCCTATGATTTGTAAATGCCACAAGGAGACTTAGGAAAGGGATGGTCATCTCAAAATATAGAGCTACTGTTACCAAAAGTGCAGTGAGAACTGCTCAGAATTTACAGGATCCCTAAGACTTCCACAGTGCCACTGTCTCAAGTGCACAACACCAAGATTCTGTTTTGGATATAGACATATAAAAACAGAACAACAAAGAATAACACCTAAACTATAACAAACAACAGGACCCCTACATGTAAGCACTTTCTGCAACCTACAGGTTACATTTTTACCAATGTTTCTGGTTCTCATTTAAAGAATTTCTCTATGTGAGCTATGCAAAACTCTTGAAAACAGTTTATAACTACAATGCTGGCACAAGTCCTCAGGGCTCACCCAGTCCAGTTGTTCCACGTGGGCTACATGAAAGCTGAAGTGCTGAGAGCATTTCAGAAATAAAGCTAATACCACTTCTACACCCTTCGGACTTTCTACAGATGAACAAGCAGATTGCACCCGAGCATCCTTACCTCTCACCTACAGTCTTGGGATATTTGTCTCATTCAGACAAAAATATTCACCAGAAAAGGACAAATATCCTGAGACCATTACAGATGTTACGCGATCTGACCAGGGATAAACAAGTCAGTGGATGAGTTTATTTAAAATACTCATGATAAATCTGAAGAATGTTACAGCACTTCATCTGCCTTGGGCTCTGTTTCTCATCTCATATCTTCTATAAGCTATAAGTTAGCTAGAAAAACTTTTTAAAACAATGGATGTGCATGCAGACATAAGCAAACGTTTCCCATCTGAAACTGTGCAGAAACAGCCCATTTTTTCCTATAGGACAATGAGCTGTTTATAAAAGAATAAAAATGTAATTAAACAATCTTATTACAGAATAAGTCTACATTTTCCAAGATGAAAACTAAACATCTCTCTATCTGGAAAATTTTGAACTAAGTTTGACCTGGGACACCACCTACTCGAAACAAAAAAACTTCTGATGAATTTCTTATTGCCTTTTAATGAATATTTCTCCTCTATAAGATTAACCCTCCTTTTCTGAAACACTCAGTTTCAAACACCCCTTACCTGCATTGGCAGTGTTTAAAGTTACTCGGTATTATTAACATAACTGAAGACTGTTTCTCAGCCTTCTCCAAATCAGCTCTCCTTACCTAAGACTGCCACCTGCTGTCCATTCCTACATAGTTTGTTTCCAAAATGAAGTTTACATGACTCAAAACTGATTATTTTAAAAACAAGAGGAGCTTGGAATTTTGCACAGCACAGCTACGTGGTCAAACTAAAATACAACCCTGAAGATCCCAGGCAAACTTCCTAGGAACTTGCATTAGTTCTGTGCTGCACTGCTGGTTTTCTGACTAAGCTTTCCTTTTCGTTCAGGTGCAAAACTGCTGCTGAAAACCTGATGCTGTTGCTATGAGTGATGGTTCACATTCTTTTGAAGTGTCAGCCTTGAAAGTAACCAACCCACAGGAAGAGGCAAAGTCTTTTGAAAACAAAAGTACTGCGATGCTCTCATTAAACACCAGCTCAATTTAATAGGTGAAAATTAGGAATTAGTATGATGGCCCAACGTATGCAGAAACCACAAAGCATCCAGTTCTCACCAGGATTTCAACCACTTTCAACCATGCTTGTTACTCCACATATATAACTGCAATCCAGAAAATACCCTCAAACGTCTCTGAATCATTTTGGATACTGGGCAACACTGAAAACATTACCTGCAAGATGAGGCTGCCTCACCTGCAACCCTTGGCCCACAAAGCATTTATAAGATGCACCCACTTCCTTCTCCCGCTCAGGCTGTTACTCAGATGACTTACGCTGACAATAACCCACCTACCTCTTACCACATCCCACAAGAACAGGGCACACAAGAAGCTGTAAGAGCGGCAATCCACAGCACTCTGCATGAACGCCCCAGCAGCAAAACTTCTGTCACAGTCAGAAAGGTTAATGCAGAGGAAGGGCAATACAGGAGTGCAACAGCAGAGGGACCAGCGCAGAGAAGATGGTATTTCAAAGGAAAAGTAAAGGTGCTCACCCATCTTTGAAGATCTAGGCTTGCAGGAAAGACTCCGCACAAAGGAGGGATCTCCAACCAGAGATCCTTACCCAGTGGTAGTTTAAGAATGGGGTTTAAGAGAGGTGCAGCCAGGCTCCAGCCCTTCTGGTCACACAGCTGAACTGCCCTCACCTGTGCTCCTAGGGCTGACCAGGTCCTTTTCCCAGCTGCTCAATCAGTGGTTCAGGCCATGTCTCAACAGTTGCCATACAACTTCCCTGCATTTTCTTTTTATCCAATGACCCTCAAGGACTTCTCTGCAAGTGCAACAGACAGGGCCATGGCACACAGTATACCAGCTGTGACATTTGGTGTCAACTGTTAAGATGCTCAAGGTTCAAGGTTGCCTTACTTAGTACACACACTTACCATACTTCCTCACAGAAATGTAATTTTAAGTTCACAGTAAGAAAAAGGTAGAAATTATTACAATTTTACAGTTTCATATCTGCTTATGACATTGCTTTTTAAGCCAGTTATCAAAAAATCTAGAACAAGGCAAGCTCCCAAAGTGATGAAAAATCTCAACTAGGAAACAGAAGAACAGTATCTGTACTTTTCTTCAAACCTCCCCCTTCCCCCCCCAGGAAAGCTATGTAGTTTCCTTAAAGCACACATCATTAGACTGGGTGTATTTCTACTGCCAGTCAGGTCTGCAGCAAACAGGCTATGAAAACATTATGCAGCCTTAAGCCAGTTATTAGTGGAGTATAATCATGGGGTGTACACTTGGCATAACAAGACAGCCTACAGATACAAAGAAGTGTAAAAACAATACTTACTCTTGTTAGATCTCTAACTGGTTTCCCACTGCTGCACAAGGAAATAATGTTAAGCCTTAACCTGACCCCGCAGCTAGCACTCTTGCAGCAGAAACACACCTCAAGGTACTTAAGTCTGAGTAACAGCATCCCCATAGAAGAAAGAGAAAGCTGAATTGCATGTCTTTCTGCGCAAAAAAAAGTATTCCAAACTGGAAATAGATCCTGATGTCTGACGACATTCAATCACCTTGACATATAACTACAATCTACACAGCTTTCAAACATCAGAACTGTCAGTTGTATATAGGTATTTTCTACACTATATAACTATGTAACTTTCTGTTTCTACACTATATAACTATGTAACTACACTGGAAAGCTGAGCATGATGGAAATCAGTGCAACTTCCAGGAAAAACTACAAAAACAAGCAACATGCAGCATCTATCAATACACATGTTATAATTTCATAGATGGGCAAGGGTATACAGAACAAGAAACAACAATTTTCTGAATTACTAGGCAAGATAAAAAAAAAAAAGAAGGATTTTAAAAACCCACAAGTAATGCAAACATGTTCCAATTACTACCAGAAACGTAACTACCTGGCTTTGGTGGTGCATGAACAGTTTTAGTAGAAGATGATGGTTCTCCTGGGACTGCTGCATCTTTATCTCCAGGTATCTGAAGAGAAGCCAACTCTGCCTTCTTCACATTCACCTCTTCTTTTGTTTCTCCTTTGTCCTCATCTTCCTTCTCCACTCTGTCTGTGTGATCCTCATTTAAGGGAGTCAGTTCAGCCTCGCTGACATGAGATTCACTTCTATGTACAAAACCACATGAGACTGCATCCTCTACATGGGAATCCATAGGCTCTTCTGTAAACAATTACAAATTGCATGAGTTGACTTACTGCTGTGTAACCACAACTCACACCCTGCACCATTAACATTGAGATTAACTTCTTTCCAATTTTGCAACTGTTTTCCAACAGATCTGGAATAGTCCAAAAACAGAAAGCTTTTTTGCCATCTTACTAGCATCATCTTACAAATAAGAGATTCATTTTTTCCCCAATAAAATTGGGTGGTCTCCACTAATTTCACACTACAAGTCCTGTCAGAAGAGGGAAATAAGGCCTCAGACACGACAGGTTCCACCACAATTGAAAGTGTCTGGTTTTGGTGTTGGATAAGCAAAGTGTCACCTCTCAGTCACTTGGAGGAAAAACCCCTCTTCCTGTTTCTGCTTCCTTTTCACTGCCCTGCTTGGTCATCTCCCGATTATCACTTTTATGATAGCTAATAACAGCCTGGTTCTCTACAGCATCAGCTACAAAGCAAGCTTGTGTCTAGATGTAAAACTGAAAATACACTGGTACATGCAAAAAAGCAATGGAATATCCTCCAGTAGAGCAAGGCAGCTGCCACAATTTGTTCTCTGCACTGCACTGTGCCCTTGATTCAAAATACTGTAAAGACATAACCTAGTCAGGCCTTTACAAAGGGGACTGCATGCAGAAAACAAAAACAACAAATCACACTGATGCCATTCAATCAGTCAGTCAGCAACTTGGTCCTCATTTCAAACATCCGTCTTGCCTTTTCCAAATCTAGGAGTTTCTTACCTTCACTCACTGCTTTTGAAACATCTCCTTTCGAAATGAACTTCAACATTTTCTTCAGAACTTTCTTGTGAGATTTGGAGGTCTGAAAACGCAGTGCCTGGCACCTTCAAAAGAGTTATGACTGCTTCATATATTTCTTCAAAATACAAGGAAATTTATGAAGTAATAAGTGGCCAAATAGTCTATCAACAGTCTTCATTTGATCATATTATGCTCTCCTGTTCTCCATTATATCATTATTATAGCAATACACACACATTCAGTAATCACAAAAGTATACCACTGTGACCTGAAGCACTACAGAAAGAAAAGTTCTCCCTAGGAGGACAATACACTAGAAATTTTTAACTTAGTTACCGATAGACACAACATTGAATCTAACCACTAGTGGCAGAAAAGCATATCTAGAGTCATTTATACCTACTCAATTGACAGCCTCTCTTATTTGGGCTACTAAAGCAGTTTTGGAGAGACAGGAATTCTGGTTCACCTGCACCACCAAACAAAACAGCAGTCACTGAACTCTTGCCTTGGACTGCAATGCAAAACAAAAGGGAAGGGTACAGGCTGCATACAGGAAAACATTACAAAGCCAATGACAACATCACAGAGTTACCAACGTGCCTGTGCACAAACTCGATGGAATATACTTGGTATAATGAAAAGTAGATGAATTTAAGTCCTGTGTGTTTAAGCCAATAAACATGATGGCTGCACACACTTTAAATGCTCAAACCACTTACAGTACCATAAGCCAACTCTCTTACCTTATTGTGTATTGAGGACAACACGTTTGATTCATGATAGGTTTGTAGACGTATTTTCCACTTCTAAAAATAATAAATACTGCTTTCATCATCGTTTATCTTACAATATTAATGTTAACCAACATTTAAGTAACAACAAAATCTAATAGTATCAAAAGCTGAAGAGAAAGGTCCACAGCTTCTTGCCATTATATCAACATATTACCCATCCAAAATAAATAAATTTTCATTAATGAAAGTTCACCAGAGAGCACAACTAAGAAAAGCATGTTGCATCTAGAGTGATTTCTATGTATCAGAATAATACCCTAGATTCTCCAGCACATTCCCACCTGAACATCCTCACTTACTCCCAAGAAGTGCAAGCAGCTGACAAGAACTACCTGTACACTGTCACAGAATGGAAAGTGCAGCAACAGTAGCAGAGTAGCCAAGTCCCAGGCTGCAGCAAACAAGGATATGCTCAAACACAGCACCCACGGACACAGAAACAAAGTAGACAGCTTACTCTTGGAAAGCCTCTGTTAGGCAGGGTTCTCCAGCAAGATCCCCTCACCTCCACTGCCAGCCCTTATATGAGGTCTGGGAGGGGGGTGGATGCTGGCTCCAGCCTTTCCAGTCACTCAGCTGCATTGCATGCACCTGAGCTGCTCTGGGTTGGCCCTGCCTTCCACCAGGTGCTCAATCACTGCTTCAAGCTGTGACTTTGTGTTTCCACTACACTCCTCTTGCACACATACTCTTTCATTTCTGCTCCTTATTCTGCAAGCATAAGCTCCAGTAATGACAACAAAATATCTACCCACATACCCCTAAAAACAGACCTTAGGAAAAGTAGCATTTTCTGTGGTCAAGGGATTCTATTAGAAAAGGAGAGCAAAAGAAGAATGAATTTAAGCTGGTGATGTTTTGGTATCATTTTATATTTACCTTCGCCATCCTCTATCTATGAGGTCCTGGTAATCTTGAACCGTCATTGAATGTGCCCACATACCTGAAGGAAACAGTAACACGCTTGATTGGCAACAACAACTACATTTCAACACAAGATGTAACAAGTTCTACAGAAGTTACATAAAACTACACAGCTAACAGGACACCAACAGATGTCTCTCAAGGACATGGCTACATGTGAATCTCATCAGCGATTAAAAGACAGCAACAAGTTTTCCTCTCCTCCCATTTCTTCCCCCGGGGCTGGGACTGGGCTCGCCCTGGGCTGCCCAAACATACACGCTTTAAGCTGCCAGCCTCGCCGTGAAGACAAGCTGCCTTTCTCTAAGGAAATCACCTGCGAAACACGAGGTTTTAGCCTTCTTAAGCACAGCCATGCCTAAGCAAGCAGGCTCACCTCAGTTACTCAAAGAGCACAACAACCTGTAACTTCTGCAGGCAGCCACCAAACAGCAGCACCTGACGCGCTTGGGTCACATTTGGGTCAGGAGCCGAGCATTACCGCCAGCTCGTAAGAGCTGGACGCGGCCCTGTCGGGGCACTCGTGCCCCAGGCAGAGCACGGAGCCGCAGAGACGGCCCTCCCTCAAAGCGGCCCCCTCAGAGCCCGGCTCGCTCCCCGCCCGCCCGGCCCGCACCGTGGGAGAGGTTGCCGCTCTCGTTCTTGCAGTAGCCGCAGCGGTACCCGTCCTCTCCCCCGAAGTACTCGACGATCGTCGGCGAGCTGCCGGCCGCCGCCATGTTCCCCGGCTCAGAGCAGCTCCCCGCCGCCCGCCGCCTCACACCGCGCTCCGCGCCGGCCGGAAGCGGCCGCCGCCGCCATCTTTGCTGCGGGCACGGCGCGGGCGGAGCCCGCCGGAAGGAGCAACTCCGCCATCTTCACCGCGCTTCCCCACGCAGACCGCCGAACTCCTCCATCTTTAGTGAGGGCGGCCGCGCTCCCACAGCGGCGCGGCTCCCGGCACCGGCCCCGTCCCGCTTCCCCCCGCTCACCGGCGGAGACTTTCCCCTGCGCCGACGCGCAGTAGCCGCAGCGGTAGCCCTCCTTCCAGCCGCGGTACTCCACCACGGCGCGGCGCATGGCGGCCCGGTCCCGCCCGGAGCGCCGCCCCGCCCGCCTCAGCGCTACCGCCAGTCCCTGAGCGCGTTTTATCACCGCAATCAGCTTAAAGTACCCCGATGTTTGAATAAAAATAAATTTAATATTACAATATATACAGATAAAATCTTAATTGAGAAATACATTTTTAAGTATCTTTCTTTAAGGCACCTAGAGGGGGAAAAAAGAAGAAAGTATTAATTAAGATATAGAACTTACCACAGAGATAATACAGTAATTCAGTGCGTGCTATTGTTTAAAGGATGTGGGAGGGAGCCAGACAGGTTAAGCCCTTCTCAGACTACTCTTAACCAGCTCAGCTGTCGGCATGTTAGAAGAAACACTACAGGAACTGCAGTGATTCTTCACAGCATAACATTTCAGGAATGTAATTCAATGTAACATTCCACAAGTGAACTACCATCACATATGAACTTGTCAGTTAATTACCATATAGAAATTATACGACCCAGGAAGAGATCAAGAATGTAAAAAGTCATGATGTCACTCAATTACTCAGCTTGTAGTGCTTCTACATACATCTCATTTTCCTGCAATTTCTCACATGCATAAAGACCTCAGCACTGTATCCTTTGGTTCTAAGTATCCACCCTTTGGTTCTAAGTATCCACCCTTT